>NW_027206368.1:6312500-6732826 GCF_024711535.1 Dipodomys merriami
GAGGCTGATATCTGAGGATCAGGGTTCAAAGCCAGCCTGGGCAGGAAAGTCTGTGAGACTCTTATCTCCAATTAACCACCAGAAAACAGGAAGTGGGCTGTGGGTCAATTGATAGAGCAATAGCCTTCAGCTAAAGAGCTGAGGGACAGCGCCCAGGCCCAGAGTTCAAGTTCCACCACTGACCAAAAATCAAAACAAAAAAAGAAGTGATGAGCTAAATGAATAGACATATAAATTATATATCCTCCTCATTATGATTCTTACTAGTAGTATTTTATGTTGTGTCTTCCATCATCTAAGAAAGCTGAGGAAAATTCTGCATTCACAGCTACAACTTCTCAAAAACCCAAGAAAAAGAAGAAAAACTGGGGCTGCTTTTTGTTTGGCCCTTCCTTCTCCTATCTCTATTCAGCAGAGGGCAGCAAACAGGAAGTATGGAAAGATCAAAGAGTGAGAAAGAGAGCCACATGGAGAAAGAGCTACACATTGATAAATACACACCCACCCACACACAGCAAGCAGAATTGTTTAGCTTCCTCTAGCTTTCAAAGTATGAACATTCCACCTCCTCCAGCTAGGAAGGGCGGGGGATGGGGGAGGGAGGGGATGTTGGAAGTTGAAGAGACAGAAGCTCTTTTTCAGCTCAAGAGATTTTCAGTGAGCATGCATATGAGAGAGCGGCAACTCTCAAAGCAGGGAGAGGAAGGCAGCCACAGAACTGACAAGATAATTCTCAATGAAGACAGCTTTCAACTACTCATCTTGAGGCAACAAGGCTGGCAATCCTAACACCCAAGCTCTGCCCAGTGAGAAACTGAGGCCATGCCATTGGCATCTCAGCCCAGGGGTGTCAGAGAGTGCTGATCTACAGGATGCAGGGTCAGTGCTCCACAAGGACAGGGCTAGAGTGGCAAAGGGGTGGCCTTTTGAGGGTCAAGTCTAGTCCCCACGATATTGGCAGGGATCCGGCATGGACATCTGTCAGCCTCTTCTCAACTATCTTTCCCACCCCCACAACCAGGAGTAGCCAGCCTCTCTGTGTAAATGCTCTTTCCATATGACCGGGGTGGCCCAAACCCATCCCTAGCTCTAAGGTAGGATAAGTCACCCAGCACAGCCCATCTTCCTGACTAGTGTGATGGTGAATGAATCCTATCATAATAAACACATCAGATCCAAAGTGGACCAATAAGATTAAAACAGATCATGCTAAGATAATAGGAAAAGACATTTCTTGTCTTTTCTACAGAGGCCACAGATACAGATTCTCTCCTATAGGTTCTGCATATGGATATAATATCAGAAAGCGTTATCATATTTTACCACCAAGGTGAGAAGGGATGAGAGGAGGACAGAGTGCTCAGTCTAAGATAAAGGCAGAACCAAGAGAACTCAGAGAGAAAAAGCCCATGCCCTGACAGTCCCACAAACCTCCAGATCATACCATACCTGAAGCCAACTAGAGCTAGTGGGTCTTCTTAATCATTTAAGCCTGACTGGCTCAATTTATTACTTGCATCTGATAGTGAACTGGCCCTACTTTCTATGCATAGCAGCGACAGTGCCACATGGCACGTGTGATTTACTTTCTCTACTTTCCTATTGAAGTCCTTCAGGTTATTATACTTTCCCTTACTTTAAAAGTAAATCCAAGCATGGTGATTCAGGCATGTAATCCTAGCTACGGAGGAGGTAAAGAGTGAAGGATCAGAGTCAGCCTTAGTCAAAAAAACAAAACAAGAAGTTTGAGAGACTTCATATCAACCAATAACTTGAAGCAGTGGGGCATGCTTGATATCTCAGCTATGGGAGAAGCACAATCGCATATGTTTATCTTTCCCAGTGACAAAAGGAAGCAACAAAATCACATTGCAGGCATAAAATGAGATCCTACCTTGAGAATAACCAATCCAAAATAAGGCTAGAGGCATGGAGTAAGTGCTAAGCTCCTACTTAGCAAGGGCAAAGCCCCAAGTTTAATCCTCAATATAACCAAATTAAAAAAAAATTATAAGCCAAGTGCATATAATTCTAGCAACTCAGGTGACTGAGAGCAGGAGGACACAGTTTAAGGCTAGCAAGGAAGCTGGGCGCCAGTGGCTCACGTTTGTAATCCTAGCTACTCAGGAGGCTGAGATCTGAGGATCACAGTTCAAAACCAGCCCAGGCAGGAAAGTCCGTGAAACTTATTTCCAATAAACCACCAGAAAAACGGAAGTGGCACTGTAGCTCAAGTGGTAGAGTGTTAGCCTTGACCTGAAGAGCTGAGGGACAGCACTCAGGCCCAGAGTTCAAGCCCCACGACCGACAAAAAAAAAAAAAAAAAAAGAAAAGAAAAGAAAAGAAAAGAAAAGAAAAGAAAAGAAAAGAAAAAAGGCTAGCAAGGGCAGAAACATTCACGAACCCTCATCTTAAAAATTAACCAGCAAACCAGCACAAGTATATTTATTGCAGCATTATTTACAAAGCTAAAATATGAAACCAACCCAGATGCCCCTCAGTAGATGAATGGATCAACAAAATATGATATATAGAGAGGGGGGCAGAGAGAGAGAGAGAGAGAGAGAGAGAATGGAATTCTATGCCTCCATCAGAAAGAATGACATCACCCCATTTGTTAGGAAATGGAAAGACTTGGAAAATATTTTTTAAGTGAAGTAAGCCAGGCCCCAAGACACATAGGTCCTATGGTTTCCCTTATTTTAAATAACTAGTATATGTCTAGGACAAGCAGGAAAGGTGAAAAGCTATGTACATACGACCATATAAGATGATGTTAAGCAAAAGGACCACCAAGATAGGGACACAGTGATTTTTCCTTTCTTGCTATTGTTTTTAACGTATTTATAATGTACTATGTTTTTTTTGTTCTCCTCCCTGTTTTCACTGTATTTGATTCCAGTGCCCTGCATCTCATAAATACATTTTTGTAATTTGAGGAGGGAAAGGAAATAATAAAATGCTTAAATAAGGATACAGGTTGACCCATTGTAACAATGAGATGTAGAAGACACAACTTCGCTGGGAGGGGGAGTTGAGGGAGGTGGAGGGGGAGCTGAGGGAGGTGGGGAGGGAAGGGAAGGTAGGGGATAAACAAAGGAGGAGGTAACAATAATGTTCAATAGGAAATGTACTCATTACCTTACTCATGTACCTGTAATCCCTCTATACAATATTTGTACAATAAAATACATATAAAAATTACCAGAGGGGCTGGGAAGGTGGCTCAGTGGTAGAGCACTTGCCTTGTATGCCTGAGGTCCTGGGTTAGATTCCTGAGCACAACATAAGCAAAAATAAAAAAGCCAGAAGTGGAGCTGTGGCTCAAGTGGTAGAGCACTAGCCTTGAGCTGAAGAACTGAGGGGCAGCACCCAAGCTCAGAGTTCTGGCCTCACCACCGGATCCCCCCCCCCAAAAGAATAACCAGAATCCAGGAGCCAGTGGCTCACACCTGTAATTCTAGTACTCAGGAAGCTGCTATATGAGAATCGCCATTCAAAGCCAGCCTGGGCAGTAAAGTCCATGAAACTCTTATTTCCTATAAACCACCAGAAAACCACAAGTGGCTCTGTGACTCAAGTGGTAGAGCACTCGCCTTAAGTTAAAGAGCTGAGGGACAGCGCCCAAGCCCAGAGTTCAAGCCCCACGACCGACCAAAAAATAAAAAATAAAAAAACAGAGAGAAAGAGGGGGGGGGGGGAGAGACTCTGCAAGCTGGACGTGTGGATGAAGTGGTAGAGCCTGGCCAAGCAAGCAAATGAGCAAATGCATGGCACTGAATTCAAACCTCAGTACCACCAAAAATAATATAAAGTAAAGAGGCTGGAAAGAAAATTTACAAAAATGGATCTGCAAAAAAGTCAGGTATCACTAGCTACTCAGGAGGCTAAGATCTATTGATCATGCATGGTTCAAAGGCAGCCCATGTAACAAGACCATGAAACTCTGGTGTCCAATTAAGTACTAAAATTGGGAGGGAACCTACTGGGAACCAGAGATGTGGCTCATATGGTACAGCACTGGCGTTGAGCAAAATCAGCTCAGGGACAGCACCCAAGCCCTGAGTACAAGCTCCAGGACTGACATATGTGTGGGCACATACCCACACAGACACACTCACACACACACACACACAAACACACAAAAGGTAGGGTTGTGTGTGTGTGTGTTTGTGTGTGTGTTTGTGTGTGTGTGTTGGGTGGGGAGGTTCCAGCAACACATGGTGTAATTAAGTACTGGCTACCAAAACTGCAGCATGAAAATTTGACTCACGAGGGAAAGTCTTTGCAGCAGAACACAGATGACTTGAAGAGCATTGCGTTCATGTCTGCATTCCTCCTGTGAGAACTCGAGTAAGTGATGTCCCTTTTTCTGCCTGTTTCCATAATGGACTAGTGACTTCTCAAGCACCTCCCTCCCACTTTAACACTCACTCAGCAAAAATCCATTTTTCCAAGTGCTACAACATGTGCTGTGTACTTAAAAAACACACTATGTCAAGATATCTTCACCTACTGAGGCCACGATGCATTTCTTGGCCACAGGAACTACAAGAGACTACATCCTTTCCCCATTGAATTGTACATGCTACAAAGGTTACAAAAGCTACCTCCATTCCCCATGCCATTGTGGTTGTTGGAGAAGCAAAAGTCTCATTCAAGTCTTTCTCTTTCTGACTATGATCCAAGTACAAGATGCAGAAGGTCAGGTATACGCAAAATACAAAAGACATGCACACAACTGGGTCATACAGCTCAAACGTCATTAGAAGCAATTAACTGGTATAGGACATATTTCCAGTTAACCAAGTTCACTTCGAGGTATTTCTTTACATGGCTGGCTTTCCTACTTGGTTTGCAGCTTTCTAAGAAGCCAGCTGTCTGACCACTTGAATTCAGAAACCCTAGAAGCATTATGTGTCCTTTATAAATCAGATGTCTTGCCCAGTTCCAGAGATACACTGAGGATGAACTGGGTGGCAGTTCTGTGACTTACATTCTAACAGATGACAGCTAAATGCTCTTTTAATCTTCAGTGGAGGAATCAAAGAGTTGAGGACTATTCAAATAGTGGGCATGTTGCCCTCAGATAAACTTCTCTCAAATCCACAAGGAACCTAATTTTCTTTAGGACAAAAGTCCTGTCAAGACTTCCTTCCAGAGCCTCTGTGGTTAATTCTGCCAGGAAGATCAATGAGGAGGTACTGTTGGAAAGTTCTCAACAATTACCAGAGTGACAGACTGATCTTAGAACCAACTGTCAATGCTTCATAATGGTGCAGAGTGCTCCAGATAGCAGATTTCCCAGACAGCAGCATGATGTGTTACATGCATGCTCAGGGATAGTGTGGAATGAGGACTGGAAGAAAGTCAGCCTCTTCCTTCGAGGCCAGCTGCCATTCAAACAAGGATCTAACTGGGAAGGCCAAGCCCAGGGCTCTGCCTCTACAAAGAGAATAGAACACGAAAGGGCTGTGTGGAAATTTGGCAGGATCTTCCTGAAAGGCAGCAGCTGAATGCTGCATCCTATAGCACCTAGAAAAGCCTATCATTGCAAAAGAGCTGTTTGCTGCACCCAGGAAGGAGAAATTTTCTGTAAAGGAAGAACAACCAGTTGACAAGACTTGAAACACCCATCCCATTCACCACTTCGTCCTCCTCCTCTTTATGCTATTCCAGAGAAAAAGAAATTAAACAAGAATTAAAACTGCCCCATGAGCTATCCACACACTGCAGGTCAGAGTTCCAAGGAACATCCATCCAGCTGTTGCTCTCCACTCTTTCTGCTCCAAAGTCTGCTTTATTCAATCAAGACCTTCTTGTACATGTGAGTAATTTTCTTTGAAAGCTCAGGCCAAACTGGCAGTTAACCTTGGCCTCCTCTCTACACATCTAGGTCTATAGGAAATGAAAATCAGAACTTCTTTGGCACCTGCCTTAACTGAAATATGACAACTTTCTTTAGGCAAAGGCAGCCTGTCAAGAGCTCTTTTAGACCTGGTCACAGCTATTCCACAGGAGACATGCACTTGGGCAGGACACACCCCCTTTGCCTGGGGCTTTGCCACTATAGAACCCCTGAACCTAGGGAGGCTGTCAAAGACAAAAGCCCAGGAAAAAGCAGTAGCTCTGTGTGCACTTACTAATCACATCACAGAATGCTGGCAACCGAACCAAAAGATGGAGTTGGTGGATGATAAGCACATACAGAAAGTTAATGACAAAGCCTAACACAGCTCTGGCCTCTTCACCCTGATACTGGTACAGGATAGGAATTGAAGGAGATTTCAAGAAAGAAAAACATACAAGACACAGAATTTAACGGGGAAAAGGCTAGGCTGGCTATCAGGGTTTGAACTCAGGGTTTAGGAAAGGCCATTGCTAACTTTCCTCAGTTTCTGAACAGTTAATATGTACCGTAAAGATCAAGCCAACTCCTCTTGGATGGTTTGCAACAATTAACTAGAGCAATTGTTAAGCTCCAATTGATCCACCTTGTGGCAAAGAACTGTCTGTGCTCAAGATACCAGAATGGCCAGGCAGCAGCCTGACACTGAGGAGAAAGGAAAACCCATCAACCTCAAAAAGTCAGCCTCTTCCCTTGAGGGCAGCCAACAGTCAATTCTGACCCTGATATGAACATTACCCACTTCCCATGGACCACAAAAATCCCCTAAGCATATCTGAAATGTCCCAATATACAAAGCAATTCAAGCATGCATAGATTTGCCAGGAGATGAGAGAGGTAGAGTGATGTGATTGAGCAGGAAAATGTTAATCCAAGCCAGGAGCTGGAAACTCACACCTGTAATCCTAGCTACTCAGGAGGCTGAGATCTAAGAATCCTGGTTTTAAGCCAGCCCACCCAGGAAAGTCTGTAAGACTTTTATCTCTAATGAACCACCAACAAGGCAGAAGTCGAGCTGTGGATTAGGTGGTAGAGTACCAGCCATGAGTGAAAAACAAGTAAAGGACAGCACCCAGGGCCTGAATTCAAGAGCCATGATCTGAGCATGCACACACATGCACATGAAGAAAAATGCCAATTTAGTCCATATGCATGTACACACACGTGAGACATGAGTGAGTTTCAAAGAGGCAAAAACAATTATTATCACAGTTTGGGCTACAAGATATATCTCATCTTATCAGAAAGAAGTAGAGAAGGAAGGTATGTGGGATTCTGCCCTCAGGGGACAGCACTCTGGGACATTTTGGGGGATCCTTCCACCAGGACACCTCTATACTCCGGGAGGGTCAAAGGTGGCATGTTCCTCAAGAACCAGAAATTGACTTTTCACCCCATCCAAGGGACCGGAAGTTCCAAGAGGATCTTTGCACTCACTCCCCAAGGAATTCACAGGACCTGACATAAAAATAGGACAGCGAAAGAATAGGGAAAAGGGGCAGGGTGTTCCACAGGTCCCTGTGCAAATGGCAAAACGTGAAAGGGACTGACCTGAGTAAAAACAGCAGGATCACCAGGTGGGGGTGAGGGAGGGGAGCAGAAGTGATGGGGGAACCGGTCCTACAGAAAGCCTCACACCCTGGGGATACCGGCATGTGCAAAGAGGGTACTACTCAGAAAGAGAACGCTGGACCAGGTGTGACCACAGGAGAGGGCAATGGAAAGGCGGACAGACTGTAAAGTATGGAAAATAGAAATAAGACTACATAATTGGCACTAAGAGCCCTGGGTTCTAATTCTGACTCTGCAGAGTGGACAAATCCCTGTCCTCAGAGCCTCAATTTGCCACATCTGGGGGGGGTGGGAATGGAAAGAAGGGCAGACTCTTCAGGGGCTGCCTCTGAGGACACTGACAGGAGGTTGAGGAGAGAGAAGGAGCTGAATGTCTGAAGTAAAACCAGAGAAGGGGGGAGGGGGGCGGGAGCATCCCTAGCCCCACCACACCCAAGGCACTCACCTGTCCAACCACGGGGACCGCTGCTGCTCCCGACCTCCCTGGGATGCTGTCAAGCTGCCGCTTGGTACAGAGCCCACATAGCCCCATGTTGGGCAGGAAGATCAGGGCCGCCAGTACCAGAGCCACTGCTTGCAGAAGCCACTTCTCCTTGCCTCACAGGGGACAGTCAGCCCCACCCCTCCTGCTGGCCCCTTTGCGCAGCCCGCTCCAGGCTCTGTGCCCATGCCCATGCATGCGGCAGCAGCTCCAAGAGCAGGAGTGGCCGAAGGCGCTGGCCCAGCTCCAACTGAGCTGCACTACCTCTAAGTCACCACCGTGGGGGGTTATCTCCGCCTCCAACACCAATGTCGGGCACAGTGGAGCCACCAGGCCTGCAACACCCTCTTACAGACTTCCTAGCACACACCTGTAGATGTTGACCTCCACCTTTCATGAAGGGTTTCAGTCTACCCGGGGGCAACCCTGACATCCAACGTTAGGTCTCCCCCCTCCTGAGCGGGATATCCCGCTCTGCCCCTGCTCCCCTACTGGGAGGAGCTGTGAAAAAGTGTAGGAGTTGGGTTGTTGGGCGCTGACTGGTGCATGCTGAACCAACTGGGTGCCTTTCATCATGGGACCTCAAGCTAATGAGGCCAAAGCCTTGAGCCAAGGGGTTGTGAAAGAAGAGTGGATCCCCCAGGCTAGAGGCACTTGTATATGGGTCAACATGTTTTTAACGTATTTTATTAATTAATGATTGATTAATTGATTGTGTGTCTATGTGTGTGCTGGTACTAGGGCTTGCTGTCTTGCTTAGTTTTCCACTCAACCACTTTAGCCACACCTCCATGTCTGGCTTTTCATTGCTGTTGTTATTTAACTGGTTAAAGGAAGATAAGGTTTTTTGCCCAGACTGACTTTGAACCACAATCCTCAGATCTCAGCCTCCTGAGTCGCTTTGATGACAGGCATGAGTCACAGTGTGTGGCTTGTTTTTAATATTGTTTAACAAACTGCTTATTCACAGACTGTGTCTCCAGTTTCCCACCTAATCATCAGAAATCTTTAGCCCCCATTTCCTTATCTACTAAGTAAGGAGGAGTGTAATGGTGTGATTTCCAGGCTGGAACAGAGATCTGCTTAGCCAAAAGCAAGCCTGAAAAAACATGTGTCTTCTGGATCTCCAGTGAGTCCTCCTCCTCTCTTTGGGCTCACCAAGCTCTACTGACACATTCCTGGAGAAACCTGATCTCCTTGCACAAAAGAAAATCTCCCCTACCCCACTTCTTACATTTTATGTGTGTGTGTCTGTGTGTGTGTTCATGTGCATGCACGCACTTACAGCTAGCACTCTATTACTTGAGCCACAGCTCCATTGCTGGCATGCTTGCACGTGTGTGTGTGTGTGTGTGTGTGTGTGAGTGTGAGTGTGTTTATGTATGCTTATTTGGAGATAAGAGTCACTTGGACTTTCTTGTCTAGACCAGGTTCAAACCAAGATCCTTCAACCAGAGGTTCCTGAGTAGTTAGGATTACAGGCATGAGCCAGCACACCCTGCTATGTGTACTTTTAACATTGGCTTGCTTATTCAAGGGCACACCATTAATGGCTGCTGTGTAACACTTGACATTGGGCTTTCCGATTGGGCTGTAAGCCTCATGAGGAGGACCATGTGTACATTTTGCTATTTCTTGTTTGGTTTTAGTAGCCTTTATTTTTTAGAGCAATTTTAAGTTCCCAACCAAATGGAGAAGGTACTTAAATGTTTTGTATTCCTCTACCCCTCCTCCCACACACACTCATGAAAGCATGCATGCTAACATTGATGAAAGCCACTTTTGGCCTTTTCTGTGATCAACTGAAGAGACTCACTGACTTTCCTGCTCTGGCAGGCTTTGAACCCTGATCCTCAGATCTCAGCCTCCTGAGTAGCTAAGATTACAGGCTTCAGCCACTAACACTGGGTGTCTGTGAGATTCTTATCTCACTACATTATTAACTACAGTAATTAACATGTTATTATCCAGAGCTTTATAGTGAACATTTGGGTTCACACTTAGTGTTGTACATTCATTGGCTTTGGACAATTGTGTAATGAAATGTTCACCATTGCAGAATTGTATGGAGTTTCACTGGCCTAAAAGAAAAATTCTTTGCAGCCAGGTGGTTTTGGCTCTCACATATAATTCGCAGTGGGACTGGTTTACACCTGTAATCCCAGCTACTAGTCCAAAGACAGCCCAGTCAGGAAAGTTTGTAAGACAGATATCTCCAATTAAACACCAAAAAACCAGACAGGGCTCTGAGTTCAAGCCCCATGATCATCAACAACAACAACAAAAAAAATCCTTTCTATTCTTCCCTCTTTATTCCTCTTCCTCCTTCCCCAACCCTACCTGTGGCAACCACTGATCTTTTTATGGGGTACATAACTTTTTTTGCTGGCTATATAATTTTCCTTTTATAGCATGTCATACAATTGGTAGCCTTTTAAGAATTAGAATCATTTATTTACAAATTGCATTTAGGGTTCTGCGTGTGTGTGTGTGTGTGTGTGTGTGTGTGTGTGTGTGTGTGTGTGTAGGCAAGCACGTGCACTGCGTTTGTGTGTGTGTGTGTGTGTGTGTGTGTGTGTGTGTGTGTGTGTGTGTGTGTGTGTAGGCATGCACGTGCATGTCCACCAGTCCTGGAGCTTGAACTCAGGTTCAAGCTCAGGTCTTTGAGCTTTTTTTGTTCAAGGCTATCACTCTATTCTACACTTGAGCCACAGCTCCATTTCTGGTGTTTTAGCGGTTACTTGGTTATAAGCATCTCCCATACTTCCTGTTTCAGCTGGCCTTAAGCCATGGTCCTCAGATCTCAGCCTTTTGAGTAGCTAGTTACAGGCATAAGCTGCCAGGTCCCAGCTCTTTCAAGTCTTTTTTTTTCTTTTTTGGCCAGCCCTGGGACTTAAAATTGGGGCCTGGCCACTGTCCCTGAGCCTCTCTGTGCTCAAGGCTAGTGCTCTACCACTTGAGCTATGTAGCACCACTTCTGGCCTTTTCTATATGTATGGTACTGAGGAATTGAACCCAGGGCTTCATGCATGCTAGGCAGGCACTCTACCATTAGCCACATTCACAGACCTCTTTCAAGTCTTTTATTTAAACTTCTGGGGCACAGTCTTGCAAAGCAGGATGGGAATTAAAGGGTCAGACAGAGACCAAGACTCTAGAGTCTGTATTTAGTGGCATTTTAGCTCCTACTTTGAATAAAAATAATAGACTTTCAGGGTATGCATTTGAAATGACCTTCAGGGAATTGCCTCTCTGTCTCCTGGAGTCTACTTTGTTATTTCCACAATACAATGCCAATTAAATCAACCAAACCTGCCAACTGTAAAGGGAAATTATTCAATCAAAACACTGCAAGAGGGGCTGGGAAGGTGGCTCATAGTGGAGTACTTGCTTTACATGTATGAGGCCCTGGGTTCTATTCCTCAATAGCAAATAAGCAGAAAAAGCTGGAAGTGGCACTGCTGAAATGGTAGCGCGCTAGCCTTGAGCTGAAGAACTGAGGGACAGTGCCCAGGCCCAGAGTTCAGG
Organism: Dipodomys merriami; assembly: GCF_024711535.1. Lineage (NCBI taxonomy): Eukaryota > Metazoa > Chordata > Mammalia > Rodentia > Heteromyidae > Dipodomys > Dipodomys merriami. The sequence continues at coordinate 6,323,990 of NW_027206368.1, forward strand.
CCCCATGACCGACCAAGAAAAAAGATACTGTAAGATGCCTCAAGGAGACTAGTCCCTGAAAAACCAAACAGAGAAGGGTACAAATCTCAAATAAATAGTCTGTGTCTTTGGGTAGATACATCAACCAGTAGAGTCAGCTGCAGACATTAGGTATATAAAGAGAACCAGCCTCTTGGCCTTATCACAGAATTGTCAGAACTTAGAAAAGAGAGTGTTGCCTGTTAAATTACTTTTCATTTCAGTATGAGGAAGAACAAAGTACAAATTAAAGATAGATGTGGAGTGCCAGTCAAAAGAATCTTCCTAGCAATCTGAATTTCTTTAAGAGTATCTCCCTTCCATGGGCACCCCTATAAATGAGGGAGTTGGATATTATGCAGGACCCAGTCCTGCATGTTAGAATCTCATAAGGACTTAAAAACCTTGGATATAGTACTGGGAAGGTTGAACCACCTTAGAGTGCTTGCCTAGCATGAATTAAGTCTTGGGTTTGATTCCTTAGTATTATGTAAATATAAAGCCAAAAGTGGCACTGTGTTTCAAGTGGTAGAGCATAGCCTTAAGCAAAAAGAAGCTTGACAGTGCCCAGTCCCTGAGTTCAAGCCCCAGGACTGGCAAAATAAAAGCCAAAAACCCTGGGTGTTAAGCCGGGCACTGGTGGCTTAACTCATACCTGTAATCCTAGCACTCAGGGGACAGGGAACTGAGGATGGTGTATCAAAGCTAGCCAGGACAGGGAAATCTCTGAGACTCTTACCTTCATTTAACCAGCTGATAACCAGAAGTGGAAGTGTGGCTCAAATGGGAGAGTGCTAGCCTTGAGCACAAAAGATAAGGGACAGTGCCTAAGCCCTGAGGTCAAGCCCTAGCACCAACACACACAAAACAAAACAAATCCTAGTTGTTCACCCTCTATCCCAGGCCAACAAATCAATAAGGCTGTAACTTGACCCAGCTATCGCCTAGTGATTTCTCTCAATAGTCATTTTTAGAGGTCACTGCCCCACCAATGGTTTTCTGAGCTTTAAAACACCACTAGGCCTTCTCATTTAAGCAGTAGGTCAGCTGACATTCCACTAGGTCGCACCTTCCAGCAAACTTCTATGGGACCAGAGAGATCGTGCTCTGGCTCTAATGTCAAAGGATATACAGAAAGCCGTGCATGGTGGACTCTGCTGGTAATAAGGGGTCTGCCGTGGATGAAAAGATTGAATTTGTTGGATAGCAACTGGCTGGTGAGTGTAGGAGCCACAGAAAGATAAGACTGGTCCTTGTTAGGAAACTGTGGCCAGGAAAGTAGACAGCTCCAATCTAATCAGAACTGACTCCACTCTCACCTGGCTTAGCCAATCAGAACACTATTCTCTGGCTACAGGGATCAGTCCAGAGGGGAGAATCTGGACTCCAGAAGGCAAATATGAAACAAGAGGTGCAATTCTGCAGGTGTTATGTAGACTAACTCAAGGAAATAGTGGCCTCTCCAGTCAGATGAGACAGCATTGGATGCAAGTCCCCTTGTGAGGCTTATCCAGGACATCTTGCTTAGGCTCAGACAGACCATACAGAATTCCTCCATGAGCTTCTTTGTTTTGTTTTCCTGTTGGGTTCAGCCTTTGAGGCAGGGGGAAGGAGTGGGGGGGGGCGGCTGTCAGGGCCAGGATTTCCTGTGGTGGCCAGGAGCCCCTTGGGAACTAAGACTGTTGCAGAAAGCATGATGGAATGGTATGTTCAGGGAAAACCTGATGCCAGCAGAAACCTGCTGATTTGTGTGTTTGCCCTGTTGTGTTTACACAGAATTGTGATAGATAACAGGACATAAGGAAGTTCATGACATTACCCCAGTGATCAGTGTGAAGACCTATTCTTTTTTTTTGTCATGGGGCTTGAACTCAGTACCTGGGTGCTGTTCCTGAGCCCCTTTGTGCTCAAGGCTAGTGCTTACCACTTGAGCCACAGCACTACTTCTGGTTTTTGAGTGGTTAATTGGAGAGAAGTGTCTCATTGGGACTTTTTCCTGGGCTGGCTTTGAACCATGATCCTCAGATCTCAGCCTCCTGAGTAGCTAGGATTACAGGCATGAGCCACTGATGCCTGGCTAAAGACCTGTCTCTGAGTATCCCTTTACCATACTGCTTCCTGATATCCTGTTATTTAGCTCTTGAATCTGCCCTTTGATCATAAACTGAGACTACTTCAAGCTAACACATCCTCTCTGACTCATTAAAATCATAGGACAGAAGTTCAAGTGTTCTATCCCAGATTCCCCTCATCTCTCGCTTGACAAATGCATGCACAGAAGTCTTTTCTACTGTCATTGGACACAATGGGCTCAGAGCCACAGTAAAGTGATGTTCTGTTGGTGGCGGTTTGTTTTTTCTCCAGATCTCTATCTAGAATTATGCCACAGGTTGGCTTTGTCCACAAGCAATGTCTCAGATCCTCTCACACAACCTTCTTGAAACTACCTTGTCTCTGGGTTTCCATCACTGCCCTTCCCAGCACCTGACAGTTCTAGGGCTGAGCAGCCCATACTGTTTCTAGTCTAATGTGACTACATTATCCCTTGTAATCACCCCTACCTTATCCTGTTGTTCTACTCAGTTTTCCTCAGTTTCCAGAGTGAGAATGCCAAGCCCCTAATTTTTTCTGAGAAAAAGTCAGAAGAAAGTGGAGCTGAGAGGTGACCCAGGTCAACCCCTGACATTATCTGTGTCTTTACTCCAACTGAGCTCCCACACAAAAATTACCTAATAATGCTGACTTTTATTGCCTAATAAATGGAAATTTATAATTCCCCTTTAGCAGACATATTTCAGATGTCTGCAGAAAGAATTCCTGGTTGGCACCCTGTTCTAAAATGTCTATTTAGCTTTGTGGCTAGTATGCTTTTTGGACTGGCCTCCACCTCCTCTATGGGCTAGACGTTGACCTAGGATCTGCCTGGCTGGGATCAGAAGGTGGAGGATGAGCTGAGCCATTAAGACTTTTTCAGACTCTGAGATCAAGGAACACACAGGAAAGACGGAAGCACTTACAGATATAACCTCACTAATTCCCACCAAATCCTAGGTAGGTTCTATTCTTATTTCCATTTTCCAGATGAGAAAACTTAATAAGCCATCCCATTTCACACTTATTTACTCATCTATTCAACACATATTTAATAACTTACCATGCCTGGCATTGGTGACCAAGCCTGTAATCCTAAACTACTTGGGAGGCTGAGATCTGAGGATTGAGATTCAAAGCCAGCCTGGGCAGAATAGTCCATTGAAGTCATCTCCAATCACTGCCAAAATATCAGAAATGGAACTGTGGCTCAAGTGGTAGAGAGCCAGTCTTGAGCAGAAAAAGTGAAGTGAAAGTAGCAAGGCCCTAGCACAAAAACAAAGAAGGTTCTTTTTCCATAAACCAACCTATCACACACCAGGTTCCTTAGCAGGTGCTAGGATTCAATGATAGGCAGGCAAATGGATCCCAGTCTCACATAAATCAATCCATGTATAACAATTGTGTTAGGTAGCAGCAAGGGAAAAAGTCATTATGGCTGTTAGGAGTAGAATTAGTATTAGAACTCAGTACTGCTGGAATTTAAGTTCAATATTCAGGAAAAGTTCCATTATGCTAACTCATTTGGGCTTTTCACCAAGGGAAACACTGGTTTAGCCAATGACCCTCTTGTCCCTTGTTACTGAATATATTTCTCTCTCTCTCTCTCTCTCTCTCTCTCTCTCTCTCTCTCTCTCTCTCTCTCTCTCTCTCTCTCTCTCTCTCTCTCTCTCTCTCTCTCTCTCTCTCTCTCTCTCTCTCTCTCTCTCTTCTACCCCTAAGCAAAAGGCAGACAATGCAGTGTGCTTCGAACATGCATTCTGGCTTCAGCTTCAAGTTTGAATAGCAATTTTCAGTGCATTGGGCTACACCTTGCTTTTCTTATATAAACCATCCTGGAGATCACACCATATACATACAGATTTTCCTATTCTTTTCTTCGAACTGTGAAATTTTCCATGATGAGCTTGAATTTCAGATAATGGATAGATAATTTGGAATCGTTTTCACCCAGGCTAATTAAAATTATGCCAGAATCAGTAGCTTTGTTTTCATCCTATTCTGTAACATGGAAGTAAATCTTTTCCATCTTTTTGATTGTGCTGGTCTTGAGGCTTGAACTGAGGGCCATGAGCTTTTATGTTCATGGTTAACAATCTACTACTTGAAAGGTCAATATTTTCAATAATCAATCATGATTATTACTACACTATTATAAATGTGGGTGAATTAATGAAATTATATTTGACACAGGAGGCAATTATGGGGAGGTAGGTCTTTGACCTTCAGATAAAGTAACTAGAGGAAGGAAGCACCATGACCATGTGCAAAATTTGTCTTCCTTCTTTGAGCCTGGTCATGCTCTTTGTGTTCTAGGGAGAAACACAGTAATGTGAAGAGAAGCAATAGATCTCTCTAAGGGATGAAGTGATCATGTGCCTTGTGCCTAGGACAAAGGTAAAATTTTTCACTTTCCAAAAAAGCAAATGGTGTCTTATGATAGCAGAAAATACATAAGGTCACTATACCTATACCTACCACTTAAAATAGTTGTCATTACTTGGGTAGGTCTATGCATCAATGGATATCATGGTAGCTCAGTTCCATCAAGATAAACAAACATAATATGAAGTGATGACCTTAGTAACTTATCCAATCAGATATTTGTGTAAAGAGACTATTATTTTCTGAAATTCTATTTTGTTGTAGCTATGATCAATTTTACTACAAAACATGAGAAAGAGCTAGAGTTAAATGCCAGTTATTTCATAGATGCTACGCTCGAAGCATCAGTATCCTAGACATGTTGCATATGTAGGTTATAGTTTCCCAGTAGTTCTGATGGAGACATGCTATGATAGCCAACCCTATCTTCTAGGAAGACAGCAGGAAAGAATCTTGAGTTCACAAAGAGGGACAGTATTTCTATTGGTAGTAGAAAACATAAATCTCACCTATGCCATGGCAGGTCATAGTGGAATCATGGTTGTGGTCAGGAGAATCAGCTTCCCCACTTCACCTGAGTGACCCAATCTCATGTAGCACATACTCACTAGAAATGAGTAGGATACGGGGTCCTTATTGCTGCCAGAACTGCTGTCTGGGTCTCTTTCTAAAATCTTAAAGAGAACAGTACCTTTCATTTTATGATTTCATTTTCCTGTGTGATGACAACTGAAGTTGTTGACAGAAAGCAGGAGTCTGCTACCAAGCTCCTGGTAGAATGGCAGGACATATATTTGTAGAGACAGAAGGTACATTATCTCCATTATAGTGGATATACAGGCCTGGAAAAGTAACCATTTTCTGCTTTTCATCTGCTTCTGGAAAATTCTGATAGCCAGTGATAGGGATGGATATGGATGCTCTTTGATGGCCCTTTGAATGACCCAGATGCCATCAGTTTCAGTGAGTGTCTCCTATATCTCACAAAGGCCAGTCCTAAACATGACATCATTCCAGTGACACAGGGTTGGATCCTGGCCCTGGCTGGGCACTGCAGTGGCAAGCCTGTGTTATCCTCATTGCTTGTCATCCATGCTAGAGCTCAAACCTATGTTACTTGAGATTACCAACTGATGCCTAAGCATTAGGCAAGAATCTCTCTCAGCTGTCAAGCTTTCTGTACTCAATTTATTCGCCCTGTTGTGCCCAACATTTGTTAGGTCCTGATCTTGTCTTGGAGAATAGTGTTTTTCATGCCTTTTGATTCTACTGTTATTGTTAATTCTGCATAGAGGGAGATGGACCAGGCAGGTATCCATCTGGGCCTGACTAGACTGCCTTGTATTGATTTCTTGATGGCATCACAGATCACCTAGTCCCTGTGCATGAATTTCAGAACTGTTTCAATATGAATGATCAGAGCACTGTAATAAACCCTCTGCCAGGAACACCCACACAAAACAAGGTAAGTCTCTCATTTTAAGACTGTAGGACTTTGCCTTCCAAAATGCAAGTCACTACAAGGAAGTACTGTTTTTCTTTTAATGCTTATCTTTAAAGATTCAGAACTTTATCTCAACAGCCACATTCCTTTTTGCCAGCATATGTGTTTATAGCACATACAGAACATCCCCATCTTCTTATGGGCAATAGCTCTAAGCCTACCCTGGTGTCTAACATTGGTTTCAGATTGGTCTCCCTGGGTTCACATCAAAGTTTCAAACTCATATTAACAGTTGGAGATTGGAGCCATGATTCAGTAGTGGAAATGATGTGTTGAGAGATAATTCCTTCCTCAACTCTTTTTCATTTAAGGGTTTCAAGTGACTACAATATTTTTACTGAAAGCCTTGGATTACTCTGAGCTTACAGAGAGGATGTGGAGAGTGAGTAAAGAACAGGAAAAAGTGTGAGCCAGCTTGATCTCAACTGCCATAGTAAGGGAGTGCCACTTTGTGATATTTCATTATTCATGGTTTTTAAGCCAATTTAATGAAGAAATTTAAATTCTCATGTTCAGAGGACAACTTTTCAGGGGGAAGCAACACATCACGGTTATCCAAGTGAAGGCATTTGGGGAACTTTTGGATTATATGTGCTGCATTGGAATCATTGGTTAAACAACAGGCATGAGTAAGTACTGGAAAGGGGAAAAGGAAAAGAAAGGGAAAGAGTGTGAATGGAGCAGAAGAAAGGGAAGCAGAAGAAAAGACAACAAAAGAAAAAGGGAAGTCAAAAGAAAGGTAGAGAATAAAACACTGACTTCTTCCTCTGACTTAATGACAGTAGAAAGAGGCTTTGTATTTTTGAACTTTGTATATGCTGTGGTGTAAGTCCTATTCTCAACGTGGTATTTGCACAGGAACTCTAGAAGAGCACCTATTTTCTCCCTTTCTCACAGTCTATATGATAGGGTTAGCTTTTGCTATTTTAAAGCTTTTGTGAAAGAAGGCCAAATGATTCTTCTGTTCTGAACTAGCTACTGCCTTAGGACATTTATTTTGTTGACATGAAATATGAAAGGGTGATCAACATACAAGAATGGAATATTTCTTTCTCAGCCCTCTAAAGGCTAGGCAGGGGGAAGTTCAAGGTAGCAACCTTGGGTTCAGTGAAGATGTTCTTGCTGAGACTTCTGGTGGGACAGAATTTTCTCTCTAAAACTGGACCTGGAGACAGAGCAGCTCTGCAGGACAAAGAGGCAGGCAGTGTGAGGTGTGCAGAGAGAGAAGTCACTGTCATGAACAGAATAACATGGAGACAGTGATGGTCTCTTGTAAGAAGAGAATGTCACAAACATGGATCCCTGATCAGGCTTGAGAAAGAGATTGTAGGGATGAGGCAAGTGTTGGTGCTGATGAGGGGTGACACTGTTCTAGGAGCAGCAGGGTTCTGAATTCCCATTTCAAAGACAACTCTCTCCTTTCCTTTTTGAAATATATCACTGATACTTTTCATGATCACTCAGCTGATGAATTCAGCAGCAGGGAAGAAGGAAACAGCATTGTGAGTTTAATTCATTTCCCTTTCACTTCATTTTTTTATTGTTAAAATACCATACAGAGGGGTTACAATTACATGGCCAAGGTAATGAGTACATTTCTTATCAAACATTGTTGCCTCCTCCTGTTTCCCCTTCCCTTCCCTTCCCATCCCCTCCCAAGTTTTAAAGTTGGACATAAGGACTTGTACATTTCATTGTTGCAATGGGTCCACCAGTATACCTACTTAAACGATTTGTTTTTCATTTCTTTCTACTGGGAATTTAAGTCAGGATATCCTACTTGCTAGGAAACTTCTCTCCTAATTGAGCCAGGAACCTAAACCTTGTGTTCCAGATCCTTAAGGAGTATCTCTTGCTTTTGTCTAGTGCAGACTTGCAATAAGATTTTTGCCACCAGAGTAGCTATGACCGTGGTTGGCATCCCCACTCTGGCTCAATTATATGCTGGGGCTCCCTGACTTTACACTCCAACTGTGATTATCCTCTCATTCTCATTAGCAGCTGAGATTACTTCTGTGAACCATCCTGCCTTGGCATTTTCATTTTCTGCTCATTACCTTTAATTCTGGTTAGCGCTTACATTCCCTTTTCCTTTTCCCCAGTTTTGATAATTCCCCTCTTGGAAGACCTGGTCTATGCAGACAGTTGTCACACCATCTTATGATAGAGAAGGTTGGGACAACTCCTGACAAATGGGTCCTTAGATGATTTTTCTTATTGTACAAATCACACACAATGTCTTTAAGCACATAGAGTTATTCAAGCCTTCACTGGGACACACAGACTTATATTTATTATGGTCCTTGTCATCCAATATTGCACAAACATCGTGTGTGATATTTCAACGTAATTATGTCTACAATAACTAAAATTTTTTCCTGCCCACCTATTATTTAGAATTGGTCTGTTTTCTGCTCCCAGAAGGCACTAATAAATAGAACAGCAAACTTACATTCTTGACAGGCAGGGGTGAGATGGGCAGAGTCTCATCTGATAGAGGGCAGCTTACTCAGAAATATTCAGGAGTATCTAGACATGGAAAGTGTTTCTGTATCTTTCAGGTGTCAGCATATTCTCACTTCTCTGGATTCCTTTGGAAAATTGACATCCTCGGCGATGAGGAACAGGAGAAAAATAGCGAGTTTAGTGGGCCATAGTATACAGAAAGTAAGGACTAAGATGGTTCGCATAATTTTCTTTGTGTATTTTTTGGTATATCAAAAAGCATAGCAGCTGCTGGGTGCTGGTGACTCATCTGTAATCCTAGCTACTCAGGAGGCTGACATATAAGGATTGTGCTGTGAAACCAGCTGGGTCAAGAAAATTCAGGAGACCCTTATCTACAATTAACTACCAAAAATAAAGAAAAGCCAGTGACTCAATCAACTAGTAGATCAGGGTCAAAAGATTCAGGATCAATGCCCAGGTGCAGAGTTTAAGATGCAGGACAGGCACATAATCTCACACTCCTACCATTTTACACACAGAAGGAATACTCAGTAACATCCAGACTGGCAGCTAGTGTGTTTGTGACCACACATAGAAATAGGAGAAATAACAATCTCCAGGCAGTCAAGAATGCCTGGAGAAGATCATTCTCTGCCTGCTGCTTTCCTGCCCTGCTGAGTGCCTGCATGTTCAGCCAGTGGAATTACAAAGAGACCCTGTGGGAGCTGCCAAGAGTGTGGTGTGGTTCAGCTCTCACTGGAAGAACTGCCTTGTCTTCCCACCTCATCAAAGTCAACAGTGGCATGACCAGAGATTCCCTAGATGTATGAGACTTTAGGAAGTAGTTCTGCCATTTTCATTTAGGGCACTCAGGGAACCACAGCATTGAGAGAAGCAGCCGAGACACCTTTACATGCAGACAGGAATGGGCGAATTCTTCCAGCCCACCCAGCCAACCTTTGCCTCCCTTTGAGCATTCAGCAGGTTCTGGTATTCAGTGAGGATATTACAGGATCCAAGACTGGCTTATAATTGCCCAACTTCTGGTTCCAGCAGCTTTGGAGCCCGCTGGGAACCTGGAGTCACCAGAGGACACCATTTGTATACCTGAGATTTGCAAGCATCATGTCTCTACCTGAGTGTGTGTGTGCATGTGTGTGTGCGTGTGTGGTTGTGTTTTGTCAATCGTGGGGCTTAACTATGGGCCTGGGCACGGTCCCTCAGCTCTTCAGCTCAAGGCTAGTGTTCTATCACTTGAGCCACAGCACCTTTCTGGTTTTCTGAGTGGTTTATTGGAGGAGATAAGAGTCTCATGGACTTTTCCTGCCCAGGCTGGCTTTGAACCGTGATCCTCAGATCTCAGCATCCTGAGTAGCTAGGATTACAGGTATTAGCCCAGCTTGTATGTTTTTTGTATAGAAATTTACACAAGATCACACCTAAAGGCAATGCAATGTTCCTGGAGAGATTAAAGGACGCTGAATCATAAGTTTTACACATTCTTCTAATTCATTTATGAAGTTTTTCTTCAGTGATACAAATATAACTGATTTTACTTCATTTAGAAAACATTCTGAAACACTTCGAATACTATGATTTTCTAAAGTGAGGAAGCAAGTCAAAGAACAAATTATTGATTTAAATTAAGAAGCAATAGGACAGTTTGGGGGTAGTTTTAAGAAGAATGTTCTACAATTTGAAGGACAGTGGAGGAGAACTCCAGGCAGCTGTCCATATTTAACACAGGGCTCTGTGTTGGCTCCTGGGAAGAAAGGGTTGAGGCGAAATCACAGAGTACCCTCTTCAATTTCATATCTGGAGGGTGAGAACACATGGGATCCTGCAGTGTGTGATTAGCCTGTCCTTCTTGGGTTTGTAGAAACCACACTTCTTTCTCTGGGGAGGAAGGTACCTTCCTCCTAAGTCTGTTCAGGTGACTGACATTCACTCCAGTAGTCCCTCTTCCCACAGAGAGTCCCATGAGCACAGGGCACAAGGCAGGACTTAGAGTTGGACCCAATCCCTGCCCAAGGTCAACTTTCAGGATCTGAGGAGCCTTTTTGTTCTGTCCCCAATGAGTTCTCCTCCCTCATATCTTCATCTCCCCAGTGATGCTGAACCTGTGTCTGTGTTGCAGGTTCCTGCTCTCTTCCCATTTCCAACAGGGAACTGGATTGTGGGGCCACAGTGTAAATGAAGATTCCAGAGGAACTGGAAGCACACATAAAGACCTCTAATTTGACCTTGTACATCTCTGCACATCCTGAAATTTTGTTAATTTTGTGCTTTCTTTAGCTAATTCACTTACGTTATGTATTGCACCAATATTGTATATTATATGAAGCAATAAGATATATTTTGTTTAGTATAGTATTGAACATAGCTACCTATGCCCTATTCCACATATAGATTAGAGTTGTATTCTAAAGATGAGCATTAGTTTAAATAATTTCCATTAAATATTATTAATTAGGTCCTTTGCAGTTAGTTGCTTGCATTTTTTTTCTGTTTTAACGGAAAATCCTGTTTAAAACCACATGAAGTGTAAAATTCACTCTAGTGCTTGTCCCCACTTTAACTCCTTTCCTATTTCATCATTTAATCTCAAGATAACTCAGAATCCTCTTTGTTCCTCCCATTTGTATGACCATGAGAACAGTATGACCTGAAGTCTTCCAGAATGACTTAGATGGTAAGGCTTTTTCCCAACATCTCCATCCTCTGCTCCTATCAAATGCATGTTTCCCATGCCTCTTTCTTACAATCTTCAAAATACTACTCTACTTCCCTCAGGCAAAGAATATCTCATCCTTAAAAGCTGTAGATATTCTACTTTTGTGGTTACAGAAAGACTTGTTATTTTTCTTCAAGATTTTTCTACATTCAAATCCATTTTTGAGTCCAGAACATTCTCGTGTGTGCGTTGTCTCTGCCTCTCTGTCTCTCTCTGTCTCTCCATCTCTCTGTCTCTCATTTTCTTCCTCTGATTTTCCCTATCCATTTGATTGTTAGTGATCAAGTCTATGAACTCTACAGGCTTAGGAATGTATGCATCTAATCTCTTTCAGGCCATTTGTATTTTCTTACTTCTGTTGGTCTGTGTCTGTCTCTCTCTCTCTTCCTACTTCTGTTTCTGTCTCTGCCTTTATATGTGTCTTGTCTGTCTCACACACACTGTCCATTTGATTTTTAGGGATCAAATCCAGGTGCTTTGACATGCTTAGCATCTAATCTCTGTATTGAGCAACTTTGTTTTTCCTATTTCTAAAAACAAATTAGAAACATTAGATTTTGATGGAAACATTATTTGAATTTTTGTGGGGACTATAACATAGGGTGTTTCATTGAAGTGTGGGCCTTGGCTAGGGATCTTCCTTCCTCAATCTTCTAAGTGCTGGAGTTACAGTCTGGTAATTTGAGATGAAGTTTTAATATTTCTTTTGTGTCTTTGCTGAGATGTTTCTTTTTCAAGCTCCTCATTTGTTCATACATCTAGAGTTGTTTAGTTACTATCATTGCTGTGCATTTCTCTCAGATCTTTACCATATTTTTTATTTTCAAGGCTATCTACAGAAGGGTTACAGTTACATAAGTAAGGTAATAAGTACATTTCTTGTCAAACTTGTTGCCTCTTCCCTCACTTTCCTCCTACTTTTCCTTGCCCCACACCACATTTTACTACACCTTACTAAGTGTCTTTTCCTTCTATCTTTTCATTGTTGTTCTGGTAGTGAGACTGGATCTCTTCATCAGAGCCTACAACATACTCACTTGACATTTTCTCTCCTAACTTTACTGTTTGAATTACACTTCCAGTACAGTTTTGTTTGCCAGTTATTTGGAGAATTGGTTTCTCAAGCTTTTGTGTTTGGCCTAATATGAAAGTGTGATCCACAGAGCTTAGCCCTTGAAATGAGTAAGATAATGAGCATGAGCCTTGGGCTCTCAGTTCCAAATGCCTTTGAAAAATATTTATTTTCCTTTTCTTTTCTTTTCATTGTCAGAGTTCTTCACTGTATTTCATTTCTTTGCACTTCCTGGCTGAAATGATTTGTTAGTGACATGTATTATCTCCTGACTAGAGTCCCTTCATTCTCTGTTTCTTTCCTTCATATTTTTGGGAATCATCCATGCTTGGTAACTTTTTCTTATTTTTTTTCTCATTTTCAAGCTTGTACCTTGTCCTGGCCAGGTGCCACTGGCTCACACCTGTAATCTTAGCTACTCAGAAGGCTGAGATCTGAGGATCAAGGTCCAAAGCCAGATGGGGAGGAAAGTCTGGGAGACTCTTATCTCCAATAAACAACTCAGAAAACCGATGTGGGAGCCCTAACCTTGAGCTGAAGAGCTGAGGGACAACGCCCAGGCACAGAGTTCAAGGCCCACAACCGACAAAAAAATACAATGTATCTTGCCCTGTAGATAATTATCAAGACTGACTATTTTCATGTCATCATGGATATCACTTTGTGTTTTCTATCACAGTACCTTTGTATAGAAAAGACAACAATATCTTCTAGTGCTCACTTTTGTATGAAATTTGTTTACAAGACTTTTTAGGTGTGTAAGATTCAGCAATGGTTTTGCATCCTAACAGAGCTTCTTTCTGATATATCTGTATAATACTCACAAAGATGTCATGATTGTTATCCTTCCCCCATTCTTTACCATCAGCTTTTTCTTTCATCACTTCTCACTAATCCTTCTCCCTTGTAGCCTGTTCCTGGTTGTTGCTCCAATGTGTGAGGCCTGTCATAGAAGGACCTAGCTGCTACCATATTATCTAGACCTGTCATCTTTCCCCTAAAATAGTTATTATTTAAAAAAAAACCTTGAGAAACTTTAGATATTTTCTTTATCTAGAAAAGATTTTCTTTCTGAATGATTTGACTTTATTTTCCAGTAAATCAGTCTTACTACACTTACAGAAATTGTTCTTCTTTTCTTATTTCAGATCTACTTCTCAGTTCATTTATTGATGCTTTCAACTTTCAGAATAATCAGGTTTGTCTCTTGCTGATTCCTAGTTCATGTTGTTACTATTGCTTCTGAGTCATGCAGATCACCAGACTTTTCCATGACAGTCACATGCACCCAGACTACAACTCCATTGACAAGGGGTATGTAAGTTGTCAGGCATGAAACTTTATCTCAGCCCTTTATTCTGAAGAAGTTATCTTTTTTATACATGTTATTTGTAGAAATATATTTATAAATAAATACTGATGTTCAAACCTCTTTGATTTTTCATATTGATATTTTGCAAGAGTAGATAAATAATTAAAACTGTGTGTAACATAGTATACACAGATATTACTCATTCCTCAAAGGAATTTGAGAGAACTTTATTAATGGATATAGTTAATTGAAGAGGAAAAGAGTTAGCAAAAAATATGACCGGATCAACTAACTATGACAACAGCTGAACTCTAGGAAACAAAAAGGAAGGTAGTGGTAGCAGTTTGGAAGATGGGCAGCTATAGGTCAAAGGAAGCAAAGTTTCAGTGATGCTCAATGAGTAAGTCCTGAAAATCTAATTGACACTAAGATTCCTACCTGAGGTATTAATGGCTGGTTGTAATTAACATTTCAGTGTATAAGCACCTGTGCCCTGGTCCACGTGGGATGAGGGAGGCTGCAGCCTGGGGACTCCCCTGTTTTGAGGTAACTTCTCCCTCCCCCACCCCCACACACTCTAATAGAGAGTGAGGAGAAGCATGTGCATGGGCCAGATGGAGTGGTCACCCTACAAGGAAGGCAAGGACTCAGATTCCCACCAAGTCCTTTTGCCTTTCTGCTTATCCGGGTAGCCAGGGTTGCCCCACTTTGCTGTATCTGTTAGTGATCATGGGACTTGAGCCGGGACCATGGGGTCATGACTGACACTGAGATCACTGAAGAGACAGAACCTGGAGCCCCTTCAGCATCACCGCAGACCTCCACTTTACTTCTCTGCATGGGCCAGTTGCGGTGCCATACCTGGGTGGCCCACACATGGAAGGAAGTGCTCTCTGTGCCCCCAGTGGGAGCAGTAGTGCAGGTGAGGGAACACACATGAATGCCCACATCAGCATCAGAGGAACCTGGAGACGTACTGCACCTGCTACAGCCAGGCTGTTCCCAGGGCCTCTTTGGCTTTGCTGTGAGGACCTCTGTCTTCCTCCTGGTCCACGTGGGCCCAATTGTGGGTGCCATTACAGATGCCACCATTTCGAAGTAATGTGCTCACCTTCTGAACCCATTGGGGTGAGGGGATACAAGAATGCACCTCAGTGCTAGATGGGTCTGGTCATGCAGTAGAGTCCACCAAGAAGGAAGGCAGGACTCGGGGGTCTTTCCTTCCTCCCATTCTGGCTTCAGCCCTTGTAGCTGGGGTTACTGGATTGACTCATGTCTGGAGTCTTCTTGGCTGCCACTGTCCTACAATGGGTGCTACACCTGCTGCAGCGGTGATGCAGTACTCAGAGATCAAGAGTTATTTTCAGATGGTTTTTCAATAAGTCAAGATACAACTCTATCCCTAGGTTTGACTTCTATTTTAACCTGCAAGTTGTCCATATTAAATGAATGCCAATGGACTAGATCTAGTATATAATACGTAATCTGAAAAAATGCATTTGTATGCATTGAGAGATTAGTGGGTTTACTTCATTCTTCAAATTGTAGTTTTTCTCCTCATGTTAATATTGAATCTTCAGCTGTTTCCTATTCCCTCGGGTGTGTTAAACTTAGCCTAGCATGGTTCTTTTCTTTCCTTTGATTTCGTGTGTGTGCATGTGTGTGTTGATGTTGGAGGTTAAACTCAGGGCCTTGGCACTGTCCTTTACCTTTTTCTCTCAAAGCTAATGCTCTACCACAGCTCCATTTCCAACTTTTTTGGTGGTTAATTGGAGATGGATCTCATGGACTTTCTTGCCCGGGCTGGACTCAAACATCAATCCTCAGATCTAACTTCCAGAGTGTATGTTTTGTTCTTAAGATCAAAACACGGCCAGGCATCAGTAGCTCATGCTTGTATTCCTAGCTACTCAAGAGGCTGAGATCTGAGGATTACGGTTCAAAGCCAGCCCAGGCAGGAAAGTCCATGAGAGTTTCATCTCCAATAAAGGACCAGAAAACTGACAATGGCTTTGTGGCTCAAGTGGTAGAGTACTCACCTTGAACTGAAGAGGTGAGTGACATCTCCCAGGTCCAGAATTCAAGACCCATGGCCAACAGACAAAAACCAGAAAGATCAAAACACTGAAGAGGTATCTCAGAAGCCCCAGTTTATGATGTTGTTAGTGCTCACACTGTCACTAAAGATGTTTCTTTCTTTTAATAAAGGTTTCCACCAGTACTAGTATTCTACCCAGTGGGAGTATGCATAACTTTAGATACCTGACAATTTGTACATTACATTCTTGGCCTACACCAAGAAGCAAATAGGTGGCAGACACCATTGGCACAAGCTGTGAGTTACATATTCTTCCTCAGGAACTTAATGCTAAAAACAAGGGACATAGGCCAGCTTGAGCTAAAGAGGGAAATCTTGTCTCAAAAAAAAAAAAAAAAACTGAAAACAGGAATCTGAGAGAAAAGGGAAGGGGATTTATCTAGGCCTACATTTTCACCTGCACAGCCTTCATCTTGTGATTTACCTTTACATTCTATTCAGTAATCTACTTTCCAATGAGGTTTTTTTTTGGGGGGGGGGTCTGGTCGTGGGGTCTGAACTCTCGACCTTGGGCTCTGTCCCTCAGCTCTTCCGCTCAAGGCTAGCACTCTACCACTTGAGCTACAGCGCCACTTCTGGCTTTTTTTTCCTGCTTATGTGGTGCTGAGGAATCAAACCCAGGGCCTCATGCATGTGAGGCAAGCACTCTACCACTGACCCAACTTCCCAGCCCCTTTCCAATGAGTTTTTAGATCTTGTTTCTTTCTTTTGTTTCCCAGAGTTAGAAATCTTACTGTTATGGTTGAGGATTTAGCTAAATGTAAGAGTAGTTGGCTGGCAAGTGCCAGACCCTAAGTTAAGATCCTCAGCAAAGAATTAAAAAAGACCTCTGTTTTTTATATGAAGAACAAAACATACACCAATAAATCCATCTTTTGGAGCTCATTTAAGAAAACTATGATGAAAAAGCATAACATAAGCTAGGCACTGATGGCTCATACCTGCAATCCTAACTAATCAAGAAGCTGAGACTTGAGGATCTTGGTTTGAAGCCAGCTAACACAAAGAAAGCCTATGAGTGTCTTATCTCCAGTTAACCAGTAAAAATCCAGAACTGGAACTGTGATTCAAGTGGTTCAGTGCAAGCCTTGAGCTACAAAGCTAAGACACAGCACCCAGGCCCTAATGCAAAACAAGACAACAAAAACAAAAAGGAAAACTCATAAATTACAAACCATGGAAATATCAGCACTATAAAGGACAGAATCCCAATGATATTTCTTTCTTGATTCATAAAAATGTGTAGGAGATACATACATCAGTTAGGATAAAGTTATCTAAACTCCCTCTGACACATTCTGCAGCTTTGCAGTTTGGAGGAACTGCTCCTGATACCAGGGCTTTTGGGGAGAAGGATTCTGGCCAGCAGAGATACTGTGAGGTAGGGAACTTCTAGAAGCTTCCACAGGTCAGCTTCCAGCCACACAGCCTGTTTGGCCAGAGATAAACCCTCTGGAGACTGGGACTCAGATCCTGTCTCTCTTCTTCTCCACTTTGCAGAATGTGACCCTTGGGCTGGAAAAATCTGTTAAACTCTGAGTGATTTGAAAGCCATGGCTTGGCCTGGCCAGAGCATCAAGTTGTTCTGTTTTGATGTCTCCACATCCTCCTGTATGTTGTCCTTTAGTTTCTTTGCTCTCGGTTAGACAACCAATGAAGCCACAGCTCCAGTTCTGGGTTTTTACTTATTGGTTAATAAGACTTTCCTGCCAAGCTGGCTTTGAACTAAAAGTCTCAAATCTCAAGCTCCTGAGTAGCTAGGATTACTGCTGTGAGACACTAGCACCCGGCCAGATCCTTTCTTCATAAACTAAAATCTACATGTTTTTCTGAGTTCAAATGGAAACTACTTTTTGTCTTCCATGGCAGGAGGCATAGCAGAGTAGCATGAGCAGCAAAAACATGTCTTTCCTTGCAAGCATGAAGCCCTGAGTTAAATCACTTGGATTGTACAATTTTTACAATTTAAAAATAAATATTTTCAAAACCTTTTTCCCATGTTGCAAGAAATTTTCAGCAGCTTGTTGCTGACAGTTTTGGATTCAATGTTCTCCACTTAAGATTTTCCTTCATAATTACAGAAGGGAGACATTTTCTCGGTAGCACAAGTAGCAGCAGAGAAGACATTGGAAGAAAAGGCCTGGCCAGGTGGGTGAAGCTGTGGAGTCCTGAAGGGAGGTGGCTCCCATCGATCCTTGCCAGTCACCTACAGCTGTGGGAAACAGGCATCTAGCTACCAAGGTGCCGTGAAATGGGAACATGACAGCCAAGACTGTGGAAACAGCCTAGGTCTGGCTGCTACTGTCCAATGAAATGAGAGCAAGGAACATTCATGCATAAATCTAGGACAGTTTTGCAGTCTGATCTTGTAGGTTTGTGTATGAATGCCCAGGATTGAAAAGTGTTAAGACCAGGAGTGAGATGATTTGTTTAGAAAAAGGACTCCTTCGATGTTCTACAAAAAATGTAGTTATGACCTTACTCATGTAACTGAAACCCCTTTGTACAGCATCTTTATAATAAAAATAACATTTAAAATTAACATATGTCTCATGCTTTCCCCTTATCTGCAGTATATGTCTAGGACAAGCAGAAAATGTCAAAACCTATGTACATCTGACCATATAAACTAATGCTAAGCTAAATGAACCACAAGATAGGGACACAAGAGATTTTATCTTTCTTGCTGTTCTTTTTAATGTACTTATAATGTACATTTTTTGTTTCCTTTGTATGTTCATCCCCTGTAGTGACCGTCTACTCGACCAGCGAGGAAAAACGACCACCACACCAGGAGTCTTCTCAGATCACGCTTTATTGGAGAGCCTTTTAGTTGTAGGAGAGCTTGGGCGCGAGAGAGCGTGCACCCGAAATACAGCCGCTTATATAGGGAATCGGAACGCGGGTCTTTCTATTGTTGGTCGCCTGCCTTTCACCGTCACCAGGTGTCATGGGATTGGCTGGGGGCTCTACCTGGCTCGTGCACGCGCACAGCCCAGGCCTCCCACCAAGCACCGTCTGGGGTGGAAACCTCAAAGCTGCAAGGGAGTGGGCGGAGTCTCGCCTCGGCTCCCTACAGTTCCCCCTTCTTTGTTTTATGGCAACAGGTAAGAGTAGAGGTTGGGCCTCTGTCTAAGACATTAATGAGAGGACCTTGCACTGGCCTTCGCCTGAGGGGCGCGCCTTCCCCAGTGATGACCAGGCCCGTCCGATGCCTTTTTTGCAGAGGTGGGATCTTGGGCATCAACCCACTTGCAACCCAGCATGCTCTTCTTGAGGAGATGAGAACCATCTCCTCAAGTGCAGTGCACTTGCCTTGCACCCTGTCCCAAATTGCAAATTGCATACCTGTCCCGGTGCAATGGAATCCCCTGATCCCTCGGGGTGCTAAGGCTATGCAGAATGGTAAGGCTTAACTGCCTCTTAGGGCCGACAGCCAAATCTGGGGTGAGGATCCACTCTCCAAAGCGGCTAATGCTTGCGAGATAACAACCTTGTCCCTTCTGGTTTGGGCTCGAAGGCGACAGACCAACCATAGGCAGACCACGCATCCTCCCAAGCAGCAGGCTAAAAACATTCCGACTCCCACCCGCTCTTTGGAAAAGGACACCGCAGAGGCAATCCAGTCAGTAAATTGTAACAGCCCACAGCATCATTGGTTTAGCTATCACAGGGATTGCTATTAGCACTGTTGCTAACAGCAGGAAGATCAGCTGCATCTTCAAGAGCGGGTTCTTCTGCTGTCTCCACCGGCCTGGTCAGTCTCGTTGGCACCCAGTGAGGTACTTCTTGACTCTGTGGAAAAACACAAACAGCTCCCCTGGATCTCGTTATTACCGGATCCGGTCCATACCATTTATTATTAATAACATCCTTCCACATGACCATGTCTTTAGTATCCATGGAGTCTCTTGTCATATGCCGATCTGCGGCAGACTGATCGTTGTCATTTAGAATTAAAAAATTAAGGGTAAAGAGCGCAAGAGAAAGTCATTCCCTGGGGGACGCGGACTCAGCAACTCCCCCTTTTTGTTTTTGAAGCATTTCTTTTATGCTTCTATTAGCTCTTTCCACTATACCTTGTCCTTGAGGATTGTAGGGCAATCCGGTGGTGTGGGCAACCTGCATTTGTGCGCAAAAGGCGCGAAAACCATGGGAAGTATAAGCAGGGCCATTATCCGTCTTAAGTCTAAGGGGCTTTCCCCAAGCTGCCCAAGCTTCTAAGCAGTGTATTCTGACGTGAGACACCTTTTCTCCTGCCAGAGGTGTGGCATGAATGACACCAGAAAAGGTGTCCACAGACACATGTAAATATTTCAACTTACCAAATTCCGTCAGATGAGTAACATCCATTTGCCATAGGGCATTTGGTCTCAACCCCCTGGGGTTTACCCCCACATGGGGAGGATGAAGAAAGGTGACACAAGATTTACAGGCTTTAACAATATCTCTTGCCACATGCCTGGACAAATTATATCTTTTCCTAAGGGTATTAGCAGGTACATGATACAATCTATGAAAGTCTTTTGCCAATTCTACAGGATCAGCAGCAACCAGAGCCATAGCCCGAGTTGCCTGGTCCACCAAATCATTACACTTTGCCATCGGGCCCGGCAACATAGAGTGGGCACGAATATGTCCAATATAAAAAGGATGTTTTCTGTTTAAGATAAGGGATTGAATCTGTAACAAAACATTAGAAATTGTACTGGCCTGCTTAACTGAAGCAGCAACTTCAAGAGAAGCAACGGCATTTACAACATATAATGAATCAGAAAATAAGTTAAAAGGTTGATCAAATCTTTTAAAAACTTCAAGCACAATTAAACATTCAACAGCCTGTGGGACATTCGGCCGAAAATTAAAGACTACCGGCTGTTTGTGTCCTTGAACAAAAAAGGCACCTTGTCCAGATTTTGATCCATCTGTAAAGATGGTTAGAGCATCAGCCAAGGGCTCCTTTGAAGTGACAACAGGAAGATACACTAAATTTTTGTTAACTATGGCAAGCAGAGGATGCTTAGGATAATGATTATCAATTACATTTGGAAATGAGCAAACAAGAATTGCCCACATATCCACTGTGGCTGCTAAAATTTCAACTTGCTCACGGGTGTATGGAATAATTAATTTATCTGGAATTTTTGCAAAGTGCATTAAACAACACTTCATACCCAAAATTGCCTCTTTTTTTTATTTTTTTTATTTTTATTTTTTTTTATTTTTATTTTTATTTATTTATTTATTTTTTTTCTTAGATCAAAATTGCCTGTTTAGCCACTAATTCAGGAAAATATTGAACAGTTTTTGCTCCCACAGAATCATAGCATTAATAGTTAGCCTTTGAAGCAAGGCAGTGGTATAATTGGCCGTCACCCCATAAGTCCTGACTGCCTCAACTGAATCTTTTAACTGGGAGTAGGAAACCGGCTCAAGAATTCTCTCATTAGTAATTGGATTTTCAAAGACTGGAAAAGCGGCCGCTAAGGGCGACCAGGTGCTGCCTTTTATAAAGTGACTCTTCCCTGCCGGCGGGCACGGCGGGGGGGCCGACGGGTGAGGGCCAGCTCCGCTTCCTCTTCCTGGCTGCTGCGGTACTCCCACCCCTAGGGGGCGCCACCCTCCATATCTGTCTGCCACGTGCTCCGCCGCAGCCTCTTCTAAGTCTTCACTATCAGCTGGATCGAACTGTTCTCCCTCCTCCTCTAACATTTCTTCCTCTGAGTCACTCACAAGATTACTATATTCTTGGTCCCTCCCTTCCACATGTAGGGCTGAGAACCGGTTTGCTTTTAAAGAAGGGCAAGGGAGTCTCCTTGAGACCCCCTCCTCTCTGAAACCCTTCTCCTTTTGTGAGGGCTGCAGCCCCTCTTGCTTTAATTCTTTAGGATCCTTTTCTCTTTTTTCCCTTTTTCTTTTAGGCCTATTTTCCTCCCCCTTACTGTATGCTGACTCTGATAGACTATCCTGATGCCGCGTTAGTACTTTGCGTCCTTCCTGGATTAAATCAAACCCTCCCTCCTCGAGGCAAGTGCGCACCATCAAAAAGACAAGCCACAAGGGAAGAAGCAATGCAAGCAACCAATAAATATCTAAATCTACAGTGAACAGCATACCGGGGGATATTTACCGACGTCTCCTCTCCGCGTGTTGAGTTCTGGCTCCAATTCGGCCTCTCGCGCGGGTCCCGTCCCAGGTTCGTTCCCGGGTTTCGGCACCAGTTGTAGTGACCGTCTACTCGACCAGCGAGGAAAAACGACCACCACACCAGGAGTCTTCTCAGATCACGCTTTATTGGAGAGCCTTTTAGTTGTAGGAGAGCTTGGGCGCGAGAGAGCGTGCACCCGAAATACAGCCGCTTATATAGGGAATCGG
The DNA here is from genome assembly GCF_024711535.1 of Dipodomys merriami. Taxonomy (NCBI): domain Eukaryota; kingdom Metazoa; phylum Chordata; class Mammalia; order Rodentia; family Heteromyidae; genus Dipodomys; species Dipodomys merriami. Next base: position 6,346,027 of record NW_027206368.1, read on the forward strand.
AAGGCAGGTCTTTCTATTGTTGGTCGCCTGCCTTTCACCGTCACCAGGTGTCATGGGATTGGCTGGGGGCTCTACCTGGCTCGTGCACGCGCACAGCCCAGGCCTCCCACCAAGCACCGTCTGGGGTGGAAACCTCAAAGCTGCAAGGGAGTGGGCGGAGTCTCGCCTCGGCTCCCTACAATCCCCCATTTTCTAACCCCTGTTGTCACTGTATTTGATTCTGGTGTCCTGCGTCCTGTATATACATTTTTCTAAATTGGGGAGGGGAAGGGAAATAAAATGCTGAAATAAGGTTACAGGATGACCCATTGTAACAATGAGATGGACAAGACGCTATGCTGAAAATGAATTTTACAACTTTGGGTGGGGAGGAATTGGAAAGGTTGGGAAGAAAGGGATGGTAGGGAAAAACAAAAGAGGGGATAACAATGCTTGAGAGGAAATGGACTCATTACCATGCTCTAGAAACTGTAACCCCCCTCTGTACAGTATCTTTACAATAAAAATATAAATATTAAAAATTGTACTCCTTCAGGACTTTCAGGCCTACCTAGTCTTCTATTGTAATAATGTACTCATGACAATCTTGTCTCAATTCAAAGACGTCTGTGTGTGTGTGTTTGTGTGTCTGTCTGTGTGTGTGTCTGCCTGCCTGTTCGGTTGTGTTTAGAGAATAGAAGGCAGATGTAGGAGACAAAGTTCCCTGAGAGACTGGTGCAGTGGCTTACACCTGAATTTCCAGCTATATGGAGGTGATCAGGGGGATGGTGGTTTGAAGCCAACATGGGCAAAACATTAATGGGACCACCACCTCAGCAAAAATACCAAGTGAAGTGGTACTGTCACCCTGTTATGTGGGAGACATAGAAGGAAGATCACAATCCAAGGCTGATATAGGCAAAAATATGAGATCCCACCTGAAAAATAACCAAAACCAAAGGAGTTAGAGTTGGAGTTCAAATGCTAAAGTGCCTTGCTAACAAGTGCAAATTAGAGTTCATACCTGAGTACTACTCATCACAAAAGAGTTGCATGAGAATATGACCTAATACATTCACTAATGCAGTTGATAATGGTGAGCCCTGCATTATCCATGCACCCCACAGTGAGCTGAATATAATTAAATTTACTTAGGATTATTTCCAGGCCAGAAAGTTATGAGACACGTCAGGGGCTAAGACAGCACAACATCTGCCCCTGTGTAGGAAGCCTGTGACAGGACACAGGCAAGCCTGCCTCTTTTCTGCTAGATGCATTTCCTGTTGGGTGGCAAATCATAGAGCAGACTATCTTTCTTGTTTCTAGTGAACACATGGTACAGATTAGCAATTGGCTTTGAGGTATAATCTCATCCCTATCATGGGAAGAGCCACTACTATGCTGACAGGCAGCCTGCTGGGAACAGACATTCCATGTGTCTTGGAAAGGATGTCCACAAACCCAGGGCTCAGGCTGTTCTCAGTCATGAAAGTGATGAGGAGAGGAGCTTTGTTTTATTTATTTATTTATTTATTTATTTATTTATTTATTTATTTATTTATTTATTTATTTATCTATATCAGTCATAGGGCCTGCACTCAGGGCCTGCAAGGCTAGCACTCTACCATGTGAGCCCTTGCATCACTGTCAGCTTTTTCTGCTTATGTGGTGCTGAGGAATTGAACCCTGGATCTCATGTATGCAAGGTAAGCACTCTACCACTGAGCCACCTTCCCAGCCCAGCTTCATTCTCTAATAAGGCTTAATAGGAGGCATTCAGAGCTGAGTCCTAAGTCCCTTCACCATTTTTAATTAATTTTTTATTGTGAAAATACTGTACAGATGGGTTACAATTACATGAACATGGTAATGAGTCTATTTCTTATCAAGTGTTGTTGCCTGGTCCTTTGTTTTTCCCCTACCATCCTTCCCTCCCACCTCCTCAACTACACTCTGTTCTTCCTCCCCTTCCCCCACTCCTGCCTGAATTGTAAAGTTCGTTTTTCAACATAGCATCTTGTACATCTCATTGTTGTTTCGGGTCAACTGTATCCCTACTTAAACAATTTGTTTTTTCCCTTCCCCTCCCCTAATTATACCAACATCAAATACAGTGAAAACAAGGGTTATACATGGGGGAGGGACATACAAAGGAACAAAATAATCACATGGTACATTATAAATATGTTAGAAACAATAACAAGAAAGAAAAAAATCCACTTGTATTCCTATCTTGGGGTTTATTTCGCTTAACATCATCTTATCTGACCTTTTCTGCTTGTCCCAGACATGTACTAGTTATTGCAAATAAGGAAAATCATGGTCCCTTCATCTTTTAAATGCCTTGATTATAAAGAAAAGGTCAATCTGACTCTGTTCACTTTATTTCAGGAACCAACATGGCCCAGAAGGTAACTCAAGCACAGCCTGTAATTTTAGTGGTAGAAAAGGAGGCTTTGACCCTAGACTGTTTATGTGAGACTTGGGTATCTTTATACTGCATCTTTTCTTACAAACAGCCCCATAGCAGGGAATTGGTTTTTCTTATTCATCAGAACTCTTATGGGAAACAAAATGCAACAGAATGTTGATATTTCCTGAACTTCCAGAAGTTATCCAGATTAATCAAACACACCATCACAGGCACACAGCTGGAGGATTCAGCTGTGTATTTCTGCACATGCACAGAGCCCACAGTGAGAGGGGAGCCTACAAGCCCCTTACATAACCCTCAGCTAGAGCAAGAGACCCAGGGAAAGAAGCAGGGCTGTGGGCAGAGGTAGGATTTGCAGGGAGACCATAGAGCAATTCACATACAATGTCTAGACATACTACCTATTAGACATGTGTGTCTCCTTTGGCCTTTTTTTTTTAATTTTATTTTATGTTATTTGAGAGCATACTGTACAGAGGGGTTACAATTACATTGGCAGGATAATGCATACATTTCTTACCAAGCATTGCAGCCTCCTCCTTTGTTTATCCTTCACCTCCCTTCCCAGCCTCCCCCCTCCCCCCCACCCAATCATACCCCCCTCCCCCCCCACACCGACATTGTAAAGCTTGCTTTGACATGACATTTTGTAATTCTCCTTGTTGCAACAGGTCCACCTGAATCCTTAAACAACTTGTTTTTCCCCATTTCCTCCACATGTTATACTGACATCAAATAAAGTGAAAGTGGGGGTTACACTGTGGGGGAGGGACATACAAAGCAACAAAGAAATAATCTTATAAATGCGTTAGAAACACATGCATGAAAGAAACGAAAACATTAAAATACATATTTAAGGGTTCGTTTTCCTAACATCCTTTGGTCTTTATATTAAGAAAAAATATAAAGCCCATGTAAAAATCACTTGTAAAATGTTTGTGAACAAAGCTTATTATTTATACTTGTATCATTTTACTAAGGTGGAAAAATTATCAAATTCTATTAACCAATTGGAATATTTGTAGAAAAAATATATATGTTTATGCAATGATGATTACATAGAATGTTTTTATCTACTTTTAATACAACTATATTCCAGTTTTTCTTAAAAATTTGTAATTCTTGACCAGTTAGGAAGAATAAAGTATTTGAATCGGGACTTCTTTCTATACTCAAGTGAACACTATTACATATAAGCAGAAGATATATAAGCTGTTTTTCAAATTACCTTTTGTTTCAAAATTATGAATTTTAAATGCTATTGAGACAACTTGTTCTCATTTGCATACTGCCTATGAATGGAAATATTTAGAGTGGAGATGTGTCAAGCCTGGCCAGTCTCTTGCTACACCTTTAAAATATGCAGTTTTATCTCCTGTGAAACCAAATAGCGGTTAGGGCCAGAATGACAGCTGTCATGGTAACCGAGTCCAGACCATCATTGGTACATACTTTCTGTTATACAATGTATTCGTCCTCACATGTTACAACAGATTCAAAAATGAGAATTTTCATGTTCTCTGGCTCTGTTGGGGATCACTGATGTCCCTAAGCAAGGCTGAAGACACACGTGCCTACATGCAAAGACAACATGCCAGGGATGCCTACATAGCAAGGGTCACTTAGAGGCAGAGTGCAGAGGCATACACAAAACAATGGCCTTGGTCCCTACCCCTGACCCTCCTCCCAAACCAACATAAGAAGATAGCTAGTTGACTCAAGAATGTTAGCTTAAGAGTTTATGCTTGGCTAGCTCCCTAACCCTTCTCCAACACCACGATAAGAAAATAGGTTACTCAAGGATTTTAACTGAAGAGCTTGTTTGGCTCAGGGTTACTATTTTGCCAAAATGATTTCTGCTTTGTGTGAAAAAAGACACTTGTTTGTTCATCATGGTTGTGTAAAAGTTTACTGCCTTTCCTACTACATCATGCTAGATATTAGGGAAATGAACCCCAAGATAAATTTTCAAATGTTTTTTTTTCTTTCATGCGATTGTTTCTAACATATTTATAAGATGATTTCTTTGTTGCTTTATATGTCCCTCCCCCATGGTATAACCCCTGCTTTCACTGTATTTGATGTTGGTATAATTTGGGGAGGGGAAGGGAAAAAAAACAAATCATTTAAACAGGGATACAGGTGGACCCATTGCAACAATGAGATGTACAAGTCGTTATATCGAAAAACGAATTTTACAACTTTGGTGTGTGGGGGAGGATCCTGTAGGAAGGGCTCATGGGAAGGGATGGGAGGGGAAACAAAGGAGGAGGCAACAATGCTTGAAAAGAAATGTACTCGTTCCCATCCTCCTCTTCAGAGAAGTTTCTCTTTATGTCTTTAGCCCACTTGTTTATTGGGCAGTTGTTTCTTTGACGTTTTGTTGTTGGGGGATTTAATTTTTTGAGTTCAAGGTATATTTTAGATCAGAGACCCTTGTCCGTTGTATGGCTAGAGAAGATCTTCTCCCAATCCGTGGGCTTTCTATTGATCTTGCTAGCTATGTCCTTTGCCATGCAGAATGGATGGGAAGGGGAAACAAAGGAGGAGGCTACATGCTTGATAAGAAGTGTTCTCATTATGTTGCCCATGTAATTGTAACCCCTCTGTACAGTATTTTCACAAAAAAATGAAAATTAAAATTAAAAAAATGTACTCATTATCTTGCCCATGTAATTGTAACCCCTCTGTACAGTATTATCACAAGTTAAAAAAAACTGCCTGGGAGATGAACTAGGGTCCGTTTTTCTCTAAGACACAGTGCCCCTTGGCTTCCCCATTTTGATTCCTGAGATCATCTTTGTGACTTTGTTTCTTTCTCATACTCTACCACTTCCCAGTAGGTACCTGTTCATTTTGTAGAAGTCACATGGCATGGCTCCACAAAAGTGTTAGAAACTTCTTGAGTCACTTATCACCATTTAAAATCAGGTGTCACATTAAATACAATGAATTTCTCACTTGGCTACAAAAATAGGACACTAGACATAAGGAGGAAGAGGTCAAATGTTATGTTTGAATATGTAATGACTTTGGTGTATGTTCATTTTATTTTTCTAGCTCATATTATTTATCCACAATATGAATATGTACATATGTAAAAAGTTAAATTATTGATCATAAAATACAAAGAATCCCATAAAACAAAACAAAACAAAAAACCAACCCACAAATCTGCACCAAGTGCTGATGGCTCATGCCTTTAATCATAGCTACTCAAGAGACTGAGATCTGAGGATTGAAGTTCAGAGTCAGCCTGAGAAGTAAAGTCTGCAAGACTCATCTCCAATTAAGCACGAAAAAATTGGAAGTGGAGCTATGTCTCAAGTGGGAGAGCACTAGCCTTGAGCAAAAAAGTTCAGGATCAATGCCCAGGTCCTGACTTCAAGCACCAGAACTGGCACCAAAACAACAACAACAACAATAATAAAACTGGGTTAAAATTGCATGAGACTAAAGCTTTTTCCCTGCTGATTTCATATGTCTTAATGTATACACCAGTTTGAGAAACCTAAATATAGTTTATTTATTAATTCCAAGACACTACATAAATGAGGGTTTCTAAACATTAAGTATTGTGTAAACATTTGCAGAGTTAAAAACACATAGGTTTAGTAAATATGAACTGACCAACTGATGTCCTATTTTATCAAAAGTACATTCCATTTAAATGTCCTACATTATATACAAAACTTTTGATATTTCTGCTGTTTATAATCAGTATAATGGACATAGAAAAACTCTCATCGTTTAGACAGTCTTGCTACTTAAAATATGATCTACATTTATCTGCCTAGACTAAATAAATGTTATTGTATATAAGATGTCCTTATACATTAGGAAATACATCTATTTGGAATCATTGGCACTATATACTTAACTTGTAGGAGCTCTAAAGTTTTAATTTTTACTCCAAATGGAAAACTACCTTAATATATAATTTGTTTGTACCTGTGATTCTGTTTGTTGCTATTGTTAAATACATTTGTTTTTCTCAAATGTATAAGCCTACTAAAATAAATTAGCAAAACCACTTTACAGATTCAATGTACTCAATACTGGTACCATTTTGTACATTGTTAGAAAGTGATTTTTCTGTCAAAATTATTTGCTTCCTTTCTTGAGAAAATGGTTTTCCTGAAGAGTTCTTCATTTAGCCAGGTGGTTTGGCCATTGTTAATTACATTTTAGTTACAAATATCCTTTTTCTGAGCAGTTTAATTAAGACACAAGTTAGAAGCTCCTTGAAGTTTAATTATATTCTGTTAATTAAGCCCACACCCTTTTGCACATTGTGAAACTGAGCTCAGCCAGTGCTGGCAGAGGGGCAAGGACTGCTAGGTTAGGGATAGAAAGGGAGCAGCCAGTCTGCTCTGTGTGCTTGCATCAGAATTTTGGCTGATGGCCACCCTTCTGAAGAAGTAAATTTTGTCTTGCTGACTTCCTTTATAGTGAGTGTCTTTATTCCTATGGGACACCCTAACATCCAGAGCTATTTCTAATGAGGCTTAGTTTACGTTCGTCTGTTTTTAAATAGAAAGAACTTGACAATGTTAATATAATGCTGTCAAGTATAATTAATATTCTAAAATGCAGTATGAAATGGAAATATCTAGACTGTTCTAACAATTGATACTGTTTTCCAATATTTTAATCATGTCTAAGATTTTTGTCATTGCCATTTTATCCTCCTAAAGTATTTGAAATATAATCCACAGAAAAAATACCTTTATTTTTATTTTATATTTTTATTTTTTAACTTTGTTATTTGTCAAAATCTTTTCAGACATTTGTTTTTATTGGCTTTATTTTTTGTATTCATTTCAAACTTTGTATTTATTCTCTATTGACATTCTGCACCATTTTGGAAATGTTAGGACAGAGTTGAGAATGGAGAAGAGGGAGTTCCGGGAAGATGGCTGAGGAGAAGCTGGAATCTGAACAAGCTCTCGCATAGAAAGCAGTTTTAGAGTTCCAGTGAACAGTCCTAAGCCAGCGAATCACACCAAGTGTGCCATCACAGGACAGAGAGTTAGACAAGAGAGGGGAAGCGAAGATCTGGAGACACATCTGAGCGCCTGCCAGCAGCCGCCGAGGCGGCGGCAGGGTCGCAGCAGCCACCACAGCCGGGGCCATACCTGAGCGCTCACACAGAGAGTCTGGGACGAAGGAGCCAGACACAGCAGGCAAGAGGTTTCTACTCAACACCAGCAAGAACCGACAAGGAGTGGACATCTTCATCCTGAAGTTTGAGGACCAGAGACGACCTAGGATCCAAGACTCGGCGTGAGTACAAGCCCGACGTCCTCACTCCTTCTCAGGGAGCAGAGGAGGGAAGGCCACGCCTCCCCCCCCAGCACCAGTGATCTCGATCTTGGATACCGACAAAGCTCGGAGGAGCTGCCAGCTCCAACTAAGGCCTTGGAATAAAACGAGTCATTTAGCAGGTCACAAGAACTTAACGGTGAAGTGAACTGCCAGACTCAGCTCCATCCAGGGAAAAGTCACCCAGCTCAGGCACCAGCCATTGGAGTGGCCTGCATCACTGGGTAACCAGAGCCAGAGGCTGCCCCTCCCTCTAGCAGCCACCACAATCAATTGAAAAACAGAAACCCTGAGAATGGCTCCAGGCTGGGCTCTGTGAGTTTTTCACAAAATAGCCCCAGGGAAAAGCTACTGTTTGTTGAAAGGCCTCAACTCTACCAGAACCTAGCCTCATCACCCCTCTTTTGTGATTCTCAAAGCAGATCACCCTCCCATTAACCTAACCAGGGAGTGGGATCTCAAAATCTTGGGTAAAGCAGAGCATTTTTCTGCCTGTTCGAACAAACTGACTTAAGAAACCAATCAAGACACAGGACCTCAAGCTGACCAGAGACTCCAAAAAGAGGCTGGTTACAGACAAAAGGGAGATACAGGATTCTTCCCACCCCTCCCAAAAAAATCAAAAAAAATTCAAAGAACTTTTTATTGTCTTCTTCTCCTTTTCTTTTTTTTTTTTTTTGGTACCTTATATATATAAAAAAAATTTTTCCTTTTCTAAAACTTTTATTAATCTTTAATTTTTGCCTATTTTGAAAAAATAATTGTTTTCTAGTAACTTTTTTCCCTCTTATAATTTTTATTTTAGGAATACGGGAATGTGTGTTTTCCTTTCTTTTCTTGTCTTCTTTCTCTTTTTCTTTCTTTCTTAATTATCTTTTTGTTTTTTGTCTAGCTCTACTGAACTTCTGATATTTTTTTCTCCCTTTCTTATCCTTTTCACCTTTTCCTCTCTTTTGTTCTTCTGTATATGACTTAACTCTTGTCCTGATTGTCCTCAGATAAACCCATAGCTAACTAGTAGACCCTATCCCCCATTGTGTACACACTTAATCCACAAATTTATTACTCAAACCAAAACCTCTGAGACTTAAATTCCTTAAAAGCAGTACTACTTCTTTATACTTATATAATATTTTAAGCATTTTTTAAGTTTTTCACATCTCCTCTATCTCCCTCCTGTTTTCTCAATATATTCACATTCCTCTCTAAATAGATGGTCTTTCAATCTCCATAACTATATTAATTTTTACGTTTCTATTTTTTTGGTCTCTTTTCATTTCCCTTTCCCTTTCTTCTTTTTCTCTCTCTCTCTACTTGGATCCTACCCAACCTATTTCCTGAATTGAGATTAGGACATAGTTAACTCTCCCTGTGCCTCCCCACACCAATCTATTCCTATTTTTTACCCACATCTCTCCCTAACCCTAATAATTTTTGGTTTTCCAAATTCTTCTCTGGCTCGAAGCCCATTAACATATAGTTGTTTGATGTTGAATAGATGTATCTGTTGAACTAGATTGTATTTGTAGACTATTGACTGTACAAATGCAAACTTTGGTTGATGGTTGCCTTAAGATAGTGTTCTAGCACAAAACTGGTGCTATTTTCATCTCAAATGGGCAGAGTAAGCCGGAAAAACACAATAAAAATGGCAAATCTGGGTATCTCAATTCCTAATCTTGATAATCCGGCGATAGAACAGATAATGAATAATCCAGAGGAGAGTTCCCAAATAGCTCTACAAACACTGCTGACAAACATGACAAATGAAAAGTTTGACAACTTACAAAGGACTCTGTATGAGCATGATAGGGAGAGAGAGGAGGCATCCCAAAAGTTTAAACAGGAATATCATAATCGTGAGGAAGCTACTGAAAAACTGATACAGGATTTGCGTGAGCAACTTGAAAATACTCAAAGAGAAAGGGAGGAATGGCGTGAGCAGGCTGAGAACACTCAAAGAGAACTGCAGGAATCCCATGAACGGGAAGAAAGAGAACTGCAGGAATTCCACAAACGGGAGGAATCTAATCAAAGAGTAATTCAGGAACTGAGGGACCAGGTAGAGAATACACAAAGATCAATAAAGGCATTCATGGAATCCATTAACAAAGAGCTTAAGGAAGTCAGGGAGGCCACAAAGGGAATGCTGAATGGAACCCAACAGAAGGAGTGGGAGTCCAAAGAAACCATAACCAATCAACTAAGTGATTTGAGAACAAACACTGAACACCAAATTAAGGAAGTAAAGAAATTCATACAAGACCTAAAACAGAGTTTCAACATGGAATTTGAAGCCATCAAAGCTGACCAATTAGAAGGAAAAGAGATAAAAAACAAAGTAAAGAGTCTTGACAGCAGGTTAGACCATGCAGAATATCGAATCTCAGGGATTGAAGACACCTAGATATTATAGAGAAAGAACATACAACCATCCAAGACAAGTCCAAGAAATATGATAGATCTATCCAACACCTGGAATACACCATCAGAAGGCCTAATCTAAGGATAATGGGTGTAGAGGAGCACCTAGAAACAGAAGTTAATGGTCTAGGAAATTTGTTTAACAGGATCCTAGCAGAGAACTTCCCAAACATACAAAAGATAGGCCTATTCAGATACAAGAAGCTTTTAGAACCCCAAATAGACCATACCAGAATAAGACATCCCACCATCACATTATAATCCACACAGGATCAACTCAGACCAAGGAAAAGATCCTTAAAGCTGTCAAGGAGAAAAGGGTAATCACCTATAGAGGGAAACCAATTAGAATCACCTCAGATTTCTCAGCAGAGACAATCAAAGCAAGAAGAGCCTGGAATGATGTATGCCATGCCCAAAAAACAAACAACTATCAACCAAGAATACTGTTCCCAGCTAAACTCTGCTTCATAACTGAAGGCCAAATAAAAACCTTCCATAGCAAAGAAAAAATTGAAACAATACATCTCCACCAAACCAGCCATACAAAAGATTCTTAAAGATGTCCTACACATAGAAAACCAACAAGACTGCAACAAAGGCAAAGAAACTGCACCCAAACTGAGAATCCAAGAACCATAGGAAGAACCCAGTTTTTGTAGCCCCCAAGAAGGTGGATAACATGGCAGGAACTCCCAAATACCTCTCAGTCCTATCTCTTAACGTTATCGGACTTAACTCTCCAATTAAGCGATATAGAATGTCTAGTTGGATTAAAAAACTAGACCCTTCTATCTGCTACCTGCAGGAGTCACATCTTGCCCGTAAAAACAAACACATTTTCAATGTTAAAGGCTGGAACAAAATCTACCAAGCAAACGGCCCCCATAAACAGGCGGGAGTTGCAATCCTAATATCAGATAAAATAGACTTCAAATTAAAATTCGTGAGAAGAGATAAAGAAGGTCGCTACAGACTAATTAAAGGATCTCTCCTTCAGGAGGATATTACAATTCTAAATATCTATTCGCCGAACAAGGGAGCACCCAAATTTATCAAAGAAACATTATTTTCCCTCAAATCCCATATAGATCCAAAGACATTAATTGTTGGGGATTTTAAAACACCACTCTCTCCACTAGATAGATCAAATCGGCAAAAACTCAACAGAGAAACCGCAGATCTAAACAGCTGCATAGATCAACTAGACTTAACAGACATTTACTGAACATTTCACCCAGCAGCATCAGAATACACGTTTTTCTCAGCAGCACGTGGAACATTTTCTAAAATAGACCATATTTTAGGCAACAAAGCAAACTTGTCTAAATTCAGAAACATTGAAGTTATACCTTGCATTCTCTCTGACCACAAGGGAATAAAATAAGAACTCAACACCAAAAGCCACCAAAGAAAGTCCGGTATCTCATGGAGGGTGAACAACACACTGCTGGATCAAGAGTGGGTCATAGAAGAGATTATAAAGGAAATTCAAATGTTCTTGCCATTCAACAAAAATGAACACACAAATTACCAGCTCCTCTGGGACACAGAAAAGGCAGTACTCACAGGCAAGTTTATAGCTCTGAGCTCCTACATCAACAAATTGGAGAGATCTGAAACTAACAATTTAATGACACATCTAAACCTCCTTGAATAAGAGCAGCAAGATAAAACCCAATCCAGTAGATGGAAAGAAATAATCAAAATTAAATCAGAATTAAATGAATTAGAATCCAAAAGAAGTATATGAAAGAATGAACAAAACAAAGAGTAGGTTCTTTGAAAAACTTAACAAAATTGACAGACCCTTAGCAAATCTTATCAGAAAAAGAAGAGAACACACCCAAATTAATAAACTCAGAGATGAGAATGGAAACATCACCACGGAAACAGCCAAGATTCAGAACACTAAAAGAGAATACTTCTCAAAACTTTTTGCTAATAAGTTTGAGAATTTGACAGAAATGGACCTTTTCCTAGCAAATATGGACATGCCAAAACTAAACCACGATGAGTTAAACCAGCTTAACAGGCCCATATCAATCATTGAAATAGAAGCAGCAATAAGAGACCTCCCAGCTAAGAAAAGTCCAGGACCAGATGGTTTTACAGCAGAATTTTACAACACCTTCAAAGCAGAGCTCACACCAATACTCCTCCAACTCTTCAATGAAATTGAAAGAGAAAGCTCACTACCGAACACATTCTATGAATCCACCATAACCCTCATCCCAAAACCAGGTAGGGACTCATCAAAGAAAGAGTACTATAGACCCATTTCTTTGATGAACATTGATGCAAAACTTCTCAACAAAATTTTGGCCAATCAACTTGAACAATTCATCCAAAAAATCATACACCATGATCAAACAGGATTCATTTCAGGGATGCAAAGCTGGTTGAATATATGCAAAACAATTAATATTATTCATCACATCAACAGGAACAAAAATAAGAACCACATGGTTATCACAATAGATGCGGAAAAAGCATTCAACAAGATGAACACCTCTTTATGATGAAGGTTTTGGAAAAATTAGGAATCCATGGAACATTCCTCAATACAATAAAGGCTGTATATGACAAACCTACAGCCAGCATTAAACTCAATGGTGAAAAACTAAAACCATTTCCTCTTAACTCAGGAACAAGACAAGGATGCCCACTCTCTCTACTTCTCTTCAATATAGTATTACAATGCCTAGCTACAGCAATAAGAAAAGATGCAGATATAAAGGGGATCCAAGTAGGGAAAGAAGAAATAAAACTCTCCCTCTTTGCAGATGACATGATCTTGTATTTAAAGAATCCCTTAGACTCCACTCCCAAATTACTTAAGCTGATTCAAAACTTTGGCAAAGTAGCAGGTTATAAAATTAACCCCCAAAAATCAATGGCTTTTCTGTATGCCAACAATGAGAATTGTGGCTGAAATTAGGAAAGCAACTCCATTTGTAATAGCCCCACAAAAAATACAATACCTAGGAATTAACTTAACCAAAGAAGTGAAGGACCTCTATGATGAAAACTTTAAAATCTTAAAAAAGGAAATCAACACAGAACTTAAAAAATGGCAAAAGCTCCCATGCTCCTGGATTGGCAAGATTAACATCGTGAAAATGGCAATACTTCCCAAGGCTATCTACAAATTCAACGCAATACCTATCAAAATTCCAATCTCATTCTTAAAGAAATAGAAGAGACAATCCAAAAATTCATATGAAACAATAAAAGACCCCGAATAGCAAAAACGCTCCTCAATGGAAAGAACACTGCTGGAGGAATATCAATATCAAACTTCAAACTCTACTATAAAGCCATAGTAATCAAAACAGCTTGGTATTGGCATAAGAACAGACCTCAGGACCAATGGAATAGAATTGAAAACCCAGAAATGAACCTACATAATTATAGCCATCTAATCTTCGATAAGGGATCTAAAACAATAGAATGGAAGAAAGACAACCTCTTCAGTAAATGGTGCTGGCAAAACTGGTTAACTACATGTAGAAAACTAAAGCTAGATCCTTATATATCACCCTGCACCAGAATCAACTCCAAATGGATCAAAGACCTTGAACTCAAGCAGACACTCTGAAAATATTACAGGATGGAATAGGACAAACGCTAGGTCTCCTTGGCTCCGGCCGAAATTTTCTGAATAGAGACCCGGAAGCACAACAAATCAAAGAAAGGTTGGACAAATGGGTTGCATAAAGTTGCAAATGACATAGGTAGCAAGATCATTAGAAAGCCCACGGATTGGGAGAAGATGTTTACTAGCCATACAACGGACCAGGTTCTCATATCTAAAATATATTTGGAACTCAAAAAATTAAACCCCCCAACAACAAATCCTCACACAAAACAACTGCCCAATAAATAAGTGGGTGAAAGACTTAAAGAGAAACTTCTCTGAAGAAGAAAGAAGGATGGCCAACAGACACATGAAGAAATGTTGAACATCCCTAGCCATAAAAGAAATGCAAATCAAAACAACATTGAGATATCACCTCACTCCAGTTAGAATGGCAAAAATCAAGAACTCTAACAACAGATGCTGGAAGGGATGTGGACAGAAAGGAACCTTACTTCATTGTTGGTGGGAATGTAAACTTGTTCAACCACTTTGGAAAGCAGTATGGAGGTTCCTCAAAAGACTTCACATAGAACTCCCCTATGACCCAGCAATCCCGCTTTTGGGCATTTACCCAAATGTTTACAAACAAGACCACACTAAAGCTAGCAGCACAACTATGGTTATTGCAGCATTATTTACCATAGCTAAGATATGGAACCAACACAGATGCCCCTCAGTAGATGAATGGATCAAGAAAATGTGGTATATATACACAATGGAATTCTATGCCTTCATCAGAAAGAATGACATTGCCCCATTTGTTAGGAAATGGAAAGGTTTGGAAAAATTATATTAAGTGAAGTAAGCCAGGCCCAAAGAAGCATAGGTCCCATGGTTTCCCTTATTTGCAATATCTAGTATACGTATGAGTCAAGCGGAAAAGGTCAGATAATGTGATGTTAGGAAAATGAAACCTTAAATATGTATTTTAATGTTTTCGTTTCTTTCATGCATGTGTTTCTAACGCATTTACAAGATTATTTCTTTGTTGCCTTGTATATCCCTCCCCCACAGTGTAACCCCTGCTTTCATTATATTTGATGTCAGTATAACATGTGGTAGAGATGGGGACAAACAAGTCGTTTAAGGATTCAGGTGGACCTGTTGCAACAATGAGAAGTACAAAATGTCATGTCAAAACGAGCTTTACAATGTCGGTGTGTGGGGGGGAGGGGGGTATAATTGGGTGCGGGGAGGGGGCAAAATTGGGTGGGGGGAGGGGGGAGGCGGGGAAGGGAAATGAAGGGTAAACAAAGGAGGAGGCTGCAATGCTTGGTAAGAAAAGTATGCATTATCCTGCCCATGTAATTGTAGCCCCTCTGTACAGTATGTTCCCAAATAAAATAAAATACAATTAAAAAAAAAAAAAAGACTTCACGTAGAACTCCCCTATGACCCAGCAATCCCACTTTTGGGCATTTACCCAAATTTTTACAAACAAGACCACACTAAAGCTACGAGCACAACTATGTTTATTGCAGCATTATTTACCATAGCTAAGATATGGAACCAACCCAGATGCCCCTCAGTAGATGAATGGATCAAGAAAATGTGGTATATATACACACTGGAATTCTATGCCTCCATCAGAAAGAATGACATTGCCCCATTTGTTAGGAAATGGAAAAAACTTTGAAAAAATTATATTAAGTGAAGTAAGGCAGGCCCAAAGAAACATAGGTCCCATGGTTTCCCTCATTTGTAATATCTAGTATATGTATGAGTCAAGCGGAAAAGGTCAGATAATGTGATGTTAGGAAAATGAACACTTAGATGTGTATTTTAATGTTTTTTTTCTTTCATGCATGTGTTTCTAACACATTTATAAGATTATCTCTTTGTTGCTTTGTATGTCCCTCCCCCACAGTATAACCCCTGCTTTCACTATATTTGATGTCAGTATAACTTGTGGAGGAGATGGGGAAAAACCAGTTGTTTAAGGATACAGGTGGACCTGTTGCAACAATGAGAAGTACAAGTTGTCATGTCCAAAACGATCTTTACAACGTCGGTGCGCGGGGGTGGGGGGGTGAAGGGGAGGAATGAGAAGGATTGGGATTTGGGGGTAGGGGGGAGGGTGGGAAGGGATGTGAAGGGTAAACAAAGGAGGAGGCTGCAATGCTTGGTAAGAAATGTACGCATTATCCTGCCCATGTAATTGTAACTCCTCTGTACTGTATGTTCACAAATAAAATAAAATTAAATTAAAAAAAAAAAGAACGCAGAAGAGGTAAATGAAGTGCGGTAAGGAAGTGTCCTCACTTACATTGAATCTGGGTTGTCCAAAGATGGCTACTGCACTGGACCCACAAATGATATCTGCCTGTGGTGAAGCTGAAGAGGCCCTCAGGAACCACCACCATGCAACATGGGCTGCAGATGTTGGGGGAGGTAGGTATATCCATAGCTCCACCAGTGGATATGGGGAAATGGAGAACCTCGGATCACACAGACCATAGCCAGGAGGGAAGTGGGTGGACCATGAGCCCTTACCTTCCTTCTCTGCTGATTGCTACAACTAATATGTTCTCCCTGAACACACATATATCCCCTCACCCATCCTTAAACCAACACATGGAGAGGGGCACAGGGAATGCTATGGCCATGGGACAGAGGTGGCTTCTGAAGAGGGACAGAGAAGAAGATGGAGAGAGGAAGGAAGGGGAGTATGAGTATGGGTGTCTCACTTACCATGGATAGGGGTCGTCCAGAGATATGGCTCTGCTAGCAGGGTTCACACTGCCCACTTGCCTGGAAGCAGCTGCAGCCCAAGAGGGCATCACACACATGCGCAGTCACATGCCCACATGGACTATGAGGATGGAGATCCACACATCCAAGGCAAAGAGATTCTTGGGTTTCATGTAGAAGTGGCATTTGCAGCACCAGTTGGAGGAGGATGGCAGTGAACACGGCCTGGGTCCTGAGACTCTCAATGGGAGCAGTGTAACCAAGTAGCCTCAGGGAGGAGCGGGGAGTGGATGCCAGTCAGACTCGAGCCCCCCGCTTCCTTATTGGATGGCCACTGTGGTTGTACCTGCATCCAGGCTCATCCAGGTCTGCGTGCTTGTGCATGTGCAGTGTGCATGAGTAGCGTGCATGCTCATGCGCCTTGCAGGTGCCTACTCACTGTGAGTGTGTGAGGCGCACCCCTCCTTCACACTGCCCAGCTGGGATTGTTAATCTCAAACTCTGAAGAGGCTGGAGGACCCACAATCACTGGAACCCAGACCGGAGGTTAGACTTTTTCAGTTTCTACTGGAAAGCATCCAATGGAGAGTCTGGCATGGCACCCTGCTGGGTTGGAGCACTATCTATAAAATAGTTTTATATCCCATTTTCCAGCAAGCTTTATTCTCTTTTTTTTTTTTTTTTGCCAGTTCTGGGGCTTGAACTCATGGACTGGGCACTGTCCCTGAGCCTCCCTGTGCTCAAGGCCAGCACTCTACCACCTGAGTAATAGTGCCACTTCCAGCTTTTTGCTGTTTTTGTGGTATTGAGGAATCGAGCCCAGGGTTTCATGCATGTGTTAGGCAATCACTGTACCACTAAACCACATTTGCAGCCCTTAACCTCCAGCCTCTCAGGAGATTAAGAAGCCCAGCCCAAAAGCGTGAGGGCAGGGCATGCCGCATGTGCATAACAGTGAGAGGTAAGCACGTGCTATGCACATGCGCATACACGCTGATAAGGGACACACATGCGCAGGTGCACACATACACGCACGCAGTCCCGGATGAGCCTAAACTCGGGAGACCACACGGCCACCCAGGTGTCTGCGCTGCATCTTCTCTCAGCCCCGGCCTGAGGCTGCTGGGTTCCAATGCTTCCCACTACAGTCTCAGGACCCAGGCCGCGTTCGCTGCCATCCTCCCCCAACTGGCGCTGCACCTTCCTCTGGGATGGAAACCCATGGGTGTCTCCGGCCTGGCTGCGTGTATCTCCATCCTCGTGGTCCGTGTAGACATGTGAGCACACATGGTGTGATGCCATCCCTGGCTCGGGATGGTTCGAGGTAAGTGGGCCACTTCAACCCCCACCCCAGCCGTTGACAGGAAGCACGCGGGAAATGACCGGAAGCTGGGTGAGGGGTCACACGCACGCACTTCCAGACCTGGGCGCGTGGTGCAATAGCCGCCCACAGAGAATAAAGTGAGGGTCTCAAAGGCCTGGCTGTTTTTCCTCCCTTGTATGGCCCCAGGGTGGTCAGTTCCACCGCGGTGGGGTAGGGCGGTGGGGTGGGGTTAGGTGAAGTGGCCCACTTACCTTGAACCAGCCCTAGTCCAGCAGGGCACCAAAGGCATGCGGGACAACACATCCACACGAACTATGAAGAAGCAGATCCATTTGTGCAAGAGGAGTACAAACTCTTTTCAAGATCAGGATTCCTAGAATCATGTCTAATACTATACATGGCTAATTCTATAAACTATCCACTTGCATAAAAGAAAAAAATCTAATATACTAGATGAAAAGGCAGACAAGACAGTGGTTCAAAACAGCAGTTAAACATGGATGTGAAACAGAGTTGAGCATCCCATACAAATAAGGCTAAAGAAATCTGGAGAGTCTAAATCATTGCACACATGCACAAACATGAACATGCTTATACTTTACATACAGAATAACATAGGAGAATATTTCTGCATGTACTTGATTAAAGATACCTCCTGGTAATAATTTGACAACACTGAATTCAAAGCCAGAATCCCTGGGATTCGAGAACAGATCAGATTGCAAATTAGTTGAGCCATCTTCTCAGTCATTCACTCCTTGAAGCCTCACTTTTTCTCATGGCTAAAGGAAGAGCTCTAGCAATTTATGTGCTATAATATTTATGACTAATTTGAGCTAGAATAAGTATTACAAGTAGAGCAAAGCTCATGAAGAATAGGCCCATTCCTATGAATGGCTTGAAGTCAACTATCCTTTGTTCACCATTTATCTGCCCTTCATGCAGCAAATATATACTTAGTAATTACTGTATGCCAAGCACCACTTTAAGAGATTCAACAGGCATAGATTATATTCTTTCCCATAGAGAATTCAACAAGAAGCCATGTGCTGGTGGCTCATGGCTATAATCCTAGCTACTGAGGATCTGAGAATTGTGGTTCAAGGCCTACCCAGTCAGGAAAGTCCATGATATTCTTATTTCCAATTAATCACAGAAAAATCCAGAAGTGGCATTGTGGCTCAAATCAAGTGATATTCTCAGGAACAATGCCAAGGCCCAGAGTTCAAGACTTATAACCAATAGCAACAAAAATTTAACAAGGTCAATTGCAGTAGCTTAAATTTATAATCCCAGTTATTGGAGAGGCAGAGTCAAAGACAATCTTGTTTAGAAAATTGGAAAGATCGGGGCTGGGAAGGTGGCTCAGTGGTAGAGTGCTTGCCTTGCATGCATGAAGCCGTGGGTTTGATTCCTCATCACCACATAAGCAAAAAGGAAAAAGCTGGAAGTGGTGCTGTGGCTCAAGTGGTAGAGCACTATCTTTGAGCTGAAGAGCTGAGGGACAGAGCCCAGGCCCAGAGTTCAGGCCCCATGACCGGACCCCCCCCAAAGAAAAAAAAAGAAAATTGGAAAGATCACTTCTGAATCAATAGCTGACAGTGGTGCTGTGTGTCATCCCAACTATATTAGAAGTATAAATAGGCGAATCATGGTTCAGGCCACCTGGGAATAACCATGAGGTGAGACCTTTTCTGAAAAATGAAGCAAAAATGGCTGGAAGCCTGGCTCAGGTGGTAGAATACCTGCCTAACAAGCTAAAACACCACTAACATAAAGATGGAGGAAGAGGAAGAGAGGGAAAAAGAACAGGAGGAGATTAATGAAGGAGGAGGCTAATTAAAGGTAAATTTGCCTTCAGGATCTGGCTAAGATTCTCTTACTGGTAGTGGACATGAATTTATTTAGCAACATGAAATTTGCATGCCCATGTTTGTATCTGTATTTTCTTGTAAATCATATTAGAATTTTTGCTACAAAGATTACATATAGCCATATACACATATGCACACTTCCATGTTCTGCATTCTGTCAGCCTTATTAATATTGCTAAGCATAGTTTTTGTTTAGTTCACTTCTCCAAGTTGGTTCACAGGACTATCCTCAATAGATTCCACACCTGGGTTTGGCCAAAGCGATACTATTACTTGTACAGCAACTATGGGAAGAAGTGCCATGTATACCTTGACTCCCCTAGGTGGTGCAATGAAGCACAAAGTTCCCCTAGGGCATTCAGTGGTCTCACTTCGTCATATGTCTCATTCTCTTTTCCATGTCCATTTCCTGGAGGATGAAATCCTTTATCTTTCTTTTTTCCTCTTCAGGATGGTCTCTGGCAATTTTTCTTCTTATTTTGACTTGCCAGCCATTCCTAACATCCCTGCAATTTTGCCAGAACCAGGGTTGATATTCACTTGGAAACTTTTATTAAAATAAAATATCTAAGCAAGATGACCTTGGTTATGAATTTGTGTATCCATTGTGTGTGTGTGTGTGTGTGTGTGTGTGTGTGTGTGTGTGTGTGTGTGTGTGTGTGTGTGTGTGTTGGAGCTGGGGCTTGAACTTGAACTCAGGGCTTATGGTTTTGTCCATGAGCTTTATTAGCTCAAAGATAGCACCCTATCACTTGAGCCATAGCCACATTCAGCTTTTGGGTGGCTAATTGAAGATAAAAATATCATGCACTTTCTTGCCCAGGCTGGCTTCAAACTATTGGCTATACATGTTTAGAGAATTGAAGTTAGATACTTACATATCATCCTGCATCAGATCACAGACCTTGAAGTAAGAGCAGACCCTCTGAAAATATGAGAGGAAAGATAGGAGATACACTAGGACTCTTTGGCACAGGTTGAAACTTCCTAAATAAAGATCCAGAAACACAACAAATACAAGAAAAGCTGGATAAAGTGGGATTGCATTAAACTGTGGAGCTTCTGCATGTCAAAGGACATAGCTAGCAAGATAAATGAATGATACAAAATACTTAAGAAGCCCTCTCTGACTGCCTGTAAGTGGGGAAAAAAAGCCCAAACACACAAAACCTTCAATAGCCTTTGAGAGTTTGGATGGTACTTACCCCATAGTGAAATACACTAAAGGAGATATCATTGGTTTGCAAAATTTAATATTTTTAATCTTTATTTACCATTGATCATTTACTTTAGGCCATGAACCATACATTCCTTTACTTCCCCAGTGTATGACCTGTGAGAAAGAGAAGGGTTATTTATACGTATAGTGTGACTAACAGACATCACAAATGAATCCCCATGAATTATCATGGCATCATGCAGCTTGGTCTCCAGCTTCTCCACTTGCATAATGGAATCTCTCAAGGCTCTGTAGCAAGTCCTCAAATTGCTGGGCTGTTGGTTATTAGCTGTAATCCTACCTACCTAGAAGGCTGAAGATTATGACTCAAAACCAGCCCAAGCAGACAAATCCAAGAGATTCTTATTGCTAGTTAACCAGTAAGAATAAAGTATCGGGGTAGCTGGGGTTGGGGGGGGTTGTTGAAGTGTAAATGTGGCTCAAGTTATAGAGCTCCAGCCCCGAATGAAAGAGTTAAATGCGAGAGTGAGACCCCCTCAGTTAAGCTCTAGTACCAGCAAACACACACACACACACACACACACACACACACACACACACACACACACACACACACGTCCTAGAATTATGGTCACATGGTCATATGTTTCTCCTAGCTTTTTAAAAGTAAGATAGTTCAATTGAAATCAGGCTAACTTTTGTCATCACTTTCCTCTAATGACAGTGGAGATGTTAGTAGCAAATGAAGACACATTTCGGGGGATAGTGACATACCTATGTTTAGCTATTGACAGTCATCACAACGTAGGATATGAATATAATAATACTGCCAAATTATGACACATAATACAGGAGCAGAGGTTGGGTCACCACATCAACTTGACACCTCTTTCACTCCTAATTTTACTTTTATATTTTCTATTTTTCCTAAAAGAAGGCTTCTAAAATTGGATTTATACCTGAAGGGTGTGAGGTGTAATCAAAATTTAAATTCAGGTCTGTTTGATTTCAAAACCAGCCCTTGTTATGGTTTAGAATTAAACAATTAATTAAAAATTAATCATTAATTTCTATTATATTTTTATTTTCTTTAGGTAGTTACAATACAACACAGCACATTAGAAATACATTGCCATTCCCCGCCCTGCTTTTTTTTGTCAGTTGTAGAGCTTGAACTCTGGGCCTGGGTGCTGTCACTCAGCTCTTCAGCTCAAGGCTAGCACTCTACCACTTGAGCCTCAGTGCCACTTCTGATTTTCTGGTGGTTTATTGAAAATAAGAATCTCACGGACTTTTGTGCCTGGGCTGGCTTTAAACCATGATCCTCAGATCTCAGCCTCCTCACTAATTAGGATTACAGGCATGAGCCACCAGGGCCTGGCAAGTGAAGCATCCTTTACTCATAATGGCTGTGAACCAGTGACTGCAAGCAGACTCATACCCCCCAAAAACTTGCAGTGCCTAATGCAGCTAGCGCAAAGTTTTTGAAGGCAAAAGCCACATCAAGGCAGATGTCACATGGTATGGGAACTAGCAAAGTGTATTTTACAGAAGCAAAGCAAGCTATCCAGGGGTAACAATCAGGGTCAATCAAGGGCCAGTTATCTAAGGGGAACAATAAAGGATATGCAAGGGCAAGTATTCTCTGGAACACATTTTTTTCTGGAGCTAAACAACCCATGATACATCTGCAATTTAACAACTCACAACACAGCTGTAGTTCAAAGAGAGTCCTATGTCACCTCTACAGTTCTTGGAACTGGGTGAAAATTTCCTAACACCTATTAAGACACCAAGATGGTGCTGAGGACAGATAGTATTATTTAGACAAAGTATCCATATTTCACCATCTGAGGCTGTTTTTCATTTTTCTCTGATTGTTCTTGAAATATGGATACTGGTTCTAACTGGCAGCATCTTTGACATGTTGATGGATGAGAGACTTTCTAAAAACTCTTATAGGTGAATCCTAACCCCTACCCCTAGGTGATAGGCATGCCTGAATTGTTAGAGGCAGGGGCACAGACTTGGACAATAGGTTACTGGACCACCAGACCTGTACCATGAACTCATGAGACTCTTTGAACTCTCAAGTTCCTCACGACCCTTTCCCTGACCATGACCGTATTTAGGTCCCAACACCTCAGCATCATTTTGTGCCATGCCTCACGTCTCATGGCCCTCCTCAAGTCACCATGGCATCCCTCTCAACTCTCCATTAGAGTTTATCTGGTTTGTTTTTCTGCTCTTTCTTTCCTATCTACATGCCTCAGTGTTTTAAAACAGTTCTAAGTATATTTGAGGCTGTGAGTTTCTTGGGAACATGTATCCCTCACAGTTGTTGGCTTTCTAATAAAGACTCCTGATTGGAACTTTCAGACTGTGACTTCTCTCTATCTTGTGATCAAATTCCTGTATAACATTCTGAGGCTACTATTTACTTTCCTAAGGAAGGGCTTTAAGTTGGTTCTTTTTGTTCCTAAGTAGGTTTTGGTTATCTCAAATGTATTAAATCTTAAACATTTTTGGCATTTTAAAAAATTCACCCACATTTGTCATTTTTTTTGAAAATATGTATTTTTATTGTAAAGATATTGTACAGAGGAATTACAGTTACGTGAGTAAGGTAATGAGTACATTTCTTATCGAACATTGTTACCTCCTCCTTTGTTTTTTCCCCTACTGTCTCTTCCCTCCCCATGTCCCCAACTCTCCCCCACCATAGTTGTAAAGTTCATTTTCACCATAGTGTCTTGTACATCTCATTGTTACAATGGGCCAAAATGTATCCTTATTTCTGCTTTTTGTTATTTTCCTTCCCCTTCCCAAATTAGAAAAATGTATGTACAAGATGCAGGGCACCAGAATCAAATGCAGTGAAAACAGGGGTTATACCATGGAAGAAGAATATACAAGAGAAATAAAAAAAATCACATAGTACATTATAAGTACATTAAAAACAACAGCAAGAAAGATAAAACCTCTTGTGTCCCTATCTTGGGATTCATTTCACTTAGCATCATCTTATATGGTCATATGCACATAGATTTTAAATAGGGATACAGGTGGACCCATTGAATGGATAAGATGTACAAGTCGTTATGTTGAAAAATGAACTTTACAACTTTGGTGCGGGGAGGGGGGCGGGTAGCGGGGATGATTGGGTGGGGACAGGGAGGAGGATGGGAAGGGATTTGAAGGGGAAACTAAGGAGGAGGCTACAATGTTTGATAAGAAATGTACTCATTATCTTGCCCATATAATTTTAATCCCTCTTTACAGTATTTTCACAATAAAAAATAAAAAAAGAAATAAAAAATGAAAAAAAGAGGTTGGTATAATTTGTGGAGGGGAAGGGAAAAACAAATCGTTTAAATAGGGATATAGGTGGATCCATTGCAACAATGAGATGTAACAAGTCTTTATGTGGAAAAATGAACTTTAACTTTGGTGTGCGGGGAAGAAGATTGGGTGAGGGGTGGGGGGAGGATGGGAAGGAATGGGAAGGGGAAACAAAGGAAGAGGCTACAATGCTTGATAAGAAATGTACTCATTATCTTGCCCATGTAATTGTAACCCCTCTGTACAGTATTTTCACAAGAAAAAACGAAAAAAAGAAAAAAAGAAAGAAAAATTTCCAAGGCATCTCTGATGCCATCTCTCCCTTTCTGACACCTTACCCTTTAATTTTGTATTTTCTATTGCTCTTTCTATTGCTTGCATTTCTCTCCTCTGCCTAGATTGTACTTTCTATCACTCATCTGAAATAATTAAGCAACTATCAATGCCATCCACTAGAATGGAAGGTATAACTTGGACATGAAAGATGTCTATCTCTCTGATTCTAAATAGAGATTGAGGATTATTTGGGGAACTTCAAAAAAAGTTGCAAGTAACAATTTTCAGGTAACCTACCTGAAATATGTTTTAGTATCCCTGCCTTTTTTAAGTTTACATTTCAATGACATAATCTAAATAATTAGAGGAGGAATGGGGCTGGTGTGCAACTTCTTCTTTGAGGGAGATTGTTGATGACAATTCAGCTAAAGCACCGAAAGCCCTTAGGGGAGGAAGGCAGGGGTGACAATGGGAGCAACACTATCAGACATCCCATTCTCCAAAGGATAATTTTGTGTCTGCATCATTTTTGAGAGAGTTAATAACTGCAAGGCTATTCAAGATTCATCTGGTCTAAGGGTGATAACTTGTTTTCTGCTAATACTGATGAGTTTTCTTTGGTCTATATCATGGTCTTCATAAAAATTATGCCAGCACATAAAAATTCTGAAGATCTATACTAATGCAAGCTGTGAGTCTTAAGAACCATTAGGAGATTTGACAATTCAAATTTCATTATGGCAAATGTTGGCTCAATCTGATCATTTATATTTGTTTGTTTGTTTATGCCAGTACTAGGGTTTGAACTGAGAGCCCGAGTTTGTTTTGCTTAAGGCTCATGCTCTACCATTTGAGCCACAGCTACAATTTTGGGTTTTGGTGGTTAATTGGAGATAAGAATCTCACAGAATTTCCTAGTTGGGCTAGATCTTAGCCTGTTTATTTTTTGAAATTAATTTAATTTATTGTTATAGAGTTGAGATACAGAGGGATTACAATTCTTTTTTTTGGGGGGGTCCGGTTTTGGGGCCTGAACTCTGGGCCTCAGCTCTTCAGCTCAAGGCTAGTGTTCTACCACTTGAGCCACAGCAGCACTTCCGACTTTTTTCCTTTTGCTTATGTGGTCCTGAGGAATCTAACCCAGGGCCTCATGCAAGCAAGGCAAGCACTCTACCGCTGAGTCACCTTCCCAGTCCGGGGTTACAATTTCTTAAGTCACCTATTCAGTACATTTCCCTTTTATCTGTTTTTTAAAATTTAATTTTATTGTCAAGGTGATATACAGAGGGGTTACAGTTACATACATAAGATAGTGAGTACATTTCTTGTGGAACATTGTTACTCTCTCCCTCATTTTTCTCCCACTTTCCCTCCTCCACAAGGTCCCCTCCCCAGGTTGTAAAGTTTCTTTCCAACATACTGTCTTATGAGTATCACTGTTGCATTGGCTCTCATTTTGAGTAGCTAGGATTACAGATGTGATCCACCAGCACCTAGCTTAAGCTGCCCCTTTAAATGGAGGTATTCAGTAGATATTGATGTCTAACCTTACAATTGCTCATTTACTTTTTTTTTTATTACAAATGTGATCTCCTAATCTCACAAGTGTTAAAATTGATGTTCCAAATTCATGTAGATAGGCATGTCATATTTTCATTTGTAGAGCTCTTTCTACATCCCACATTGTTTCCCAACACTACTTGAATCTAATCATTTGTAATATGCAGAAGCAATGACATGAATACTATTAGAGACACAAAATTCAGGTAACACCTTACCTTAGCACCTCCTTTTTAGTACAATGCAGTTTGCTCAGGAATTATTGTCATTGGGCCAACCAACAGCTCTAACCTACTTGATTACCTAACTTGCAGTTGTGTTCCTACTATAAAACTCATTGTCTATTGAAGCAAGCACACAATCTTCATTTGTATTTCTTACAAACTTGCTCAAACCACATGTGCTGAGGGTCAAG
Source organism: Dipodomys merriami (assembly GCF_024711535.1). Taxonomy (NCBI): domain Eukaryota; kingdom Metazoa; phylum Chordata; class Mammalia; order Rodentia; family Heteromyidae; genus Dipodomys; species Dipodomys merriami. The sequence goes on from NW_027206368.1 coordinate 6,372,494, forward strand.
CCTTCTTCCTAGAGTTGTAACCACTTTTCTTTTAGTTTCTAATCAGCTAGGGGAAAATAAGAAACTAAAACTGATTGTATAGTTTGTTGTCATATTAAAAATTCCTTTTCTCTGTATCTTTAAATATTATTGGTTGCAAACTGCTTATTATCATTACACAAGAAAATTCCAAGTGAACAGAGATTGCAAAAGTTCAAAAGCAGATGAATAAGCACATCAGTGAGGACACTCACAGTGAGCCACACACACACAAGTCACTGCCATTGTTCCATCTCTATTCTCTCTAGCAGGCTGACTGTTAAAGGAAGCACTGGAATTATTGTTGGGTTGCCTTCAGCCTTGAAAAGTCACTTTGCCTATGAACACTACAAGCAAAGCAGTATTGTTTGTTAAAGAGTACAGGTACAAGTACAGGAATATACCATAGCTAAAGACTTGTGCAGAAAAAGCACATAACCAATAGCTAATCCTTAGAGGGATATAAAAGTGTGATTCCTTTAGTCTGGATAATCCTGACAAGTAAGTTTCCACATAGTTTTCCAGAGTTTGGCTGTAGTATAGCAGTGATCAATTATCTACGACAATAGTTGACTTGATAACTAACAAATCACTTGGCGGTGGCCCTCCTTCTTCTGAGTGCTTTCTTCCTTACCTACCCATGTTCTTTGCATCTGTAAGAAGTCTATTTGACTCAGAGATCTTTGGCTCAGAGTTTGATTTGAAGGATACTTCAAGTAAGATAGAATCACTTAAGATTTCCAGAATGTCTCTTATAATAGAGAATAGATATGTAAATAGTTACAAGAGTAACGTCACAGAGGAACTTCAGGGAAAACAATTCCATTTGCTAAAATTAGACATGGTGTCAAATTACAATGTGTCATTTGAAGTAAGTGGAGAATAGTCCTGATTAGATAAAATAGTACCAGCAGCTCAACTATTTCTGCCTTTGATTCTCATGAAAGTTGTATAAGTGTTTTTAAACATTTTATAGGGTGCTTTCTTATGTTCTAATTTTTATAAATGAAGAAATGGGCATTTGGAGAAATAATTCAATCTGTATAAAGTTGTTCTGCCTGCAAATGGCAGGTTTAAGATTTAAACCTAGTAAATACCTCCTGATAGTCAGAGTTCTTTATGGCATTAAAAGAAAATAGCCTTTCAAGGCAGAGCAAGGTAAGCTTGAATTTTTTCATGTATTAGCTGAACAGAAATTAACAGCTAAGTCTATTATCTCAACTGAAATGGAGATAATTAGTCTGAAGGTCTTGGTATAAGGTTTTACTGAAATGTAACATGTAATATATTTTGTCCAATGCTTGTCATTAAGTATGAATTAAAAAATAAGCAACCCTTTTGTGACAGTAACAACGATCATTGGGGGCATGTGAAAACTTCATGTGTTACATCTAAAAATCAGTCTTCTCAGCCTCTGATGGGGTAGTTTAGTTCTGGAGTATAATTTTAAATGATGGAAAATGAGGTTGCCATACAAACTTAGAAACGAGTATTTAGACATTTATGTCAGTTTCAAGTAGTTGACTATGTTCTGCAGAAACAAACCATCAAGGATTTTAAGCAGGGATGAAGAAGGCATGTTAGTCATGCATTTTGGGATTAAGTATACTGGGGGTGACATAAGATGGCAACCTAGAATCACTAAGAATGAAAGATTAGAGGCCTGCAGACTTTTCTGGAAGGCTTTGGGTTCTGATGTAGAATTTTACCCATTCTTATTGTTTTCTAACACTTGTAATTATACACAAAAATGATTAAATGTGAGTGAAATCAGAGGTGGGTGTGTGAGAGAGATAGAGAGATTAGAAGAGAAAGTGGGAGGTAAAGAGGGAGAAAGACAGAAAGAGAGAGAAAAGGGAAGGAAGGAGGGAGAAAGGAAGAAAGAGAAAGAAAAAGAGGGAAAGAGAGAGAGAAGAGAGAAAGTGAGAGAGAGGGAGGGAGGGAGGGAGAAAGGGAGGCAGGCAGGAAGGAAGGAAGGAAGGAAGGAAGGAAGGAAAGAAGGAAGGGAGGGAGGGAGGGAGGGAAATCAGGAGGAAGGGAGGGAGGGAGGGGTAAAAGAGAGGAAGAAAGAAGGAAAGAGAAAGGAAGGAAGGAAGCAAAACAGGAAATAGTTGGGCTGAACTATCATGAAAAGGAATAAATAATCACCAAAAACATTGAAAGCATTCCAGGAATTCTAGTCAAGTCAAATTATTTCCTCTGAGGGAATCCGTGTCTATGATAGCCAGTCTCCAAGATGCAATCTGATGATCAACATCTCCTGGAACTCATAATCTTAGGTAGCTAGCCCCTTTCCCACATCAAATCAGTACTATAGATATGTGACTAACAAAATACTAATGGAAAAGGTAGTCTGTAAACAGTTTTCATCTTGATTCCCTAAATCACTCAAACATGTGTACAACCAAGCAGCTCCATGCAAAAGTCATAATAGAGAGAAACCGGTTTCAAGTAGACTGTCCAAGCCAGCTTGTCCTTCCTTCAGATGACTAGTCCAGGTTGACTTCAGACTGCACTGCATGAAAGACTGAGAAAGGACAGACGAACCTAGCCCTTTGGACTTCTTGATCCACAGAAACTATGAGAATGTATAAGGTAATGATTGCTGTTTTAAGCTATAAAGTTTGGGCATCAATTATATGCAGCAAAAACTAAAGTACTAATATTTTTCGAGTCTATCCTATATGCCAGAAATTCTATAGGTAATTTTATACTGTCCTAGAAATTCTAAGATTTTTCAATACTAGGTATTGAAATGTTGTTCATTTCTATGCCTACTCTTTTGATGCAGAGAAAGAGAGAGAGGGGGGGAAGAGAGAGAGAGAAAGAAAGAAAGAAAGAAAGAAAGAAAGAAAGAAAGAAAGAAAGAAAGAAAGAAAGAAAGAAAGAAAGAAAGAAGGAAGGAAGGAAAGAAAGAAGGAAGGAAGGAAGGAAAGAAAGAAGGAAGGAAGGAAAGAAAGAAAGAAAGAAAGAGAGATATGAACACTTAACAGAATTTTGAAACGTTAAGGAGAGTCCATTATAAGTGACAACGGTCTTTAAGCTATTTTATTCTAGTCTAGGGTTTCTTTAAACTTTGGTTAAAGAAACAGCTTGGGTAGACTCCGGGATGCAGAAATAGATGGATAAAATGCAATAGCAAAGATGCCACAAAATACTATCCTCTCTTAGAGCGTGAGCTAGGATGAAAAGAATGGGATAAGTCTAGGAGAAGAGGAAAAAATTTGAGCAAAAAGAAAGAAAGAAAGAAAAGGACAAATGAGAATTAATGAGAAATGTGAAGCAAAATGGATTTTCTCTGAAAGGCACCTGAGACTTAGTGCCAACCAGTAATTCACTACTGATAGTAATCAAATGTCCAGCTCCATTTTGTAAAGCTTTGGAATACTCAGGAGTCACTGCTGTGGTGGGTACATTAAGGAAGAAAGAAAGCAAGATACCAATGAATCAGTTAATACCTTGACTAGAACTAAAGTTTATATGTTTGTTCCAAAGGAAGTTTAGCACATTTAGGAGTTGAGCTTTTCTTCAAATTTTAGGTAAAATTATCTTCCCAGCCTTTATTTACCAAAAATTCTCATTCATGTTACTTATAAACCTCCAGGGGTTCATAAATATTCACATATACAAATTAAGTGCTGATAGGGTGATAGAATTTCATGCATGAGTGAACACCTTAGAATTTATTTTCATAATCTTCAATTTGTAAAGCCCAGAGCAGTTTGTTTTCTCATTTGCAGAGTGTGACTTTGGAACTGTGATTGATTAATTCCTTATATGAGAATCTTTGTTTAGAACCAGTAACAAAAGTATTCGTAGCATTAAAATGGAAATTATAGGATTGAAAAGTAAAACTTTCTTGTATAGAGAATTATACTGTGACCTATGATTGTGTCTCTGAATAACACCTTTGTTTAAAAGGGGTGGGGGAGATTGTCTGTCTTTAGTCAGTAGGCATGTAAGATAAAGCTATCATCTGACAATGTGTTTATGAGAGAACACCAAGGTGATATATTTTGTCTTTTTTGAAGACTGGTCATTATTCATTTTTCAAAGAGCTATCTTTATGCCAACAGAATAAAAATGATAATTTGTGTCCTGATTTCCAAACAATTTATTTGAAAGGTGTTTATTTTGGGATACCTTTTGGAAAAAAATGATTGTGAACCTTGGAATTAACATAATGAATGTACTTTATCTTCATTTTCCTTTTAATTAATGCCCACAGTTTTAAATTTCATTGTTAACTAACCTAAAAAAAGTTTTCAGTACACATATCCCTGGCTCTGATGAAACATTCAGTCAGGGCAGTTATGGAAGATATAATACCAGTGGAAGCAAAATTTTCCCAATGGGGAATTATTATTGAAACTGTACATATAGAGTGAGAAAAATATAAAACTATGAAGTTTAAAATTCTCACCACAATGAAAATCTGGTTACAGAACTAATAGGAACTTTAATTTCTAATCATTCTAACCTACTGTATTTGGTAAGGTGATGTAGTTAATAAAAGAAATTCCCATATCTGGGAAAGTGGCTTAGTGATAGCATTCTTGCCTTGCATGCATGAAGCCCTGGGTTTGATTCCTCAGTATCACATAAACAGAAAAATTCAGAAGTGGCACTGTGGCTCAAGTGATAGAGCACTAGCCTTGAGCAGAAGGAGCTCAGAGACAGTGCCCAGACCCTGAGTTACAGCCCCAGGTCTGGCAAAAAATAAACACTAAAATAAAATAAAATAAAATCCCATATCTCAGAGGGTCCATTTGAGAGAAAATTTCCTTCACTGAGGTCAAAGACTGATTGAAAAATAACTTCCTACAAAATGATTCAAAGATTCATATTCTTTCATCCTGTGGCTTTAACAACTTCATTAAGTTGTTTTCAAGAACATTACTTTCATTTTTGTCAAACCTGAAGGGAAAAGGACAGAGACAACTACACAAGGTACCTGTTATGGACTGGCCCTAAAGGAGTATGCATTTTCTTTGCTCTCATTCTATTGAGTGGAGTCACTTTGCAGTAACGTTAAGATACTGTCAGCAATAAATTCAGTCTAGCTGGATGCCTAGAAAGAACAGAAAAATTCGATGTCAACAGCTAGAATTTTCTACCATAATAGCCAAATGCTTTGTACGTTTTATTGTCATTGTGATATCTAAAAGAAAATGAAAAATTTCAATATTTAGGAAGAATAAACTAAAATATAACTTTTCATTTCCTTTTTTTTCAGTACTGCATTTTTGAGCTCATGGTTTTGCCCTGCAAGTGTTGTACCAATTAAGCCATTCCCCAAGTTGTTTTTGTTTCAGTTATTTTTCTAAAGAGATCTTCTGGTCTATGCCTGGACTATTCTAGACCCTCTTGTTTACCTTTCCCACTTAAACTTGGCATAGGCCATTACACCCAGTTTTTATTGGTTGAGATGGAGTCTCCAACTTTTTACCCAGGCTGACCTTGAACCACAACCCTCCCAATATTTACCTCCTCAGTAGATTGGATTACAGGCATGAGACACCAGGCTTCTCCTCCATCATTAATTTTTCTAAGATCTCAAATTTGTCATTTTACAGTTCAGGGAACAAAATAAACATGTTGCTTAGCCTTTGTGCTATATGAGCAATTCAAAATCTATATTTATTTTTGTTTAATTTTGGTTTTGACATATGAACCTGAAATCTTTACCTTTAAACAGTTCACATATTCTATTTTGTCATTATTGACCTAAGTAGAAATCAAAAAGGGTTTATGTTGCCAAATTATCACACCATGTGGCCTAGAGCTCTCCTCACATTTTCTTGTCCCTGTCCTAAAAATTATTCTTGTAGTTTCTCTTCCTCTCAAATATCTCAAAATAAATCTCTGTGCTATAATTAAAAGAAGCAGTATACTCTGGTAATGGGAATAATGGGCGTGTTCTTGATTCAATTTGTTTCTCAGCTCAAGTTTACCATAAGAGCTCTTTTTGGTACAGGGATTCTCAAGGGAAATCAAGAGAATGTAAGAAACTTGCTGAGAATTTCCAGGACAAGTGCAAGGTGGAGGCTATGACATGTCTATGACACCTGCAATTTCCAGAGCAGCTTTTGTCCCCTAAACTAGGAACATCTGTCGATAACACCCCTGCCATTTTCATCTAATTTCAACTCAGTCATCAAATATATTAAACTTGAAATGCTCTATTTCATGAAGGTGTTAGTATTGCTGTAATTTGTTGAGAAATGAAAGAATATTCATTATATATTATGTTAAACGATTCTTTGTCTACTGAGTGACTTGAATAATAGAAGGTTGTCTTTGAATTCACCCTGGTTATAAGATTTTTTTTTCCTTAAGATTGCTGCTGGGCATTTTATCCCAGTAAACATATAGCAATTTGCTTTACATTAGGAAATTTTTGTATTTCTTTAAATACCCCACATTTTATTGGCAATAAAGGAATTTTCAAAAAAGGAGCAAGGTAGAAATATCATATTAATCAGTTTTCTAATTTTCCAAGTTCAATTCTTATTCTTACCTATAAAAGATAGTTGATGTTTACCTATTGATATTGATATTGCATACACAAGGTAATGAATACATTTCTTTTTTTTTTTTTTTTTGGGTCGAGTTGTGGGCCTGAACTCTGGGCCTGGGCACTGTCCCTCAGCTCTTCAGCTCAAGGCTAGCACTCTACCATTTGAGCCACAGCGCCACTTCCGGCTTTTTTTCTTTTTGCTTATGTGGTGCTGAGGAATCGAACCCAGGGCCTCATGCATGCAAGGCAAGCGCTCTACCACTGAGCCACCTTCCCAGCCCATGAATACATTTCTTATCAAGCATTGTTGCCTCCTCCTTTGTTTCCCCTTACCGTCCCTGCCCTCCCATCCCCCACAACTTGTAAAGTTCATTTTTTGATATAACCTCTTGTACATCTTATTGAGTGTTCATTTGAAAGAGTAATCAATAAATGTTTATTAACAAATATTTATTTTTGTGCTGCTATATGCTAGCTTTGGTCTTAAGATCTAGATGACAATCAAAAGAAGCCATAAACTCTACTTTAAGAAGCTTACATTCTAAGATGGAGAAAGACAGTAAGATGTGAAAATATAGAGAAGGAGATAATTGTGGAGAGTTAAGACTTTGAACTACGGATGGGGACTGGTGGCTAATGCCTGTAATCCTAGCTATTCAAAAGGCTGAGATCTGAGGAACATGGTTTGAAGCCAACACAGGCAGGAAAATCCATGGAACTCCTATCTCTAATTGAACACCAAAAAACTGGAAGTGCCACTGTAGCTCAAGTGGTAGCAAGCTAGTTTTGAGTACAAAAGCTCCCATGCCCTGAGTTCTAATCCCAGTACCCACAAAAAATAAACTACTGTAAATTCACAACTGGTTGAAGACCCAGGAAAACTACGATTGCAAAGACTGAACGTTTTGTTTGTTGGTGGAATGTCACAAAGGTGACTATGACCAAAACAAGGTGAGGGAATGGGAAGCTGAAACAATAAGGTTAGAGAAGTCAATAGAGAACACAGAAAGATAACAAAAAAGGCCTAGTTATAAGCATTATGCTCACGTTTGGTCCTCAACTCAGCCCAGACCTGAGCTGCTCCCAGGCCTAGAGTTCTCGCCGTACACCTGGCCTCTCCCTCTCTCTGCCAGGCCCACCTGAGCTCCCACCTACCTCACTTCCTGCCCCAGACCCTCCTGCTACCTGCTTATGGACAGGTGCCATGTGCTCCCTCTTGAGGGAAATATGACTTCTCTAATAAACCTTGTAATAACCTTTCTCCTATGCCTGCTTGCCTCCATGTGGTCCCCTGGGACGTATGTGAAGCTCTTTCATTGATGGCCTTTCAATAGTGAAAGGTGCTGTGGCACCTTAAAAGTCAAGAAGAACAAAGTGAGGGGTGGTGTTAAAAGCTGCTGAGATTCAAGGTATATTTGAAGGTAGAAGTTAAAGGGCAGAGGTTAAAATGTGGAATCTAGGGCAACTCCAAAGCACCCAGAGTACTATGGTATCATTTGTTGTATTAGAGATGATTTGATGATATTTATTCATTCAAACATTTATTAAGTGATTATTTTGTGTCAGACACTATATTCAACCTGTAGTCAGAGATAACCCTCCAAAGAATTCTAATCTAAGCAAGGAATTCTGAGGGCTGGCATTAGGCAGAGGTAGAATGATGTAGAGGAAATGACAAATTTAAGAAGTATGTGGGAGTCGGAGTTGGCAGGGTGTGGTGCCTCATGTTGAGAGTAAGAAGGACTCTAGGAGCACTTTAAAATTTCTGATGCAAGTGATAGATGGAATTGCTATTAATAAAGACATGGAATGTGTAAGAGTAAATTAGTTTGTGGAGAGATGTTAATATAGACCTCTAGATTTGCGTGATGTCAGTGCCATCGATTTACCAACTTTAAAGTTTCCTCATAAACATCTCTCTTAATGGCACATACAAATCTCAAAGACAGTGACTAGAGACATTATTTCATTTGGAGTTAATAAATGGTGACTTTCGAATTCTTAAAAAGAAAGAATGAAATCGGTTTGTGGAGAAAGTTATCATAACATCAGCAATGGCAGATCCTGAGTGAGTACTTACTGCTTCCGGTGTAATAGGCACTACTCTTACTACTTAACATAAACAACCTCATTTCATAATTAAGACATTTATATTGATGGCACTGTTATTGTCCCTGTTCTTGCATAAGCATTGCCTGGAACTTGGAGAAGTAACTTACTCAATGTCAACATATTCAGGGATTAGGAGTGCTAGGTCTTGAATGTTTTCCTTATGACAATGTTTGTAGCAGTTGGGTTTCAGAAGATTTGTGAACTTGGACTCTGAAGTTGAGATACAAGCTGGAGACAAATATTTGGAAATCATCAGCATAAAAATGATGCTCTGACTGCATACCATCAATGGATGCCTTCTTCCTATCTCACTGTTGTGCCTCTCCTATTGTATGACCCAGGATCATTTTCCATGTAAGCTATTTGCATTTGAATCCATGTCCCAAAGTCTGCTTCTAAGGAGCTAGACCTCAGAGAGAAACTGATGAAAAGGTAATAGAGGACGAGGAATAAAGGACACTAAAAGTTTTCTTAGGACTTAGTTAAGAAAGTAGGGAAATAAACAGGAAAATAATATCACAAGAGAATTCAGGACTACTTTTTTTTATTTATTTTATTTGAGAACATGTTGTACAGAGGGGGTACAATTACATGGGCAGGATAATGCATACATTTCTTACCAAGCATTGCAGCCTCCTCCTCTGTTTACCCTTCACCTCCCTTCCCAGCCTCCCCCCTCCCCCCCACCCAATCATACCCCCCTCCCCCCCCACACCGACATTGTAAAGCTGGTTTTGACATGACATTTTGTACTTCTCATTGTTGCAACAGGTCCACCTGAATCCTTAAACGACTTGTTTGTCCCCATCTCCTCCACATGTTATACTGACATCAAATATAGTGAAAGCGGGGGTTACACTGTGGGGGAGGGACGTACGAAGTAACAAAGAAATAATCTTATGAATGCATTAGAAACACATGCATGAAAGAAACGAAAACATTAAAATACATATTTAAGGGTTCATTTTCCTAACATCACATTATCTGACCTTTTCCGCTTGACTCATACGTATACTAGATATTGCAAATAAGGGAAACCATGGGACCTATGTTTCTTTGGGCCTGGCTTACTTCACTTAATATAATTTTTTCCAAACCTTTCCATTTCCTAACAAATGGGGCAATGTCATTCTTTCTGATGGAGGCATAGAATTCCATTGTGTATATATACCACATTTTCTTGATCCATTCATCTACTGAGGGGCATCTGGGCTGGTTCCATATCTTAGCTATGGTAAATAATGCTGCAATAAACATAGTTGTGCTGGTAGCTTTAGTGTGGTCTTGTTTGTAAACATATGGGTAAATGCCCAAAAGTGGGATTGTTGGATCATAGGGGAGATCTATGTGAAGTCTTTTGAGGAACCTCCATACTGCTTTCCAAAGTGGTTGAACAAGTTTACATTCCCACCAACAATGAAGTAAGGTTACTTTCTGTCCACATCCCCTCCAGCATCTGTTGTTGTTAGAGTTCTTGATTTTTGCTGTTCTAACTGGAGTGAGGTGATATCTCAATGTTGTTTTGATTTGCATTTCTTTTATGGTTAGGGATGTTGAACATTTCTTCATGTGTCTATTGGCCATCCTTCTTTCTTCTTCAGAGAAGCTTCTCTTTAAGTCTTTCGCCCACTTATTTATTGGGCAGTTGTTTCTTTGAGGATTTGTTGTTGGGAAGTGACGCTGTAGCTCAAGTGGTAGAGCGCTCGCCTTGAGCTGAAGAGCTGAAGGACAGCGCCCAGGCCCAGAGTTCAAGCCCCACAACCAACAACAACAAAAAAAGTGAAAAGGACTACTTTTTAAGAAGGGAAAGAATTAGCAGGAAGGGAAACACTGAAGAAGTCCTGGAAAAGAATTTTCTCAAGAGGTTAGCAAACCAAAGGCAGCAGTAGACAACAAAAATAGAACTAACATAGAGGAGGAAAATCCAAGAGTCTAGGGAAGGAAAATAGTGGCCAGAAAGGCATGAACAGGTCAGACAGTCTTAATTCATCTAAGGTTTTGCTGACTTGATCAAAGATCACTTGAATAAGATTAGACCTCCTATCTCTGATTTACCTTTTCAAATTCTCTACACTTAATTTGATATACCACTGCTTTAATCTTGAGACTTCACCAATAACCTTTCTGTCTTCCTTTTCATTAAAATTAAGGAAATTCTGAAGTTACTCACTTGAAGAATCTTTACAACTAGAAATATACTTTATACAAAGAAACTGAGTCCCTGATCCTCAGCACCACATAAGCAAAAAGAAAAAAGCCGTAAGTGTCTCTGTGGCTCAAGTGGTAGAGCACTAGCCTTGAAAATAGGAGCTGAGGGACAGTGCCAAGGCTCAGAGTTCAAGCCCCTCTACTGGACCCCCCCCCAAAAAAATGAACCTGATTCCCTGAGGAGATCTCACTTTTCATGTTTGTGAAATCGTGGTAGGAAACCGAGACGGTCTTTTCTACATTTAGGAACAAGCAAAAGCAAAGAGATTATCTGTAAAAAGAAAGTGTGTGGGTTGATATCAGAAACCCATTTTGAACTCATAACCATTGTGACATCATAATCACTTTGTGACATCACATTGTCATTGTGATATTACTGAACTATTGTGGCATCAAAAACCTGTCCTGTACTCATAAATTTTGCAACATGCATCTGTTTTGGCATCTTAGGCCCTTTATGAGCTAATATTCTGGTATTAGCCTCATAATATTTCAAATATGACATGTGATATTAAAAATCTGCTGTGACATCTTGAACATTATGACATCACAGTGCCAGATATCATGACCATTGTGTTATATTATGAAAATACAAACTAGTTAGGACTTGAGAACATTTGAGACAACACATGCCTTTGGAGACACCACGGTACCTTTGTGAACACATATACTCATTGTGAATTAAAGAAAATTGAGACCCATCATGCCATTGTGACAGTACCAACCCTTTGTGACATTACAAACCTATTATGACCAGTATGGCCTCACCAATTAATTGTGACATCAAATCATGACATGATATTTTGACATCACACTGCCATTGTGATATCATTGTTCAATTGTGTTTTTACATAGTTTGACCTCATAATATATATACAATGGAATTCTATACCTCCATCAGAAAGAATTACTCGGCCCCATTTGTTATGAAATGGAAAGGCTTGGAATAATTTATATTAAGGGAACTAAGACAGGCCTAAATAACCAGAGATCCCATGGTTTCCCTTATTTGCAATTACTAGTATTTGTCTAGAACAAGCAGAAAAGGTAAAAAAAACTATGTACATATGACCATTTAAGATGAAACTAGCGAAGTGAACCCCAAGATAAGGACACAAGTGGTTTTATCTTCCTTGCTATTGTTTTTAATATATTTATAATGTGCTGATAGTTTCTTATGAATATTTTACCCCATGGAATATCTGCTGTTTTCAATGTTTCTGGTGCCCTGCATCTTGTGTATACATTTTTCTAATTTAGGGAGGGAAAGGGAAATAACATAATGCATAAATAAGGATACAAGTTGACCCATTGTAGCAATGATATGTACAAGACACTATGTAGAAAAGGAACTTAGGGGAGATGAAAGAGTGGAGGAGGTGGGGAGGGAAGGGATGGTAGGATAACAACAAAGGAGGGGGTAACAATGTTCAATAAGAAATGTATTCATTACCTTACTCATGTAATTATAATCCCTCTATAGAGTATCTTTACAATAAAAATATATACAATAAAAGAAAATACAAAACAATAATTTATATAATTTCTTACTCTATTAAAATGATATAAAAATCCCACAACGTGATCTCTCAGGGAAAGGGGTAGGGGCTGATCATTGCTGCCTTTACTACATGGGATTAGTAAAAGGTCACCTGAGACAATAGCCAGCACTTCTCACTTCCTCTTACCTGGTAAGATGGGGACTTGCCTGTCCCCTTATTGGCAGTAAACCTTTCCTTTGTTCTTCCAAAAAAAATGAGATGCCACCTCACCCCTGTTAGAATGGCTACAATCAAGAAATCTGGTGGCTGGGAAGGTGGCTCAGTGGTAGAGTGTTTGCCTTGCATGCATGAGGCCCTGAGTTCAATTCCTCAGCACCACATAAGCAGAAAAAGTTGGAAGTGGTTCTGTGGTTCAAACGGTAGAGCGCTAGCCTTCAGCTGAAGACCTGAGGGACAGCACCCAGTCCAATGGTTCAGGCCACATGACCAACAAAATAAAAAAAATCTAATAATAACGATGCTGTTGGGAATGTGTCCAAAAGGGAACTTTACTGCATTGTTGCTGGGAGTGGAAACTTCAAATTGGAAAGCAGTATGAAGATCCCTCCACAGATCCACATAGAGCTCCCCTTTGACCCAGCATCCCACTTTTGAGCATTTACCCAAAGAATCAGAAACAAGGCCATAAGAAATCTACCAACACAACTATGTTTTATTGCAGCATTATTCACCATAATTAATATATACAACCAACCCAGCTGCCCCTCTGTAGATGAATTGTTAAATAAAATGTCACAAAAGTACAATTATATCTGTATTTTGACATCACATTGTCATTGTCATTGTGACATCCTAGAAACATTGCCTATTCTGTGATTCCATTCTGTCTCAAATGTGGCATGTTGGTTGATGTCAGAAACCCATTGTGACTCCATTAGCTTTGTGACATCACAATCCCTTTGTCATATCACATTGTTATTGTGATTTCAATAAACCATTCTGACATAACAAATCTGTCCTAGCCTCATAATTTTTGTGTCATGCATTCATTGTGGTATCAGGAATTTTGTGTACTCATAATCTGTGTTTGAACTCATGATACTTCAAGTATGAAATGTGATATCAGAAATCAACAGTGACCTCAGACCACGGAGACATCCCACTGTCAGATGTCAAGAACTCATTATCTGTGTTTGACCTCATGACACTTCAAGTATGAAATGTGATATCAGAAATCAACAGTGCCCTCAGATCACGGAGACATCACACTGCCAGAGGTCCTGACTTTGTATCACATTGTGACATCACAAAACTTTTAGGACGTCACATTTGTCATAACATATGTCTTTGGAGACATCATAGTCCCTTTGCGAACTCATATACTCATTGTGAGTTAAAGACAATTGAGATCCAGAATTTAATTGTGACAATGCCAGAAAATTGTGATATACACCTATTTTAACCTTATCAATATTATGGCACCACCAACTAAATGTGACATCAAAACATTATTATGTCTTGATATAGTGACATCACATTGTATTGTGATACTACTGTCCTATCATTTTTCAAAAACGTATAATAGGACCTCATAACATTTTAGTAAATTCATGACCCTTGGAACCTGAAGCGCATACAGTGTATACTCATTGTGAACTAGCAGCAATTGAATTTTGACCTGTGAGTGTGATATTACAATCGTTGTGACATCACAAACCAAAAGTAACCTCATCACCATTGTGACATAACAAACCAATTGGGACATGACATTGCCATTGTGACATCAAGATCACATTGTGAAATGACAAATCTATTATGACTTGTTAGAATCTTTAAAAAAAATAAACACATGATCCTTGTGATATCCCACTTCCTTTGTGTACCCGTATCTTCATTGTGAATTAACAGTTGAGATGTGCACATGAAAATGTAACATCACACACCCCTTGGGACATCAGGTCGATTGTCATCCCATTGTCTTTATGACACAAACTCATTGTGACATCACCAATCTACAATGGCGATGATAGCCATTTGACATCACTTTGTCATGGTGATGTCCTAGACACATTGTGAAGTCCTATTCTGTGACTTCAATCTATTTCAAAAGTGGCATGAATTTTGACATCAGAAACCCATTGTCACTTCATATCCAGTGTGACATCACATTACCATTGTGATATCACTAACCCATTGTGACATCACAAATCTATCCTGTCCTCATATACTTTTGACCTGCTGCCATTGTTATATCTTAAACCTTTGTGAGCTCATAATCTGTTTTTTGACCTCATTATATATCAAGTATGACATGATATCAGAAACTGTGACTTCATGACCGTTGTAACATCACACTGCTAGGTGTTCTGAGTATAGTGTCAAATTGTGACATCCCACACCTGTAAGGACTTCATCCCTTTTATGATAACACATGCCATTGGAGACTTCAAAGTCTCTTTTTGAACTCATATACTCATTGTGAATTAATGTAAATGAGGTCTGCCATTCCATTGTGATATTACCAACTGATTGTGATTTCACAAACATATTGTTACACCACCAGTATGGCATAACCAATTGTGATATCAAAACATTATTATGGCATGATATTGTGACATCATATTGCCATTGTGATATCGCTGTCCCATTGGGTTTTCACAAATCAGTTGTGACTTCACAATAATTTAGAAAATGTATAGCCTTTGGGATTTCAAGCTTTAGCTGTGTACTCCTATCCTCATTGTGAACTACTAGCATTTGAATTTGGGTGTGATTGGGATATTACGAACTCATTGTGACATAAATAATCCATTGTGACTTCATAACCACTGTGAAATCACAAACCCATTGTGATATCACGTTGCCATTGTTATATCACTAAAGTATTGTGACATCACAAACCTGTTAGGACTGAAGAACATTTGTGACAACACATGCCTTTGGAGATATCACAGTCCCCTTGTGATTTCATATACTCATTAAAAAAATGAAAATTGAGATCCGGCATGCTATAGTGACATCACCAACCCATTGTGACATCTCAAAACCATTG
The DNA here is from genome assembly GCF_024711535.1 of Dipodomys merriami. Classification (NCBI taxonomy): domain Eukaryota; kingdom Metazoa; phylum Chordata; class Mammalia; order Rodentia; family Heteromyidae; genus Dipodomys; species Dipodomys merriami. The sequence continues at coordinate 6,387,906 of NW_027206368.1, forward strand.
TGTCCTCATCACCAGTATGGCATCACCACCCAATTGTGACATCAGTACATTGTTAAGACATGATATTTTTACATCACATTGCCATTGTGATATCATTGTCCCATTGAGTTTTCACAATCTGATTAAGACTTCATAACATTTTAGAAAATTCATGACCTTTGGGATTTCAAGTTCCTCGTTAACTCGTATCCTCATAGTGAAATAGTAGCAATTGATATTGGACATATTCTGATATTAAAAACTCTTTTTGATGTCACAACCCCAAGTTACCTCATTACCTCTGTGACATCACATTGCTATTGTGACATCATGATTACATTGTGACAACCCAAACTTATTTTGACCTCTTAACACCTTTGAAAAAACACATGGCATTTGTAACATCACAATTGCTTTGTGTACCCATATCATCATGAACTCAGGACAATTGAGAACAGACATGCCATTGTAACATCACAAACCCTCCATGACATTATCACCAGTATGATATGACACTGTCATTATGACACCATCAGCTCATTGTGATATCAACAAACTACAATTACATCGTAGCATTATGACATCAGATTGACATTGTGATGCCATAGATACATTGGCAGTGCCTATTCTGTGATTTCATTCTAATTCAAATGCGGCATGTGTGTTGATAGCAGAAACCTATTGTGAACTCATAACCCTTGTCACAACACAATCCCCTTATGACATCACATTGCCATTGTGATATCACTAACCCACTTTGAGATCACCAACCTGTCCTGCCTCTGTAATTTTTTGGCATGCAGCCATTGTTATATCTGTGGCTCTTTGTGAGCTCATATTCTTTTTTTTATTTCAAAATATTTCAGGTGTGATGTGATATTACAAATCCACTGTGACATCATGACCACTGTGATATGATACTGCCACACATGACTATTGTGCACATTGTGAAATCTAATATCGCTTAGGAATTCAGAACATTTGTGACACATGCTGTTGTAGATATCATAGTCCTTTTGTGATCTCATATATTCATTGTGAGTTAATGACAATTGTGATTTGGCATGCCATTTTGACATTACCAACCCATTGTGACATCACAAAACTATTATTACCTCATTACTATTATTGAATCACCAAATAACTGTGACAAAAACATTATTATGATATGATAGTGTGACATCACATTGCCATTGTGATATAGTTGTCCCATTGTGTTTTAAAAAACCTCATATGAACTCATAACATTTTACAAAACTCAATGGATTTGGAGCTTCAAGCTCCTTTGTGAACTCATATTCTCATTTTGTACTAGAAGCAATTGAAATTGCAATTTTATTGTGATACTAGAAACTAGTTGTGACATCACAATCCCATTCTGACTTCATCAACACTGTGACAGTCCAAAACTATTATGACATCTGAGCACCTTTAAAAAAATGGCCTTTGTGACATCACAGTTCCTTTCAATACACATATCCTCATTGTGAACTCATGACAATTGAGATCAGAGATGCAATTGTAACACCACATACCCTTTGAGAACTCATCACCAGTGGTTCATCCCCTCATTGTGGTTTCAGAAAATATAATGACATCATAGCACTAAGACCTCACATTGTCATTGTGACATCATAGTTATGTAATGATCATTGATGTCACAATTAGTTGGTGATGCCATACTGGTCATCAGGTCACAATAGGTTTGTGATGTCACAATGGTTTGATGAGTCATAAAGGCATTCTAGATTCCAAATTGTTTTGTGATGTCACAGTGGTGATGAGGTCACAATGGGTTTCTGATGTCACAATGAGTTTGTAAAATCACAATATGTCCAAATTTAATTGATAGTAGTTTACAGTAAAAATAGACATTCACAGAAGGAGCTTGAAGTCGCAAACAGCAAGAATTTTCTAAAATGTTATGAGCTCATACTAGATTTTTGAAGACACAATGGGACAGTGATATCATGATGGCATAGTGATGTCACAATATCATTTCAAAATAATGTTTGATGTCACAATTAGTTCAGAATGCCATACTAGTGTTAATGTCACAATACTTTGTGTTGTCTCACTGGGTTGGTGATGTCAAAATGGAATGCTGGAACTCATTGGTTCAAAATGAGTATATGAGTTCACACAGGGACTGTGATATCTCCAAAGTTATTTGTTGTCACAACATTGATGAAGTACTAAGAGGTTGGTGGTGTCACAATGTGATATTACGGTCATGACGTCTGGCAGTATAATGACACAATGGTTATGTCACAGTGGATTTCTGATATCACATGTCATACCTTAAAAATTATGAGGTCAAAAACAATTTGTGTGCTCACAAAGTGCCTCAGATATCAAAATGGTAACATGTTACAAAATTTATGAGGACAAAACATTTTTGTGAAGTCACAGTATGTTAGTAATATCATAATGGCAATGTGATGTGACAAATGGATTGTGATCTCACAATGGCTATGAGGTCACAATGGGTTTCTGATATCAACCCATATGACATATTTGAAATAGAAATCAATCCCAGAATAGGCATTCACAGTTTGTATATGATGCCACAGTGAAAATATAATGTCATAATGCTATGATGTCATTGTCATATTGTGATGTCAAATTGAGCTTATGGTGTCATAATGACAATGATATGTCACACTGGAGAGTTTGTGATGTCACAATGGAATGGCTGGTCTAAACTGTCTTCAGCATCCAACATTCTTTCTTCAGCCTCCTCCATTCTTCTTTGAAGACATTTTACTTCACTTTCTATCACCCTTCTTATTGCTGTTCTTTCTTAATGGTGGCCAACTCCTTATTAAAGTTTTCTTTTAAGTCTTGAATAGATTGCCTTACCTTCTGGCATTGGTTGCCAGACTTTTCTTTCCACTCCTTAATCTGGGTCCTTATCTTTTCATTAGCTTCTTTATTCCTCTGCTGGGGTTCCCTTATCTTTTTATTTCTGGAGGCCATGAAGTCATCTATTAGCTTCTGGTTGGCCTCATCACACTCTCAGAATAACCTATTCAGGGTATCCAATTTTTCATTCAGCAGGTTTACTAGCCTAGCAGTTAATCTATCATGAACATTATCCTCTAGGTTATTCTGGGACTGTTCTGTAGCTTGTTTGTGTGGAAATAGTTTTGAGGTTTTTGATTAACCATATTCCTTGTGTTTCTGCAGTTTGTTCTACCCATTTGGAGATAAGAATCACATTGGTATGACAGTAGGACAGTCTTTTTTTGGGGGAGGGGGGACCGGAGCCAACCCAGTGTCATGTACATGTATAGATGTTAAGGTTTCAAAGTTATGTGTAAGTGTTTTCCTATTTAGCTCTCTTTTTCTTTGCTTGGAGAGGGATATTGTGGCTTCAGGGACAAGATTATGTATAGTTGTAACTTGTGACAACCAGGGTTTGGGTGATAAGTAGTCTGCTCCTTAGAGTTAACAAGATGGTCCCCTTGTACTCAAAATAGTCAACTGGAACCAATTTTGTGGTCAAATATAGAACCAAATGTAAGTTGGTTCATATATTAACCATTAGGAATCAGTGGGCTGGAGCAGATGGAGAATTGAAGGGTTAGGATTGGAGAGATATGATTTCAAGTTCAGAAGAGAACTTGAGTATAATGATAGTAGAGGGATAAGAATAGCTTGGGAGAGGGGTATATGTATGTAGTACGATGAGAATAAAGACCTTGTTATCAAGTGTCAGAGGTGGAAAAGAATTTGAAGAAAGTTTATGTAGGGAGTAGCTTAGAGATCGAGATGAAGGTAAGAAAAAGAAGTGTATTTGGAAACTTGCTGAGATTAGAGAAAGATTTTTCAAATATAATTAGAGAGTCGCTTAATCGAAGTTAACTCCTGTAATTATTGTTTACACATGTAGAAGGAGGCCCTACTTTGTGTATAGAACTAGGCAGGGTAGCTCTGATGGAGTATTAGTATAATGTGGAGAGAGAGGAGAAAGGGAGAGTTAGAAGAAAATAAAGAATAAAAATCTGACAAATTAGATCAGAAAGTGGAAGAAGAAACCGAATAATAATGAAAAATAGAAGCTTTAAGAGAAATAGCAAATCCTAAATCACAATACACTTAAATAGTACACTTAAATAACACGTAGAAATAAAAACAACCAACAAAAGATCAGACATAAAACCTAACAAAACAACAAAAACAAGAATAAAAATTGAAGAATTGATTTTGGGGAGTTCTTTAGGGGAGCTTTAGTCTCCCCATAGATCTCAGAGCAGATTCCTGATAGAACATTGTATGTCTTGCTGTAGTCAACTTTCCTTGTGGCTTGGTTGGGAGTAGATGGCCTTTTGATGGGAGAGGGTGCCTGTTATCTAGAGTCACACTCTCAGGTCTGGTGGCCGGGAGTTTTGGGGGTTTCAGGTTTGTAGACTGCTATCATAGGCCTGCAGCTGTGTCCTAGGCTTTTCCAGGTAGTCACACCAGCCTTAGGAACAAAGCTTATGGCCGTGTTTTGTTCTGGTATGATCCCTTATTTTGGAAGTGGATTTGGGTCAGAGGGCTTTGGGATTCCACATGGAATTGCCTCCCCCAGATATTAGACCCAGTTGGGTTACTCACGAGGTCTGTAGCTGGTGGTGTGCTGTGGCAGGAAAGACTTGGAAAAAATTATATTAAGTGAAGAAAGCCAGGCCCCAAAAAACATAGGGCCCATGATTTCCCTTGTTTGCAATAACTAGTATATGTCTGAGACAAGCAGGAAAGGTCAGATAAATTGATTTTAGGTGAAAGGAGCTCCAAGATAAGGATTCAAATATTTTTGCTTTCATGAAATTGTTTCTAACATATTTATAAGGTGATTTGTTTGTTGCTAGGTATGGCCTTCCCTCACGGTATAACACCTGGTTTCACTGTATTTGATGTTTTAATTTGTGAAGGAGAAAGGAGAAAATTGTATTTAATGGTGAAAAAATAAATCCATTCCCTCTTAACTCAGGAACAAGACAAGGATGTCCACTCTCTCCACTTCTCTTCAATCTAGTATTAGAATGCCTAGCTACAGCAATAAGACAAGATGCAAACATAAAGGGGATCCAAATAGGAAAAGAAGAAATAAAAGTATCTCTCTTTGTAAATGACATAATCTTGTACTTAAAGAATCCCATAGACTCCACTCCCAAATTAATCAAGCTGATTCAAACTTTGGCAAAGTAGCAGGGTATAAAATTAACCCCCCAAAATCAATGGCTTTTCTGTACGCCAACAATAAGAAAAGTGTGGCTGAAATTAGGAAAGCAACTCTATTTGTAATAGCGCCACAAAAAATAAAATACCTACGAATTAACTTAACCAAAGTAGTGAAAGACCTCGATGATGAAAACTTAAAAAGCTTGAAAAAGGAAATCAAAACAGAACTTAAAAAATGGCAAAACCTCCCATGCTCCTGGATTGGAAAGATTAACATCGTAAAAATGGCAATACTTCCCAAGGCTATCTACAAATTCAATGCGATATCTATCAAAATTCCAACCTCATTCTTCAAGGAAATAGAAGAGGCAATCCAAAAATTCATATGGAACAATAAAAGACCCCCAATAGCAAAAACACTCCTCAACGGAAAGAACACTGCTGGAGGAATATCAATACCAAACTTCAAACTCTACTATAAAGCCATAGTATTCAAAACAGCTTGGTATTGGCACAAGAACAGACCTCAGGACCAATGGAATAGAATTGAAAACCCAGAAATGAACTTACAGACCTATAGCCATCTAATCTTTGATAAGGGAGCAAAAAAAAAATAGAATGGAAGAAAGACAGCCTCTTCAGTAAATGGTGCTGACAAAATTGGTTAACTACTTGTACAAAGTTAAGCTAGATCCTTATATATCACCCTGCACCAGAATCAACTCCAAATGGATCAAAGACCTGGATGTCAAAGCAGACACTCTGAAAACATTACAGGATGGAATAGGAGAAACCCTAGGTTTCCTTGGGGCATGCCGAAATTTTGTTAATAGAGACCCGGAAACAAAATGAATCAAAGAAAGGTTGGACAAATGGGATTGCATGAAGTTGCAGAGCTTCTGCATGGCAAAGGACATAGCTAGCAAGATCAGTAGAAAGCCTAAGGATTGTGAGAAGATCTTCACTAGCCATACAACGGACAAGGGTCTCATATCTAAAATATACTTGGGACTCAAAAAATTAAATCCCCCTACAACAAATCCTCAAAGAAACAAATGCCCAATAATTAAGTGGGCTAAAGACTTAAAGAGAAACTTCTCTGAAGAAGAAAGAAGGATGGCCATAAAAGAAATGCAAATAAAAACTACATTAAGATACCACCTCAAACCAGTTAGAATGGCAAAAATCAAGAACTCTAATAACAACCGATGTTGGAGTGGATGTGGACAGAAGGGAACCTTACTTCGTTGTTGGTGAGCTAAGATATGGTCCAACCCAGATGCCCCTCAGTAGATGAATGGATCAAGAAAATGTGGTATATATACACAATGGAATTCTATGCCTCCATCAGAAAGAATGGCATTGCCCCATTTTTTAGGAAATGGAAAGACTTGGAAAAAATTATATTAAGTGAAGTAAGCCAAGACCAAAGAAACAGGTCCCATGGTTTCCCTTATTTGCAATATCTCGTATATGTATGAATCAAGCAGAAAAGTTCAGATAAGGTGATGTTAAGAAAATGAACCCTAAGATATATATTTAAATGTTTTTTTCTTTCATGCATTTTGTTTCTAACGCATTTATGAGATTATTTCTTTGTTGCTTTGTATGTCCCTCCCCCACAGTATAAACCCTGCTTTCACTATTTGATGTCGATATAATTTGTGCAATGGAAGGGGAAAAACAACTCCCTTAAATAAGGATACAGGTGGACCCGTTGCAACAATGAGAAGTACAAGTTGTCATGTCGAAAATGAACTTTTCAACTTCTGTGGTGGGTGAGGATTGGGTGGGGGAGATGCTGGGAAGGGATGGGAAAGGGACACACAAGACTATCTGCTAGTAGCAGATGGTGTGTACACAATCCCAGAGATAGACAAGTGCTTGAGGGGCAAGGGCAGAATTTTCTTCCATGGCCTATAGTCACATCACCTCCCTGTGTTAGGATCAAGATTAAGGAATGAATATTATGTTGTCCCTTTCCTATTTACATTTCCTTTTGGGCTACTCTGGTGCTGGTTGCACTCTCTAATGGAAATAGTTTTGACCATGGAGGCTCGATCAGAGGTGATAAAAGAGTTTTTATTGGAATGCTAATGTTGTACAGGTGGCTAATTTCAAAGACCTGCAGCCAGCAAATACACAACACAGGAAACAGACCACAGAGGAAACAAAGGACAAAAACAATATAACAAACCAATTCAGCTCCAATGGATTGCTGAATGAATTTGGATGCCATGTTGACCAGAGAACAGCCAGGAGACAGGAGACAGGACATGAACATGGAGACATATGACATGGTGTAATGGCACCTGAGCTGGTCCACACATGAATCGGGTCAGTACATGGGGAGAGTCAAGGAAACTCCCAGTCCCAGGCACTGAAATGACAGAGTTAAAAACATACCAGCCAGATATCCACCCAGAATTTAAAATTCTGCCATTACCAGTCTACTGTCTTACTAGAAACTTTTATACATTCTATGTATTTTTCTTGTTCGATAATGTTTGTATTTTTTGGACTAAAAGTTTTCAGTAGTTTTGTCGGATATGTATGGTGGAGGTTTATTCTTTTAATTGCACCACTCTGGAAGTATTTTCGTGCATTTGTCCTTTATCATTCACTTGTGAAAAATACCTTAGCAAGGTACAGTAATCTTGGTGGATAAAATGCATTTTTTCAGTACTGTAAGGACTTCCTAAGGACTTCTACCATGCCCTGCTGGTATGTATGTATTATATTTCGGAGTCAACTGTTCGAGGAACAGGGGCACACCTAAGTGTTATGGGTTCCATGTCTCTCCTAATCTAGAGAATCTTCCATACAAAATTCACTTTTGACAGCTTGATCATACAATAGCTTGCTATAGATGTGTAGATGTCATTGACAAAAATTTGATTAGCATTTTATGTTTTTGTATCTTAGTATATATTTTTATCCTTGTGTACATAGAATTTTAAATACTGTCATTACTTATTAGAACAAGCATTTTAACTTGTTGGCATCCTCAACCATTTATTGAATCCACAAAACACTAATATTTACTATTATATATACTGTTGTCAACTTTTGACAAAACTTCTTTCACATGTCCTTATCCTTGCTTTCAGTTTAGTCAACCATATTTACATGTTTGATTAGACTTCCTTCAAGGTAACTATTTTCTTCTGTATAGAAGATATCACTAACCTAACTGCAATAAGTTGAGAAATTTTAAATGTACATATATATTTATATACATATAAATATATATACACTATATGTTGAAAAAGTTCATATTCTCATTTGAATTCTGATGTTCCCACTATTGTTTCTTTCTTTGAACAATTCATCTTTACTTCCTTATATTAATTTCCTTAAAATGTGCACACATACATACATAGGAATGAATGCACAAACATGACAGAATAGAAACAAATGTACTTTAATACTTTTTAGTCCTCTGTTTTCTTTTCTAACCACTATCTCAATCTAAAAATATTGTGAAGGTAATAGTTATTACTGCTTTTTATCATAGTGAAGGTAATAGTTATTACTGCTTTTTATCATAGTGGCCTTGGAACTGGGATTAAATGTAGAGTTTGCTCACAATTCTTTCCTCATCCCTCAGGTTGGATGTCCCTCTGTTAAGAATGAATTACTTAGAGTTGAATGGATCCCTTTGTCTGTGTTACATGAATGAAAATACATTTCCCCCACCTAATATTTGAACTCTTGTTCTGGTTGATATTTCAGGAAGTGTTGTTCACTATTTTGGGTGTGTGAGCAGAGCTTGCTATAGAATCATATCTAAATGACACTTTGCTCCTGAAAGATGTTCTTAAATTGAAAATTTGTTAGCCTGACCTCCCATACAACCACATACCCTAAACTGATTGACTCAAACCCAAGTTTTAATTTTATTTTTTTTAATTCCCTGGCTTGAACACAGGACTTGAGTGTTGTCCTTGAGCCTCTTTGTACTCAAAGCTAGCATTCTACTACTTGAAACAAGGCATCTCTTCTGGCTTTGAGTGGTAAATTAGAGGTTAATATCCCACGGGGACTTTCCTACTTGTGCTGACTTTGAACCATGATAGATAGATCTCAGACTTCTGAGTAGTTAGGATTACAAGCGTGAAACACTGGTGCCCAGCAAAACAAAAGTTTTTTCACACACATGGAAATTGTTACTCTGAGATAAAGACAACTGAATACTTGATGTCTCATGAAAGTCTATTCCATATTTAAGGGACAGGTTTGTACTGTGGTGCATGTGGAAGTGGGGATAAAGCAAGCTCTCTCATGGCTTAAGTAAGTTTCTGAATCTCATTGATAACAAATTCCCTTCATGTCCTTACCTATTCCTATTTACAAACATAAGTACAATATTTGCATTCCATCCTGATTAGGGTAATATTTTAACATATTCATTGGCAGAGAAATAAGCATTCAGTCCATCAAAATCTTAAGTTTTTAAAAACTCCTCAAAATTCTATGCTTATTATGTAGGCTTATTTTCAAGAACTACAATTTGTTTTGGGCTTGGATTTTACTATTGAGATTTTTTTAAAAGCATGATCTTTTACATAACTTGATTCTGGGATTTGTTATATATGAGGTTCAATATGGAAGTTGGACCGCATTTACAGATCCCTTCATTTGCCTCTTTAGGAAGTTTGAGATCCCAAACTACTATTGTATGAAAGACTAAGCCTATAGCATTTACAGATTCATCAGGATTAAAATCTTCCCAGACTTGGACACTACTGGACTTCTACAAGATTCCATAGGTGAAAGTAGGACAAGTGAGGAGATACTTTAAAATGTCTAACTTGGTGCCCTTTCAGGTATTAGAAAAGAATGAAAGGAGGCTGAGAAAACGCCATCGCCACTAAGATGCAGCCTGCACCAACAGCAGTTAAGCTGGGAAAGTTTGGCTTAAAACGTTTATCAGACCTGAGCCTTTGCTCCTGTACCCCAGTTTGCCTGACAGCTAACCATACACGTGTGCATGATGCCTCAGGTTGACCACCTCCACAGCCCTTGCAGGCTGGACGCTGGCCTACAGCCAGGATTACAAGGAAAGCTAGCTGAACAGATGTTTCAAGGAATTATTCTTTTTTCTGCAGTAGTTGGATTTATCTATGTGTACATGGCTGAACAGTTTAGATGGACTATATAACTATAAACTATATAGTTATGGCCGGATTGGCTTTTCTGTGTTTGCTGACATTTCTTCCATGGCCCATCTACAAATGACATCCCCTCACAACTAAGGAACAGAAGACAAGAAAAATGGGATAGAAAAATTAAGAGGCATGCTAAAATAATTGATTGGGGTTTTCATGAGAACACATACTTTTGTTTTCTCTGAGGTGATCTAAATTGATATCATAACCAAATTATGAGATTAAAACTTCCTATGCTCATAAACAAAGTTGCATGTAGATATAGTTTTCTTTATATTTCAAAGACAGTTAGAAATAACTCAGTTGTGTTTGACTAATACATATTTTAAACCAACTCTTCATTATCATGTTATGAAATGGAAAACTAAACACAAGTATACAATGTTTCTTCCAGGTATAAATAATAAATGCCTCATAAATGACAGCAAAAAAAAAAGAAAAAAGATGAAAGGGAAAGGTATTTAGGAACATATCAAATTTTGTGATATCCAAGAGTGCATTCAGCCAAGCTCTGGTGGCTCACTCTTGTAATCCTAGCTACTCAGGAGGCTGAGACCTGAGGATCACAGTTAAATGCCAGCCCGGGGAAGACAGACCATGAGACTCTTAGCTCCAATAAATCACAAGAAAAACAAAAGTGGCACTGTGGCTTAAGCAGGAGAGTGCTAGCTTGGAGCTAAAAAGCACAGGGACAGCCCAGTGTTCAAGCCCCACAACTGACAAAAAACGTATGCATTCAAAGATAATGGGATATCTATCATCTAATTAGCTTGGAAAGGGAAAGGAAAAGTTACTGCAGATTTCAGGTTTATTTAGAGTTTTAAGCCTTATCAATAATTTCCTTTAAGAACTGGGAAGTTGAAAACGACTTTAGAATATGAAAATATGTTAAGCTGGGTGGTTCACATGTGTTAATCCTAGCTACTCAGCAAAATTATCTATAATTAACAATGAAAATGCAGGAAATAATTTGTATTTCAAGGAGTAAATGCTAGCCTTGAAGCAAAAACAAAAAAAATTGAATGAGGCTCTCAGGTTGTGAAACTGAACTAGCACACGCACACGCACACACACACACTCACACACACACACACACACACACAAACATGCATGCTCATGTGCAAGGTATGTTGAAGTATATCAGTCTCAGAAAGAGAAATGGGGTCTGTGTCCCCAAAAGAAAAAAGTAAAACACATATCCATTGTCATGTATATCTGATCAAGCTGCCTAAAGTAGAGTACACATAGAAGTAAAATTTTATGTTGTAACCTCTTTGACCAACTAACTGTATCAAATGTGAACAGTACAAAGATGAATCATATATTGTCTCAGTGGGGTAGGTGTTAAAGAAGAATTGAAAAGAGGCAAAGTAATAGGGAGTCGATGGTTGAGAAAATACTATTTTAAGATTCAATGTACATATGTGAAATTGGAACTAGGAAAGAAAATGGATGGGTGGTGTTTTTATAGATTGGAGCAGTTGATGGAAACTGTAACAAAGTCCAAGAGATATTGTCCAAACCAATTGATACATTGTACAACTGTTTAAGAAATTTATCCATGGGGCCTATAATCTTAATTACTCAGTTGGTTAAGACCTGAGGATTGTGGTTTGAAGGCAGTCATGGCAGAAAATTTCATGAGACTCTTATCTCCAACAAACTACTGAGAATAGGCTAGAAATGGTGCTGTGGCTTAAGTTTTACAGGACTAACCTTCATCACAGAGAGATTCTGAAACAGCACTCAGATCTTGAATTAAAGTGACAGGACAGGCACAAAAAAAAGAAAAAATAAACAAACAAAAAACAAAAAAAAATCTTAATTTTTATATTTTTGAAAATTACAAGAAAAATTAATGTTCCACCTACTTCAAGTAGTTATATAATATACATTATTACAGCAATTATGGTGGATAGAAATTTTCTCATTTATGTAGCATCCAGTGTTCATTCCCTTTAACTTATTTTGGAGCTTTTGATTACACCCAGAACAACAATAAGTTTCCTGTTCTCTATCGGATTGCTTGAGAGGACACACCAATAGCCACTGCTCTGGTATCGTTATTGTTTCACTTCAGCTGATTGGGACTGTTAATAATACAAGATGAGAATGGTTTGAGGATTCTTCATGAATTGAAAGAAGAGATGAATTTGTGTAGCCTTTGCAATAGAAAGAACTCCTAAACAATGCCATTTCATAAATATTCAAAATTATGGAACGGTATATCCAGATTAATACATCTTCAGCAAATATCCTCATTATATATGGGAATAATGAATCCCTGTTGGACTAAACAGTGTGTTTTGAGCAATTTTTAATAAAAGGCAAAGTTTGCATTGTGAACTCACATTGGGATTTAATGATGAGAAGGAAGTATTTCATGCTAGATTGATTTCATGTACCTCATTTTTTGCACCATCACCCAGATATTTCTGGATTCAGAGATTTTCTTAAGACAGATATTCCTTCCAAATACCCAGAAATTGTTTTTCCTTCCTGGGCTATGGTTTCTCTTTTTTGATTGTTCAGATTCTAAGACTGACTAATGTTTGAAAAATGTCCTCCTATAACTCCTTTGACTGGTTACCTAGGCATATTTTTGACATGACTATGTGTGGACACAGTTACAATATATACAATGCTCTTCATGCTGTGGCGTAGGCTCTCCATGAGATGATTATTTATCAAACAATACAAACAATGGGAAACAGAAAAGGGAGAGTTCCTTTCCCTGCAAATATAAGGCCTTCTTTTTTGGATGGTACACACTTACAGAAAAGTCACTTCCTAGAGAGGTTTCTTAGTGGGTAAAATTAAAAACTTAAGGTATTTTTCCAAAACCTAACAAATTATAATTATTAAAATTTCTGTGAGGTACTCTAGATATGGGTTCACGTGCTTAAGTAAAAACAGAACATTTACAAGGACAAAATGTATTCGACCATTCCATAATTCCTTTTAGTTACAAATAAGCTCAACATGCCCATAGGTTATGTTCTGAAAAGTAAAAATTCACCCTTTTCCTATGAGTTTCATAAGTATAAACCAAGCACCACCTGCTAAAACTAATTATCTATACTTTTCAAAAGTGATCTAGATTTGTTCTATGTATTAAAATTTTTACAAATCTCACACTGTAGACATTAGTTATTGTAGAAAAATACAGCTGTGAGTGGTCTCATTCATGATTCTTTGCATGGAATTGGCTTTTCTTGAAGAGAACCTTTTTTACTTCTTTGCTGAGTGACCAGGAATTCAAAAGTTTATTTTGATTATTCTCCCTAGAATTTCTTCTTTTTTTATTAATATATCTTTTTGATTGTGAAAATACCATACAGAGGGGTTACAACTATATAAGCAAGGAAATGAGTACATTTCTTATCAAGTATTGTTGACTCCTGCTTAGTTTCCCCTTACCATCCCTGTCCCCCATTTCCCCCCACCTCCCCGCTAAAGTTGTAAAGATTTTTTTCCACAGACCATCTTGTACATCTCATTGTTGCAATGGGTCCACCTCTATCCCTATCTAAACAATTTGTTTTTTCACTTCCCATCCACAAATTATACCTACATCAAATACAGTAAAAACAGGGTTTTGTGTACCGTGAGGGAGGGACATAAAAAGCAACAAAGAAATCATATTATAAATACATTAGAAATAATAGCAAGAAAGAAAAACTGACTGAGATGCCCCTCAGTCGATGAATGGATCAAGAAAATATTACACACACACACACACACACACACACACACACACACACACACACACACACACACACACACAATGGATTTCTATGCCTCCATCAGAAAGATGACATTGCCCTATTTGTTAGGAAATGGAAAGACTTGGAAAAAAATATTTTAAGTGAATTAAGCCAGGCCCAAAGAAACATAAGTCCCATGGTTTCCCTTATTTACAATAACTAGTATATGTCTGAGAATAGTTGAAACAGTCAGACATGTTGATGTTAGGTAAAATGAACCCCAACATATGGACTCCTAGAATTTCTTACATAACAATTCATCACCGATCTGTGCTATTTTCAAATTATGAATCTGAAATTAAACACAATCAGATTTTCTGTTTTAACTCTGGGATATAATTCAACATAAGATGGTGTAATTCTTTTAGCGGTACCCTTTCTGATGAACATACAATTTGACAATCCTGCTGGAGATCAAGTGATTTTGCATGAGAGAAGTAAGTTAGAGGCAGAGTGTGACATTGTGAACCTTTGGAATTTTCCAGGTCTTCAACTTCAGGTAAAAGTAGGAAAGTTTTCTCTGTATACACTCCGTGGCATTAACTGTCTTTATCTGAAGATATGATATAGTGGGCCATTGGAACTAGAAAATGTGTTGTATCTGACTCTAATGATGCAAAATTTACCCTTAGAAGTTATACTTGGTTTGTTTCTAGTAAATTACTCCTGTAATACAAGCAATTTAGATTGCTGAGATAGTGATATGACTTAAAATCATTCCTAGCAGGGAAGCCTGTGAGATTCTTATTGCCAATTAATCACCAGAATCATGGAAATGGAGCTGTGGATCAAGTAAAACTCAATTACAAAGCCCAGTTCAAACCTTAGTTTTGGCACACACACACACACACACACACACACACACACACACACACACACACACACACACATACACACACACAAACATACACACACACAACCTTTATGCCCTATGTACTTAGAAACAACCTAGTATTGCACATTTAAGTATTTTTAACTTAACAAAATGTATTAATTGACTACTAGATAGAAGATGAAGTAAATAAATTAACAGGGGTAGACACTGGTGGCTCGTGTTAGTTTAAAGCCCAAATGGACAGAAAGTTCTGTGAAACTCTTATCTCTATTAACTACCCCAAAGTTCAAGTAGGATTGGAGCTCAAGTGGTAGAGTGCTAACCTTGAGCAAAAAAAGCTCAAGGAGAGTGTCCAGACACTGATTTTAAGCCCGAGGATCACTAACCAACACCCTCCAATACAAAGTTAGTTTGTTTCTGAATGTTTGTTTAGAATGTTATCATAAAATATAAACTGCTTTTTCCCTAGCAGGTTTCTATGCTGTAACAAAGCATCAGAGGATCACTTTATGTGTATTAAATATTTATTTTGCTGGCTTCTGTATATGTTCCATTCACTGCTATTTGGGCATATTTGGTGAGAAGAATCAGTGAAGAACACTGTATGAGAATATTCTCACAGCATGGCCACTGCATAAATACGAAGAAAATGAGATTAGACTGGGGCTTCATGTAATTGTCTAAAAACAGAAACATTTGATTTACCCTACACTCTACTTTTAAAGCTTCAAATAGAATTCTTCCTTGGTCCTCATCATGTCTCTGATGAGTAGGATACTGTGAATAATGACATGAATTCAGGAAAAGTGCATAGGGCTGGAGACTAGGATTTGTTTTCTCAGCACTAATCTCTACCATTTAAAAGTCTCTCACTTGTCAATAGTTCTTTGGTCTGGTTAGAGATCAAGGTTGTTATATGATGTGGAATCTATAACAGCATTGATGTAACTGTCTAGATTTATGCTTATAGAAATACTATGCTTATGGGAATGTGACTCAGTGGTAGAGTGCTTGCCTGGCATTCATGAGGCCCTGGGTTCACTCCTCAGTGCCACATAAACAAAAAAAATTAAAAACATTAAAAAATAAATACTATGCTTAATAATGCTATTCTTTGAAACCTTGGAATTTTTGGGTAAAACGCTGAATATTAACTGGCACATACCAGATATTTCTAAGCTTCCTCATTTTTTCTGCAGTGCAAGTTTTGATCCTGTATTTGGGGAATCACATCAGGAGGGAAAGGCTGCCTGTTGATTTGATTGTACCCCTTGCTGAGAGTATAGGATGGCTAGTCTGACAGGTAATTGCATGATTTAGGTAGAAATACATTCCCTGCTCCTTTCAATGCAAAAGTTATGTATTAGAATTGTGGCATCAGTATTTCTTTCCTCACTTATTAATTTAATTGTAACTATAGATGATACTGCTCCATGAAAAAGAATCACAGAGTTTGAATTACTTGTAGGGTTATTTTTTCTACTCTGTTTTCTGTATGTTTATTCAACTACTCAGTAATGTAATTACCTTTGATTGTATTAAATTCAAGTCCTTTTTATGGACAAGGTCTCCATCTTCTTCAAAATTACCATTAGACTATAAAGAAAACAGACATCTTTCACATGTCAATTTCCTAGTGCTTAGAAATGTTCTTGAACAGAGCAAGTGCTTTGTGTTGGTTTTAGCATAAGGAGCAGTCAAAAGTGTTCTGTATAGCATGACTTTGGAGCCTCAGAGCTTGATTTGATTCTCTGTCCCAATGCATTCCAGGTGACTAGGAGTGACAAATTCAACAACTGAAAGCATGGGCTACATAACTAATATTGAACAGAAGCATAGGGAATTTTAATTTCAGCTGCATAATTTTGGATGAATGGTTTGAATAATACACACAACGCTGAGAATTATTATGGCAGTGTTTTGCGTTCAGAAAAATTTTGTCAGGATATTACAAATGGCAAGACTTATGTGTGATAGTCACTGCCAGTAAAAATGTTACAATCCAACTGACAAAAGGAAAATGTAGGAATGAGTGTGGGAACAAGATGAAGACAAAGAAATAATACTGAGCATGTCAAGTAATACTTAGTAATATATGCTTTTATGCAAGTAAGCATTGACATGTTAGAATTATCTTTATTAAGGGATTTCATAATATCATTTTAAGTACTGAAATGGGAATAATGGTTCTGGCTTCTTAATCATATATGGAATAGTGTGTGAAGTACCCAGATGACCAGTATTCCAACATAGTGAGAAACCAGTACCTTCTAAGAGCTACAAGTTTCCTGGTTTATGGAGAGCCCTTCAGGATGGGCTTGGCCTGCATGGCTCTTTGTTTACATAAACTCACAGCAGTTGTCTTGGCGTCTTTGTGAAACATCAGAACAACCTCTCCCTGCTACATCCAGCGCATCTCCCTCATCTTCTTTTTTTCTCTGTCCCTTGCTCTTTATTGTTCATTGCAACACAATCACCTACATTCTATCACAAACCATATTTGGAATTGCATTCAGAGTAGCTGTTTCTGTTGTCTTAGCCAAAACAGTAACTGGGGTTCTGGACTTCAAGATCAGTTATCTAATGAGAAGGATGAGATGGCTGCTGGTAACAGGGGCTCCTAATGGCATCATTCACATCTGCATTCTGATCCAGGTGATGACTTTCTGTGTACTCTAACTAGGGAATTCTCCCTTCATTGGCAGAGATGCACATTCAGCACAGGGCCACATCATCCTCTTGTGTAACAAGGGCTCCCTTATTGCTTTCTATTCTGTCTTGGGATACCTGGTTTTCCTGGCCCTGGCCAGCTTCACTGTGGCTTTCCTGGCCAGGAACCTTCCTGACCGGTTCAGTGAAGCCAAGTCTCTGACCATCAGCATGCTGGTCTTCTGCAGTCTCTGCATCACTTTCCTGCCTGTTTACCAAAATGCCAAGGAGAAAGTTATAGTGGCTACAGAGGTCTTCTCCATTTTGGTTTCCAGTGCAGGACTCTTAGGCTACATCTTTGCCCTCAAGTGTTACATCATCTTGTTAAGGCCAGATAGAAATTTTCTGGCTGGCTTCTGGGGCAAAGGACAACGGGGTGGAATATTTCCTCCATAATTTATAATTAACTTACACTAGAAGGTCTAGGATAAATCTACATTCCTTTTTTCATCTGATATTAGTTTATATATTTGGAATCACCTCAATGTGTGACTCTTCATCCTTTCTCTAGTGATGGTCAATTACAAGTTTTAGCCAAAGCCATCTAAATTTGAAATTTATTCCATATAAATTTTAGTTCTTTCAAGTTAGTCTGCAATTATTCCAGCTTACCCACTAGTGTATTTTGTATGTTGACTTGTATTCTAATTTTGCTTTCTTAATCATTTGCCTAAAATTTCCTTTTTGTGCCAGTCTTTAGGGTTTTAACTTTAAGCCTGTTATTATCCCTGAATCTTTTATGCTAATTTTAACACTTTATCTTTTGATCCACAGCTTGACTTTTTGCTATATGGTGGTTAGCTGCAGGTAAGATTCTCACTGATTTTTGTGATCATATTGGCCTCAAAATCTGACCCAGATTTCACACCTTCCTGTATAGCTAAGATTATGGATACTTTTGTATATTCATTTATTTTGTCATTCTTATACATCACTATGCTTCTTAATACTCAAATATATTTCATTAATATTTTCTACTTAACAACGTTCCATATTTCATACACTTATTAGTGTGTTTTCTATAATAGTTGTAGAGTTCTATTCATATATCTGCTTTTTGCCACATCTGTAAGTTTGTTTTGTTGGATCAGTCTCTCCCCATCCTCTTTGTTTCCTTTCCTCCTTCATTCTCTTTTTTTAATTAATAAGCTTTTTTTTATTTTGAAAATACTGTACAGAGGGGTTACAATTACATGAGCAAGGTAATGAGTACATTTCTTATCAAACATTGTTGCCTCCTCCTTAATTTCCCCTTACCATCCCTGCCCTCCCAGCTCCTCCCTGACCCCAACTCCCGCCAAAGTTGCAAAGTTCGTTTTCTGACATAACATCTTGTACATCTCATTGTTGCAGTGGGTCCACCTGTATCCCTATTTAAAAAATTTGTATTTTCCCTTCCCCTCCCCAAATTATACCAACATCAAATACAGTGAAAACAGGGGTTATACCGTGGGGGAGGGAAATGCAAAGCAACAAAAAGGGGAGGGACATGCAAAGCAACAAAAAACATCTTATAAATATGTTAGAAACAATAGCAAGAAAGAAAAACAATTTGAGTCCTTAGCTTGGGTTCATTTCACCTAACATCAACACTTTTTCCTCTACTTTCTCTAAATTGCATTAGAATTTCAAGAATGGATTTATATCATTAAAATACACTTTAAATGTGTATCATGATGCATTGGATGTGTGGAGTTCTGTTTCAGGAAAATATAGATTTACAATTGTTTGCTTATCCATGGCTGTATATATTTTAAATATATTCTTGTTTAATACCTTTAAAGTATTATACATACAAAATTATAGATGTATACTTTGTATGATACCAATAGATTCTACATCTCTTGATATTAAGTAAATATTCAATGTCCAAAATTTTAATTGTATAAGAAATGCATTGTTCATTATTAAATGGACTAAATTTTTGGATTATGTTCCAGATTTGACTATTTAAAACACATGGTCACCTAATGGCAGGTCTTCCTACCATCATCTATTGCTCATTGTGCATTTCCTCTGACAGTATTATTTATAATAAGTGAGTGATTGTGGGCTAACAATGGACTTCTATTGCTTTGCTATTTTGTCGGTTGTGGGACTGGAACTCTGGGCCTGGGTACTCTTCATGAACTTTTCAGATCATGGCTAGCATTCTACTACTTGAGCCACAGTGCCACTTTGGTTTTTTGGTGGTTTATTGGAGATTAGATTTTCCGGAATTTTCCTGTGTGTGCTGGCTTTGAACTGCAATCCTCAGATCTTAGCCTCCTGAGTAGCCAGTTTTGCCAGCAGCACCTGGCTGTTTTGAATTAGAATTGGCAATTGAATTGAAAATATAACTATGTATTAAATTGGAAATATAACTATATTGGCAAAAATCTTTATATTTCTTTTCCTTTGAAATGGAATATTACCTAGCAATTATTTCTATACCATTAGAAATTGTATAAAAAGATGGTTAAAATACTTCAGTTTCTATTGAAGTTCAGGTTTGTCTTCTCTGGATTTTAATAATTGCATCAATAGATTGGATTAATGTTGCTATGTAAAACATTAATTACTCATTCAGTAGCAAACAATTAACTCTCATCCAAAAATGAGTTCCCCACATGAATTCCACTATGCAAAATTGAGAGTACATTTTGTCAATCAGGAAAAGAGCAGATTATCAAATCTGAGTTAGAAAAAAGAGACTAGCGATGATGATTAAGACATCCTGTCAATATTGTGCAAATATTATAGTCAATTGTAGAGAAGACATTGCTGTTGACATTGGTGATAGCAAGGTAATGAAAGAAGATATTCATGGTTAACTACATGTAGAAAACTAAAGCTAGATCCTTATATATCACCCTGCACCAGAATCAACTCCAAATGGATCAAAGACCTTGAACTCAAAGCAGACACTCTGAAAACATTACAGGATGGAATAGGAGAAACCCTAGGTCTCCTTGGCTCAGGCCGAAATTTTCTGAATAGAGACCCGGAAGCAAAACAAATCAAAGAATGGTTGGACAAATGGGATTGCATAAGGTTGCAGAGCTTCTGCAGGGCAAATGACATAGCTAAGAAGATCAATAGAAAGCCCACCGATTGGGAGAAGATCTTTATTAGCCATACAACGGACAAGGGACTCATATCTAAAATATACCTGGACCTCAAAAAATTAAACCACCCAACAACAAATCCTCAAAGAAACAACTGCCCAATAAATAAGTGGGCAAAAGACTTAAAGAGAAGCTTCTCTGAAGAAGAAAGAAGGATGGCCAATAGACACATGAAGAAATGTTCAACATCCCTAGCCATAAAAGAAATGCAAATCAAAACAACAATGAGATATCACCTCACTCCAGTTAGAACAGCAAAAATCAAGAACTCTAACAACAACAGATGCTGGAGGGGATGTGGACAGAAAGGAACCTTACTTCATTGTTGGTGGGAATGTAAACTTGTTCAACCACTTTGGAAAGCAGTATGGAGGTTCCTCAAAAGACTTCACAAAGATCTCCCCTATGATCCAGCAATCCCACTTTTGGGCATTTACCCATATGTTTACAAACAAGACCAAGACCACAATAAAGCTACCAGCACAACTATGTTTATTGCAGCATTATTTACCATAGCTAAGATATGGAACCAGCCCAGATGCCCCTCAGTAGATGAATGGATCAAGAAAATGTGGTATATATACACAATGGAATTCTATGCCTTCCTCAGAAAGAATGACATTTCCCCATTTGTTAGGAAATGGAAAGTTTTGGAAAAAATTATATTAAGTGAAGTAAGCCAGGCCCAAAGAAGCATAGGTCCCATGGTTTCCCTTATTTGCAATATCTAGTATACGTATGAGTCAAGCGGAAAAGGTCAGATAATGTGATGTTAGGAAAATGAAACCTTAAATATGTATTTTAATGTTTTCCTTTCTTTCATGCATGTGTTTCTAACGCATTTATAAGATTATTTCTTTGTTGCTTTGTATGTCCCTCCCCCACACTGTAGCCCCCTCTTTCACTATATTTGATGTCAGTATAACATGTGGAGGAGATGGGAACAAACAAGTCGTTTAAGGATTCAGGTGGACCTGTTGCAACAATGAGAAGTACAAAATGTCATGTCAAAACCAACTTTACAATGTCGGTGTGGGGGGGGAGGGGGGTATAATTGGGTGGGGGGAGGGGGGAGGCTGGGAAGGGAGGTGAAGGGTAAACAAAGGAGGAGGCTGCAATGCTTGGTAAGAAATATATGCATTATCCTGCCCATGTAATTGTAGCCCCTCTGTACAGTATGTTCTCAAATAAAATAAAATAAAATTAAAAATTAAAAATAAAAAATAAAAAAAATAAAAAAAAGAAAGAAGGTATTCAAATGCTTACTACCCACTTAAATGAGGGGTAATGAGATGAACAGGGCATTCAAATTGGTAGCAAGTATCCCAGGGAAGTACATATTAAATATACACATAATAATTTATGCATGTATAGTGAGTATTCACTAGTGGGGCAGAGGTTTGGGTGGCATGAGTTCCTAAGAGCTCCACAGAATGATGTCTTCAGGCATTTGCTCTATTTAACTTCAGGTTAGGCACAAAAAGAGTGTATGCTGTTACTATCATAGTACAATGGTGTCACCTATTTTGACTATTCAGTTCCTCCAGGAAAGATACAGAAATCCATCCTTTCATGGACACACACACACACACACACACACACACACACACACACACACACACACACACTAATAGGAACACACATGTGCACACTCACATACACACAAATGTAAAGGAACTAAAAACTAGTCATTTATTTAGAGGCAGAGAATTAAGATCAAATGCTATATATATACAATTCAGGCTGATAATAGAACTATAATTTTTCATGTGCACTAGTGGCTCACATGTAATCCTAGCTGTTCAGGAAGCTGAGATCTAAGAATCATGGTTCAAAGCTAGCCCTGGCAGGATATCCATGAGACACTTACCTACAATAGACCAATAGAGAATCAGAAGTGGAGCTGTTTCTGAAAGTGGTAGAGTGCTAGCCTTGACCAAAAAAGAGCACAGGACAGTGTATATGTCCTAAGTTAAAGACTCACCACAAAGAAGCAGTGTGTTTCTTCAGCTTAAATCTCTTTAAATAATCATAGATAAATCTAATGTGTCTTGAACTGCTGAATGCAGAGAGAAAACAAATTTGAAAATACCCAGAAGGTTTAGTAGTATATTTATTAGACACTAAAAACAACAAAATAAATACCAAAGATAGTGGTGCTGGAGGTTTGCCCTGGCTTTGAGCTGCACAACTTCTGATATTATTGCTTATAGATCCTTAATCTACTTGCTTTTTATTAGTTGATGTCAAAGAAAAACTCTGTTAGGACCACTGAATAACTACAACTCTGTTAGCCAAGGTGTGTTGTCACATTGGTTGCTTCTCATCCATTATTTTAGATTCAAAGTATTTCAATTCAATTCAAAGTATTTCCTATCAGATCAGTATCACATACTTCAGAACCAGGAATTTTAAGCCAGGCACACAGTTGTTAAGAGAACTTGTACCTCTATACAAAATCTGCTGTTCAACTGAAGACTACAACACATAAATATGTTTCATAGAGGATGGTTGGTGAAAGTGAATGGTACCATTATGGATTAGCCATTTATTCTTCAAGCAAAGAGATCAATGAAGTCTACATTTAAGTTGTGTTACCCAAATTTGAAGAAAAACACAACAAAAGTTTTATTGACAAAATAAAAATACCAAGAAGCAATGAAAAATTGAATTAATTCCACAGCAAATTCATGAGGACTGAAAGTAAAAAGTGACACAGGATAAGACATCTTTCCTGGCATAAATCATTAATGCCTTAAAATGGAAGAACACCTCTGGGCACCAGTATATCATGCCTACTACTTATTAGGTTGAGATCTGAGGATCATAGCTCAAAGTTAGCTTGGGCAAGAAATTCCATGAGATTCTGCCCTCCAGTTAACCCACACACACAAAAAAAGAGCCAGAAGTGCTGTTGTGGCTCAAGTGTTAAAACACTAGACTTGAGCACAAAAGCTTAAGGACAGTGCCCAGGTCCTAAATTCAAGGCCTGTAACCTACACAAATACACACACATACACACACACACACACACACACACACACACACACACACACACACACACAAACTAGTAAAAGTGAAACCCACTCCCACAATCAGCAGGAAGGGGCTAATCTTTCCCTTAGTCTTCCCTTTTGATTCATGTAATAAGCCTTGTTTCCCATTAGGTTGCTAGTTATTTTTTCTGGTCGTCTTTTGATTAATAAAAGTGACACATATGGATGATTTTCTGCTTGAAAAGATACAAACCTCTTTGAAACAAGTAGCCAAGAAAAAGATCTTTACCCATCATACTTACAATCTAGAAGTAAATACGGTATGCTTACTTCTATTTGAGGACCATGGCACACTCTACTGGTGTTTCTTAATCAAGCTGTTTGGTGTAACACCTGAAAAATCTAGTTTCACCTCTTCTGCCTCAGTCCTTCTCCTTTAGTTGAAGGAAAAAGATAGAGTGGATTTTCTCTTCATTCTCCAATGTGATAACCTGCCCCTCTAAAAGTATAACTGTAACACTGTCTTCTCAGATGCATGAGGTGAAAAGGCTTTGTAAAATGCAAAGAACTTTGGGAAGAAATTTGTTATACTGCACTGATAGATACCATCTTGAAAATACATCGCACTTCCTTATGTCCCACATTTTAGTTTTGGTCAATTTTCAGAAAGACTTCTCAAAGAACATTGCTTTTAGAGGTACTAATACCTTGGAATGTAAGAAAGAGTTGCATCACATTTGTACTAGAAAAAACAGTTTATTGACCAAGATCACTTCATTTGCTTGACTTTCTAATATATACTCTTTCAATTGTATATTCTTAAAGGTTGCAACACAGAGACTTAAACAACCCTATTTTTAAATAAAAAGCTATACCATGTACTCACACTGATATACTGAGAAAATTCCTTGAATTCTGACACTGTGGAAAAGACAGTAAAGAGACCAGATTGAAACTGTAGAGTTTTTCCTATGTTCTGCTATAAAACAAACAGATTTCCCAAATGTCTAACCAACTCAGAAATTTCGAAAACAAAAGATTACTACACTTGAAAATAGTGAATCTGATATCTAAACTTTTGCCATTTTGTTATCCAAAACTCTATTCTAAAATGAAAATGATGGAATAAAATATGAAAATGCAATGTAAAGATAATTTCAGACACAACACTGATTAGAAAACCCTTTTTCTCAACTGTCGGAAGTGTAATGAAAGGGATTATATGAACCATAGCACGCAAATAATCCTTAAAACCAAGGGGAAAGAATGTAAGTATTTACATATCAACAAATAATTAGAGATCATCAAAAAGACCACAGAGAAATTATGTCTGTATAAAAATCACTTAATGAAGTCATGACTATAGTTGCTGAATGGGGCAGTAGAGAAAGAGGCAATAAAATCACTCATGCAGATTGAAAAACAACTATAAAAAGTTCTTTCACATAAAAGGGTGGAATTAAACAGTTTAGAGAAAAACATAAAATGATTAGACTATATTTCCAGATGTCACATTATAAGAATGGTTAAAGGGAATTATCTAGAGAATAGGACAAAACATGTTAAGAACTCTGATTACACAAATATGCAGTGTTAAGAATAATTACACAAATTTGGAACAAAAATTCAACTTTCTATGTTCAAATTTGGTCTCACAGAAAATATTTTTGATATTATGGATATATCAACAATGTAGTTAAGAGTTTATAGATAATGGTACTATAAAGTGAGTGATTTCAATTGTTTATATTATGGATACCTTGAGTTGGGAACATGCTAAGATATGTGCACTGCTAATGAACAGTAAAATGTAATCGGAAGACTATTTAGATGAGTTTAAATATATTTCAGTAAGTGGGAAATCACAAAAATGCACAAAAATATACTTTATTTCCTAAGGGGGCAGAGAAAATCTATAAAGCACCAAATTAAATGAGTAGACAAAAAGCTTAAGAAGTTTATTTGCAAGGACCACACAAATAGAAAACTTACAGATATGCATACATTTATCTGTAGATAAATGATCAGTTTTAATAGCAATTATCAAATGCAATAATTAAAACACAGCCACAGAGAATTGGATGACCAGGACCAACTTTTGTGGCTATACAAGAAAGTACAATTGAATAAAAAGGCGCAAGATTTGGAATAGAAAATAATTTGTACAACTCCTAGAAACTTAGCTATTCATGAATAGCTCAGGGTCACAATTAAAATACAAAGGGGACAAATATGTCCCTGAGACTTTCTAGGATTCTTTAGCTAGGGTTGTGACTAAATAGAACAATGGCTTTGACAAAAAGCAGCTCATTTATGGAGCCCAGGCCTTGAGTTCAAGTCCAGGAACAGCACAAAATGAAAAAGAAAGGTATGGAGGAAGGGAGGGAGGAAGAAAAAAGAAAGAAGAAAGGAATGAAGGAAGGAAGAAAGGACGCAGGGAGGGAAGGAAAGATAGATCATTTCCAGATATCTATGTGGATGTTCAAAATTTGGGCTGGCTGCTATTCTTGGATGCTTTGCAGGCTCAGGGAATGGACCATCTGTGGGAATGACTTGCAGAATTAAGGTAAAAAGGTGGGGAATCCATTGAGTTGTTTGCCAACCATTTGAATGAGGAACAGGGCTGTGGGAATCAGGCCTATGATCCTATCACCTTCGAGTTTCTTCAGAAGGTGCCCGGGTTCTGGGTGTGGGTCAGTAATCCCAGCAGAAGTTGCTGTCTGATTGAAAGGTATGTGTTGGAGAGTGGGGTCAGGTTAAATTCATGCCAAGGGACCAGAAATTAGTACAAGAATCTTGAAGCTTGCAATCAGTGCCTGGCTCTGATGAGATTCAGAGAGTCCTGCACACAAGGTCCATGTCTGGTACACCAGGATGAGCATCAGGACCCCATCCATGCTCTAGCATCTAACCTTGCAAAGCCTACTGAGCAACCACTCCATTGTCATTTCAGCCCTGGAGAATCTACCAGTGCTATAATTCTCTACTCTTTATGGAGGGCTGTGCCCAGGGCCACTCAGAGGTGCTGAAGGCCACGGTGTAGGCCTGGCCCTTCCTCTTCCTTCCCTTGAGGGATCTGGCAGAATCACCAAACCTGGAGGCCTTCAAAGGGCTTGATCTCCTAGTGTCCTCAATGGGTTCGATCTCCTACTTGTCAAGAAGGAGCACCCCATTGGGTGGAAACAGCAAGTGCTGTTTGTGGCAATTTGTGGCAATTGCAACTTGAGATCAGGATGTAGAATTATCATTCCATGGCACGACTATCTTCTCTGGAAGTCCTGACTGAAAGGTCAACAGAGAGTCACCTTTCAGCTGGGACTGAAGAACAGCCTTTGATCCTCTCCATTGACCTGACTATCGAAGATGGCACCCAGGATGAATTCCAAACCTATCTCCGCTAGTGGGCCAGGAAGTGGAAAGAAGGAGTCCAACTGTGCTCGACCAAGCTTCAGATTCTGTCTGGCTCCTCTACAAAATCCGGAAGGCTCTGCATGAGGTGAGCCTTGACTCCATCACTGAACTTGTGTTGAACAATTTCTGGTGTCCAGAAACCATGAGAAAATTTTCTCCTTCCCGGGGTCAGACAAAGAACCCTTGCCTATTCTTCTCCAAGATAAGTGGCAACTTCTACACTTCCAGCTTCAGTAATCTCTCATATTTCTGCAAATACATGGTGCATCTGTGGCAGACTCAGCATCTCCAGGAGTTTCTTGTGCAGGATATCTTTGTCCTGTATGGATGGCTACACTCCATCCTCAGTAACCCGACGACTTTGAACACCTTTACTTTGAGTTCATGTTCACTGAAGGAAGCCAATATGAGGTCCTTGTGCCAGTGTCCCTGTGCCAGGCAGCTCAAGCACCTGTATCTGAGGAGTTTGTTCATGGGATGTTTCAATCCTGAGTCCCTGTGAGCCCTGCTGGAGCAAGTGACCGGCACCATGGAGATCCTGGCCTTGGAGCACTGTGACATCACTGAACCCCAGCTGTTGACAATCCTGCCCTCCCTATGCCAATGCTCCCAGCTGCATTTCCTCAGCTTCTATGGAAATTGCATCTCCACAGCCACCCTGAACAACCTACTGTACCACACAGCCAGGCGGGGCCATTTAAGCGAGGGCCCCACCTTGCCCCACTGGAGAGCTACTGCCCTCCACATTGGGGCCTAGAGAACCTTGACCTCTACAGGTTTGCCCAGGTTCAGGCTCAGTTGGCACAGGTCTTGAGAGAGAGGGGGCCAAACCAGAAGGTCCAGATCTGTACCAATTTCTGTCATCACTGGCCAAAATGCCAATTATATAGGCTGGAGCACCATGGCTACTAGCAGCTCACCCCCGAGGGTCTTCCTAGCCTTCTGCTCTGCTTATGTAGTCACATGCATCTTCTGGAATCTCTTGTCGGCATCACAGAGGAAACCCAAGACACAAGTTCGTTTTCCATGGAGCATACCCTGCATTCTTCAGTGTGGGTGGAAGAGACTGGGTGTCTTTTCCTGAACTTCCTAGCTATCAAACCCCTGGACTTCTCATCCCAGTAGGCATCTATGTGTCCTGTGTACACAATATTAGGAAGCTGGAGTGGTCTCTGCCTGGTAAGAACTGGAACATGATCCTGTTCCTAAATGTTTGTAAGCAAACCTACAAGTGCTGCGGCAATCCCTCAAGATATTTCATTTACTGCATCACTCCCTTAATAAAACAAAAATAAAGGAAAAGCATGAATAGAATTGTGTCATTTCTAAGCACCAATGAATGAAACTATTTTTGGTGTTGAGAATCCTAGCTACTCTACTAGTCTGAGATCTGAGCATCATAGTTCAAAGCTAGCCTGGGCAAGAAAGTGTCTGAGATTCTCATTTCTAGTGAATCACCAAAAAATGCTGAAGTGGAGCTGTAGTTTAAGTAGTGGCATGCTGGTATTGTGCATTAATGCTCAAGGACAACTCCCAGGAAGTCAAGTTCAAGACCCAGACTTGGTACAACCCAACTACCATCAAATATACCCATGATCAAGATATGGATCCAATTTTAGAGAAAATGGAGTGGGTGGGGAAATTCAATATCAAATACCAAACGACATCCATGAAAACAAGAGAACTTTTTTCCAAAGTGTTTTGTGATGAGCGTCCTAGTTACTCAGCTAGTCTAAGGTCTGAGGATCACAATTGAAATCCAGGCTGGGAAGGAAGGTCTGTGAGACTCTCTTCTCTATTCAATCACCAGATACACTCTTAGTTGTCCTATAGCTTAAATGTTAGAGTGCTTGCTTTGTACATAAAAGCTCATGGACACAATAATGGAATATAAAGTGTATGAACCCTACAAACATGTTTGTGAGATTAAGTATCAGTATCCCACAGTGATGTAAAACTTTTAAAATTTATGTATTCACTTAATCTATATAAAGAAAAAAAAAACTAAAGGGTATCACTACAGACCCTGAATTTAAGCCCCAATGTTGACACAAAAACAAAAGCAAAATAATGCCATGATCACACTCTAATATAAATAGATCCATTCTTAGAGAAATTTATAAGTAATTTTCAAAGTCAAATGTTATAAGACATTACATGTAACAAAATATTTCTGCTTCTACAGCATAATTGGATGATAATTTTCAGTATGTAAATGTGGTTTGTGGTTGATCAGACATGTCTTAAAACTTCAGGCTCACTTCAATTTGTTTTTCTATAAGGAGTATTAACTCTGTGTCCACCCAGGCATGCCAAAAATAAAGAATGAAAATATATGACCTTCGGTATCCTTCCATGAAGAACTATAAAGTAAAGTATGTGATATCACCTTCCTATGATGGTAACAGAGTTTCACTGTTTTTTTTTTTTTGCTTCAAATCAAAATAAACTAATCAAAGCATGGGGACATCTTTATGGAGCTGTGAGGGAACTGAGACCACCCACACTTTGACCCTTCATTGAATACCCATTATATGTACATAAAGTATTATATGTGTATATTTAATATGTATTACTCTGGGATATTTACTATCAGTTATGTGTGACCTGCTTATCTCATGACTCCTTATTGAAGTGGGTATTTATCCATTGAATGTCATTTTTTGGGGGGTCTGGTCGTGAGGCCTGAACTCTGGGCCTGGGTGCTGTCCCTCAGCTCTTCAGCTCAAGGATAGTGCACTACCACTTGAGCCAAAGCGCCTCTTCCTGCTTTTTCTCTTATGTGGTGCTGAGGAATTGAACCCAGGGCCTCATGCATTCAAGGCAAGTGCTCTACCACTGAGCCACCTTCCCAGCCCCTGAATGTCATATTTTTATTATTACTAATGTCAATACCAGAACTTCATCTCTACAATTGGCCATACTATTTGCATAACCTTGTCAGTTGGTGTAAAGAATCATCTCTTCTCTTTTTTTTCTCATATTTATAACTTTTTCTTCCCTCCTGATGACCTAAATGCACTTAGTTCTGCATAATGGATAGTTGGGGACCTCATGTGTCGCGACGAGTGTTAATGTGCAATCAGTGTTTAATTCACCAATAATAATCCAATTGTATTGAAGAAATTATTAAAATAAAGAAGAAAGATAACATGTGAACTTTCTAGAAACTAATGTATTTTGACCATCTCTTGATAAAATACTAATAATTTAGAAATATTTGCAAAGTAGTATGCCTTATGAAAGGATAATAAAGAGTAATGTGGAATTTTGCCAATACTTCCAATTCAAAACTAAAGTCCATTGTTAGTATGTAATCATTCTCTTAGTAGAAATTAAATATCATTGGACTCATTAATTGCATGTTGAATGAAAACATTGATAGTACTCAGATATACTAAAAAGTAGATTTTCACATAAAGCAATACAAATGCCAGAAGACAGAAAGGTGCAATAAACCAAAGGACAGGGCAGAAAGGCATGCCTTTATGTGACCACTTGTCAGAAATAGTCATGTCTTTCTTTAAACATAGTATCAAACACAATAGTTCAATCTGTTTCGAATAATGCAATTCTTATAAAATTAAAATAATAGAAATGTAAAAATTAATTGTTATCACATCAATTGGAAACATAAAAAGAAAAAGTATTTATAGACAGATAAAATGTATATAATTTTAAGTCAGGTGACAGTTGCTCACCCATGTAATCCTAGGTACTCAGGAGACTGAGATCTGAAGATCACTTTCAAAGCCAGCCCAGGCAGGAAAGTCTGTGACTCTTATCTCCAATAAACCACTAGAAAACCAGAAGTGGTGCTCTGGCTTAAGTGGTAGAGTGCTTGCCTTGAGCTGAAGAGTGCAGGGACAGGATTCAGGCCCAGACTTCAAGCCCAACAGACCGATAATAAAAGCATATAATTTTGTATATATAATATTTTTAAGGCTATAAAAAAAGAATTACTTGAAAAATACATCCAGCCATGGGTAAACAACCTACTATGAATCTTTACTTTTTAGCTATTACTTCATAAAGCCAATACATTATAATTATACAATTGAAGTGTATTTTTGTAGCTTATAAAATCCATTTTTGAAATTCTGAAACAACACAGAGAAAGCAGAGACAGAAGAGGAAGAAGAAAAGGAATGAAAGGAAAGACAGTGGGAATGAAATTGGACATGGGGAAGATGGATCTGACAAAATAGATTGAGGAATATGGAAAAAGGCAGATGTGTGAATGGCAATATATAACAATGAAGCAAAATACATTCAATTTAGTATATGAAACCATGCACTTTTAAAAGTGCATAATATGAATGAATTGTGACTAAGAAGAATAGTGATATAAAGGCAGGCAGAAACTATATTTCAAAAATTAGGAAAATATGTATAAACTAAGCTACATAGAAAGTTTTGATCTGGTGGTCAAGGTTAAAAGCTAAATTGGACAGGAAATCAAAAAGAATATTAATTCCAGTTAACTATCACAGAGCAAAAAGTAGAGTTCAATTGGTGAAACATTATCCTTATGCAATAAATAAATAAATAAATAAATAAATAAATAAATAAATAAATAAATAAATAAATAAATAAATGGACTGTACCAGGCTTAAAGTTCAATTCCCAGACAGACTAGCAGCAAAAAAACAAATTTAGGCAAATGCTTAAGAAAGCATAATTTGTAAACTAGAATCAATGAAAATACACTAGTGGAGATGATTAGATAAGTACTCAGTAAATAGAAATAAAAAAAATAGAATGATATTCAAATTTACCTGGCTTTGGTTACAACTTGTGACTCAACCATTACTAGAAAAATGAGTGCAAATCACTTATTCGTGGAATTCATTACAACAATATAAACTAATATCTGATGGAAAAAAGAATGTAGACCATCTGCACATTTGGTCATCCATGTAAGTTCAATCATAAGAGGACTTATTTTTCATAATATGTGTTTTGTCCCAGAAGCCATGCAGAAAATTTCTATCTGGCCTTAACAAAATGATATAGCAGTTGGGGGCAAAGATGCCACCCAGCAACTCTTACTGGAATCCAAGATGGAGAAAACCTCTGTAGCCACCCTGACTTTCCTTTTGTCACTGAGGTAGACAGGCAGGAATATGAACCGAATACTACAGAACACCAGCATGCTGAAGGTTAGGAACTTGGCTTCATTGAAGGTGCCAGGCCAGAAAAACCATAATGAAGCTGGCCAGGGCCAGGGGAGCCCAAGTATCCCAAGACACAGTAAAATGTGGTGAGGGAACCCTTGTTACACAGGATGAGCACATGGCCACATTTAGAGTGTATATCTGTGTAAGAGTAGGAAGGTGAAGTCTCCAGTCAGAGTACACAGAGAGGTACCTAGATCAAAGTACAGATTGGAATGGTGACGTTAGGAGCCCCTGATAGCAGCAGCCACCTCATGTTTCTCCCTAGAGAAGTGACCGTGAAGGCCAAATCCACATTTACAGTTTTGCCCAAGACAGCAGAAATAGATACTGTGAATGCAACTCCAAACGTGGTTTGCTGTAGAATGTAGGTGATTGTGTTGGGACAGCTACTAAAGAGCAAAGGAAAATGAGAACAGAAGATGACGGAGATGAGCAGGATGTACCTGAGAGCCTGGTTACTAGCTTTTTTTTTAATTGTGAAAATACTGTACAGAGGGGTTGCAATTACATGGGCAAGATAATGAGAGATTACTAGCTTTGACAGTGGAGGTGTTTTGATGTTCACAAAGACTCCAAGGACAATTCCCTGTGAGTGTACATAAACAAATGGCCATGCAGGTCAAGGCCATTCCCAAGAGCTCTCCATTAGCCAGGAAACTTTCATCTCTTTAAGTCACTGGTTACTCTCTGCATTGGCATACTGGTGATCAGGACACTTTACACATTGCTCCATAGCTAGTGAGGAAGTCAAATAACCAATAGTCACTTTTCACTACTTAAAAGAATATTGGGAATCCCTATATAGGGATAATACTAACATGTCAACACTTACTAGCAACAAAAGAATATATTATCAATTATTCCTTGATATGTTCAGTACTATTTCTATTTCTTCTTCATGTTCCCACACTCTTGCCTACATTTTCCTTTTTCAGTTTGAATCTTTTTTTTTACATACTGTGACTATCACCCATAATATTTATTTCCATTTGTAAAAGCCTATGAAAAAAATTTTTGCACATACTGGAGCATGTGGCTAATGATATCTGAAGAGTATGGTTCAAAGCCATCCCAGGCAGGAAAGTCCATGAGACGCTTATTATTTTGTGGGGGGGGCGGTCATGGGGCCTATACTCTGGGCCTGGGTGCTGTCCCTCAGCTCTTCAGCTCAAGGCTAGTGCTCTACCACTTGAGCCACAGCACCACTTTTGGCTTTTTTCTTTTTTCTTATGTGGTGCTGAGGAATAGAACCCAGGGCCTCATGCATGCAAGGCAAGCACTCTATCATTGAGCCATCTTCCTAGCCCATGAGATTCTTATTTCCAGTTAACCACCAGAAAACCAGAAGTGGTGTTTTAGCTCAAGTTGAAGAGTGTATGCCATTAGCTGAAGCTTAGAGACAGCAGCCAGTCTCAGAGTTCAAGCCCCTTGACAGACTAAAATAAAAAGAACGTTTCTGCATGTTAAATGCTGCCATACTAATTCTCAGTCTTTTGTGTACTACTCAAACCACTAATCCAAAATTCTGGACAGAAATGTTTGGAATTCCTTGAATGTCTCTATGCAATATAAATAAGAACCCATTAGCTATTCCTTGCAGACATTATATTTGTCCATCTGACTCACCAATAAAGTGGTGGAGAACAAAAGCTGTACAATCATCCTCTTCAAAACACTGTTGCCTGCTTCTTCGACCAAACCCAACACAGAGTGCACACTCTGTTGAAAGAACATTTCTGGGCACTAGGAAATAAAGGTGTACAAGATGTCTGTTTTCTTTGCACCCTAAAGTGAACTTGAAGAAGATGGAGACCATGTACTTAAAAAGGCTTCGCACTTCATATGATAGACATTAAACTTACATTGCTAAGGAGTGGAATAATCATGTGTAAAATGAGTAGAAAAATAATCTTACAAGTAATTCAGAGCCTGTATTTTTTATTTCAAGGAGCAGTGTCATCCAGTGTCACAATTAATTTACAAGGTGAAAGAAGGAATCTTTGAGTATGCAATTATTATACAACATTTGTGTTTCAGGGATTGGATAACACAAGGGAGTAATCATAAATTTGTCCCTAAGTCATGCACTTACCTATTAGCTATCTCTTTCTCTGAGCAAAGGGTACAATCAAAGCAACAGGTAATCTTTCCTTCCTGAGGGGATTTCCTGAATCCAGCACATATCTCACTGCAGACAGAGTGAGGAGCCTGAGAACAATAAGATATTTGTCAGTAAATGTATAGAATTTTACATAACACTAAAAAGTCCATTGATTTAAAGAATAGGATTATTAAGGATATAATTGTATGAACATAACTCTAATAATGCAGTTATAGATTCCACATCATATATCAAAAGGGTTATGTAGTATATACTTAGTCTCTATCTAGCCTGAACTACTGAGAAGTGTCTGACCTTTAAAAGACAGAGGATAATGATGGGAAAGTAGGTCCTGGTTGACAGCCTTCTGGAATTTCCTTGAATTCATAATATCCTATGTAGTCTCCTTCTCATCTGTGACATGTTGAGGAACAAGGAGAAAGAATCCTCTTGATGCTTTAAAAGTATGCTATAAGATAAAGCACAGGCCTCATCTTTATAGGGTTATATGAAGCCCAGGCCCTTCCAATCTTCTTTTCATCTATCCAGTGCCATGCATTGAAAATCTGCTCACACAAGCTCTTTCACTGATTGCTCTCTCCACAGATCATTAAAGTAGCAAGACAACAAACCATTGAATGGATTCTCCACAGAAGGGAGCAAAATAACTCTTTAAAAAAATTAAATGTTTCCTCTGATACTTTCTCTCAGCATAGAAACCAGCTAAGAAAAATAAAATTTACATTTTATGATAACATTCTAAATAAATATTGAACAACACACTTTTAACTTTTTATTTTTTGGGTGCTTAACCTAGAGATAAAAATCTGTATCTGGCCACTGTCCTTGAGGCTGTTTTGCTCAAGGTTACCACTCTACCACTGGAGCCATAGCTCCACTTGATCTTCTTGGTAGTTAATCAAGATAAGAGTCTCACAAAATTTTCTTCCCATTTTAGCTTTAAACTGATATGTAATCTTAGATCTGGAAGGATAGGATTACAGTCATGAGTCCCCAGTGCTCAGCTCCATTAATTTATTCTGTTTCTTTTCTATCCAAGAGTCAATCAATAAAATTTCTTAAGTTTGAAATACTTAAATGTTAGTAAGCACAGAGAGTATAAAGTCTGTGTGGTTCTTTTTTTTTTCTGTTTGTGAGTGTATATGTGTGAGCCAGAACTATTGTTGAATTCAGTGCCTGGGCTTTGTATCTAAGCTTTGCTGCTTAAGCTTAGCACTGTATCACTTGATCCACTGCTCTACTTCCAGTTTTTTGGGTGTTTAAATAAAGATAACAGTCTCACAGGCTTTTCTGCTAGGACTGATTTGAAACCATGATACTAAAATCTCTGACTTCTAAACATCTAGTATTATAGGAGTGACTTTTCTGGCCCCAGCCAGGAATACATTTTAAGGGTGAAATCTGCTTATTTATATGAAATTACAATTAGATCCCACCCACCTTTGTAGTTCCTATGGCCCACTCTACCATATTTTATTATTCAAACAGTTGATGAACATGTAGTTTATGTGGAGAAAAATGGCCTACTTCCACTTGAGGTCAGACCTTCTGGAAAATTCCAAATGTTCACAATGTTATACTCTTCTTCTAATTTCCTTTTCTCAATCAAAATCTCTTGGCCTCAAAGAGGATTATGAAATTGTATTTTATTCACAAAATGGGTACACCTAAAAAAAGATACATCATCTTATGATGAAGTACATCTCAGACTTAAAACAAAAAATCTGAAATGAGAAAAGCTCCTGATTAAAATTTCAGATTCTGCATTCCAAAAGAGCAGAAAAACCTAATGAAGAAATAAAAAATTCTATGGGACAAAAAATCATCAAAATAATCTTTGGACATCCTGGTCACTCAGCAAAGAAATAGAAGGCTTTGTTTCAAGAGAAACCAGTTCCATACAAATACTCATAAATGAGACAATTCCCAATTTCCTCACTACAGTTTCACATAACTAAGTTTGTAAAAATCTATAGTTTGAGAATGGTAAAATTTTCATGCATAAAGTTGAATGAATTTAATTACTAATAAAAATATGGATAATTCTGTTTAGCAGATTATCTTTACTAGTATTAAGAAACACATCAGGAAAAGGTGAATTTTTAATTTTCAAAACATTAGCTGTGAGCATGTTGAGGTTATTTGAAACTAAAAGAATTTATGGAAAAATGGAATATATTTTGCACTTGTGACTGACCTGCTTGATATTAACAGCACAAGCACACATGTGTAAGAGACCTCAATTACAAACTGTTATACAGTAAGAGACCTGTCTAGGAAATGACGTTCCTCACTGTACCATCCAAAACTTTAAGTCCTTACCTGTGCAGGTGAAGGCACTGAACCTTTTCTATTTTCCGTTGTTTATAATACTGCTTGATGAAGAAGTGTGTCATGGAGAGCCTGGGCCACAGAATATACAGCATTCTATATACTGTAACTGTCTCCAGACATAGTCATGTCAAAAATGTGCCTAGGCACCCAAGCCAAAGAGGCATCATGAGGATAGTTCTCCCCATTACCAAATCAGAATCAGAACCTGAGCAAGTAAAGGAGAAACCACAGCCCACCAAGGAAAATGTCTCCTGGGTATTTGGAACGGTTAACTACTTTGACAAAATTTGTGAATCCAAAAACATCTGGGTGATGATGTTAAAAAAAATGACAGGTACATGTAATGAACTAAGCAGGAAATATTTTTCTTATGGTTAAATGCCATTCTACAACTTTTCCTTTTATTAAAATTTACTCAACATACACCATTAAATATAGTAGGAATTCATCATGGACATATAGGATGAGGACATACGCTGATGATTTACTTATATGGTTATAGGGTGCCATGATTTTTAAAATATACATCACTGGTTTGTTATTGCCAGATCAAATTATTCTTGGCCATCTCTTCTTTCAATGCAGGAAGAATCCGCAAACCATTTTCATCTTGTAATGTTAACAGTCCTACCCAATTCCAGCTGAAGTGAAGTAGTAATAAGACCATGGCAGTGGCTACTGATGTGTTCTTTGGGGACATCTAATAGAGAGAAGGAAACTTTTTATGGTCACTCAGTACATGATCAAAAGTCCCAAAGGTAAACTAAAGTGAAGGAATAGAAGATGCTCCATGAATGAGAACATTTCTATCTATGACAATCCCAGTCATCATATATGTTCTATAACCATGTGAAGAAAATGGAAGGCATGTTTTTCTTTTTTCTTTTTTTTTGCCTCTTCTTTTTTTCTTTTTTTCTTGCCCATGAAATTGTAACCCCTATTTATGGTATTTTCAAAATAAAAAAATAATAAAAAACAACATTGAGATATCACCTCTTTTTATTATTTTTTTTTTATTTTGAAAATACCATACAGAGGGGTTACAATTACATGGGTAAGATAGTGAGTACATTTCCTATCAAACATTGCTGCCTCCTCCTTAGTTTCCCCATACCATCCCTTCTCCTCCCCACCAACTCACCCCCACACCCCCATACCACAACCACCCTACCCCCTCCCCACCTCCTCACCCCGCCAAAGTTGTAAAGTTCGTTTTTTGACATAACGTCTTGTAAATCTCGTAGTTGTAATGGGTCTACCTCTAACCCTGTTTAAGCAGTTTGTTTTTTCCCTTCCCTTCCACAAATTATATCAACATCAAATACAGTGAAAGCAGGGCTTAAAAAGCATTGTTGCCTCCTCCTTTGTTTCCCCTTCCCATCCCTTCCCCTCTCCACCTCCCCATCCCCCCCCCCAATCCCACCACCACCACCACCACCTCCATTGGATAGGAAATTGAAAGACTTGGAAAAAATTATATTAAGTGAAGTAAGCCAGGCCCAATGAAACATAGGTCCTATGCTTTTATTATTTGCAATAACTAGTATATGTCTGAGACAAACAGAAACTCTTAAACAAGTTGATGTTAGGCAAAATAAACCCCAAGATAAGGATTCATCTGGGTTTTTTTTTTCTTTCTCACGATTGTTTCCATCATATTTATAAGATGCTTTCTTTGTTGCTGTGTATGTACCTCCCCCATGGTATAACCCCTGCTTTCACTGTATTTTATTTAGACATGTTTTTCTTTTAGTTTTTGTAAAGAAAAAATAAATCTTTTTAATTAAGTATAAAACAAATCAATTTGTACAATGTCTTTTGGTCTTTGTCACTGTCTTTGTCTTTGTCACATCAACTCTTTTGGTCTTTGTCACATCAACTCCTCTCATTTGTATCTACCACAGGTATTCCCTGACTTTAATAGTTCCATTTTCACATATGTACATTGAATATTATGTTGTATTTGCCCAACCATATTCTTCTTTTTCCTTTACACCTTTCCACATCCCCTTAAAACACCCCAAGAATATATGCTTCTGGGGCTCATTTTTTATATAGTCTGTTAATTTTTCAGAAAGGTTAGATTGATATGTACTATAATTTATTCAGATTGATCATGTATATATGTAAGTGAATATATGTGGGCTCCATAACTTTATAATATTTCATGAGCATAATTTTTATCTAATATTACATATGAGAGAACACATACCTACTTTTACTTTCTTTTTTTCCTGCCAATTGTGGGGCCTGAACTTTGGGCCGGGGCACTGTCTCTCAGCTCTTCAGCTCAAGTCTACCACTCTACCACTTGAGCCATGGCACCATTTCCAGATCTTTCTGCTGAGCAATGGAATCCAGGGTCGCATGCTTGCAAAGCAAGCACTCTACCACTGAGCCACCTTTCCAGCCCGCTACTTTCACTTTCTGAGCCTGACTTTCTTCATTCAATATATCTTACACAGGAGCATATGTATATGTGTGGTAATACAGGGCTATAAACTCAGGGACTCATGTACTACTCCTTTCAAAGCTACCAATCAACAACTTGAACCACACATTAATTCCTGTTTAATTCTTGTTGATTCAGAAAGTTTTCTGTTTACTTGCACACTCTGCTTAACATATCTCTACACTTTCAAGTCATTTCCTGATTTTTTAAAGAAAATTAGTGAGGGTAAAACTTAAAAAAAAACCCTCTTTGATGTGAAGGGTAAACAAAGGAGGAGGATGCAATGCTTGGTAAGAAATGTACGCATTATCCTGCCCATGCAATTGTAACCCCTCTGTACAGTATGTTCACAAATAAAATAAAATAAAATTTTAAAAAACCCTCGTGTCATATCTAATTTTTCTCTTTTCAAATCAAAGGGACTATCCTATTCCATTATATTTGAGTACTTATTCTTTGATATTACAAAATTTGATAGGTTCATAAATCCAATCTCCTCCTATCATACTCTCCTAACAGCTGAAATGGCCCCAAATTTGATATTTTTACTATCGCCTACCCTTCCTATTCTTATCTGTGAACCTGTAAAGGTTCAGATATGTAACAATCTGGGCAGATATTCTTCCTGATGGTCCTGTAAGTGCTGCTATGGACTTTTTTCCCTCATATGATTGTGGTTTGGAATATTATAATTTCCAAAGATGCAAATGAAGGGATCTTTAAATGCTGTTGAATTTCCATATTAAACATTATATATATATATATATATATATATATATATATATATATATATATATATATATAATCCCAGAGTCAAGTTATGTAAAAGATTAGGATATTTGTTGTGCTCTTTAATAGCAACTACCACAAAAAAACACACTAGTAGTTCATGAATGTCAACCTGAATAATGAACATAGAATTTCAAGACTAGTATCTCAAACTTAGGATGTTGAAGTATAGAATGCTTACTTTCTTGCCCATATATATGTTAAAATATTACCCTTAATTGGGATCTAATGTGAATATAGTTTCATGTGTGAAAGACATAAAGGAAATTTGTCATGAATGATATTTAAAAAGTTAGTTAAGGCACAAGATAGTTTGCTTTATCTTTACTACCACATAAACCACAGCAATCATTTTCCATTAAATGTGGGGCTGGCTTTCATGAGACAACAAATATTCTATTGTTTTCATGTTTGGTAACTATCTCCACATATGAGAAAAGTTTTATTTCAAGCCACCTAGTTTGTGTAATGTGGTTATATTGCAGGTCAGAGTAACTAACAAATCTTCCATGTAAGAATGTCTTTCAGAAGCTAAGTGTCATTTAAGGAAGATTCTATAGTAAGTTATGTTCACAGACCCAACATAGTAAAAAAAAAAAACACTTGATGCAATATCAAGCAAAACAAGAGCTTAACCATCAGGTGATGGAATTTTATTTCTTATTCATATAACAATAGTAAAGGGAGTCATCCAACTCCAAGGTGCTTATTATGGAGAGAGTAACCTCCAACATGGGGATGAGAATGTCAGCAAGCTTTACATTGAAATCCAATTTCCAAGGCCACCGTGGCACAATGCAGTAATCACTTCCCAATGTATTTAGATTGAGATATTGAAAAGAATGCCTATAAAAAAGTAAAGAGGATCAAACTACTTTTCATTCTCTTTTGTCATGTTTATGTGTATAAAGTTATTCGTGTGTGCACATTCTAAAGAAATTAATGCAATGAAATCAACAAACCTTTAAAGTTAACAATTGAGGCAATATTAAAATATAAGTAATTCAAGAATTACTTATAGAATCCATAGAAGAACAGGAAACTGGCAATTAAAGTTTCATACACAGTATAACCAAGCAATAGGGCAGATAATCAAGATACAGAAGAAAGGTGAGTAACATGTTAGGAGTTACTAAATAATTCTCAGTCCTAAATATCAATTTTATTGGACTGAGTAATTGGATCAAGATATAAAACACATCCACCTGCTGTCCCAACCAAAAAAATTATCAAATAGAAAGCAAACCCACAAAAAATAGGGTGGAGTAGCAATCCTAATATCAGATGAAATAGACATCAAATTAAATTAATGAGAATAAACACAGAAGGACATTACATACTAATAAAGGGAACTCTTTCTCAGAGTAATATACCAATTCTAAATATCTATGCACCAAATGCTGGAATACCCAATTTTATTAAACAATGCATCTTAATCTAACAATGCACATAGATCTAAACACATTGATAATTGGTAACATCAACACAACATTGTCATCTCTGGATCATCCAGGAAAAGCTCTGCAAAGAAAACTCATACATATATGATTGTATGGATCACCTAGTTTTTCCAGATATCTAGTGAATATTTAAACAGGAGCATCAGAATATAAATTCCTCTCAACCACTCAATGAACACTCTAGCAAGTAGATCATATATTAAGTCACAAAGCAAATCTTGCAAATTAAAAAAATATGATATTATTCCCTTGCATCCTGACATATCAAAATGGAATAAAATTACAGCTCAACACATAATGCTATGACAGAAAATTCTGTAAAGTGTGGACAATGAATAATATATCACAGAATGAAGAGATTAGAATGGGAATTCAAATATTTATTAAACAACATATATGAACCCATAAAATACAGATCCTCTAGGACTCAATGAAGACAGTACTCAGAGGAATATTTATAACTCTGTGCTTAGAAAAACAAGTTGGGGAAATCTCAGATCAGTAGTTTAATGATGAAAATCAAGGTTCTTGAAGACCAGGAATAAACCAAAAGCCAAAGTAAAAGGTTGAAACACTAAAAATTAAATCAAATAAAGTAGAGAAGAAAATACCATAAAACATTAACAAATATTGGTTCTTTTAAGAAAATTAATAAAACTGGCCTACTCTTAGCAAATCTGATCCCCAAAAGAAGAGTATGTACACACATAAAGAAAATTATAGGCAAAAATCGGAAAATCAAGAGAGATACAATCAAGCTTTAGAACATTAGAAGGGAATAATTTGTAAACATTTATCATGACAAATTGGAGAATTGGGAGGAATGGTGAAATTTCCAGAGAATGTTGATATATTCCAACAAACAAAATACATTGGAACCAAGACAATAGACCCATAACAAGTAATGAAATTGAACTGACAATAAAAGACCTCCCATCCAAGGAACGCCCAGGACCTGATGAATATATAGCTGAATTCTATAAGGCCTTCAAAGAGAACTCACTCCATTATTTCTTAAAAATCTTCAATGAAACAGAAAGGGAAAGATCACTACCAAAGTTCTTTTTTGAAACCAGCAAAATGCTCATCCAAAAACCACATACACTCATCATGAAAGAGACCTGTAGACCCATTTCTTGGATGAACATCAATGCAAAACTTCTAAATAAAATTCCAGCCAACCTAATTTAACAACTATCCAAAGAAGTTGTATTCTATGATCAAATTAGATTCAACACATCAACAGAAACAAGGACAGCAACTACAAAATCTTATAAACAAAGTATTTGACAAGATTCAACACCTCTTTATGACAAATG
Organism: Dipodomys merriami; assembly: GCF_024711535.1. Lineage (NCBI taxonomy): Eukaryota > Metazoa > Chordata > Mammalia > Rodentia > Heteromyidae > Dipodomys > Dipodomys merriami. The sequence goes on from NW_027206368.1 coordinate 6,430,706, forward strand.
CTCTGGAGAAGCTAAGAAGCCATGGACTACAGCATCTATAAGGTAATGGAATAACCTTCCATGGTCCTGATTGGGAAGGATTATCATCGTGAAAATGGTAGTAGTGCCTCAAGCTATCTACAAATTCAATGCAATACTAAGAAAAATCTTAAAAACATTCTTCAATGATATAGAAGAAGCAATCTGAAAATTCTTGTGGAATAGTCAAAGACCAGAGCAACAAGAACAGTCCTTAGCATGAAGACTGGTACTAGAAAAATATCAATACCCAACTTCAAACTCTGTGATAAAGTCATAGTAATAAACAGTTTGATAATAGTACAAGAATAGGGCAAAAAGCAGGGCAACAGCAGCTCATGCCTGTAATCCTAGCTACAGAGGAGGCTGAGATCTGAGGATCATGGTTCAAATCCAGCCCAGTCAGGAAAGTCTGTGAGACTCTTATCTCCAGTAAACCACTAGAATACTGGAAGTGGCACTGTGGCTCCAGGGTGCTCGCCTTGAGCTGAAGAGCACAGGAACAGCACCCAGGCAAAGAGTTCAAGCCCCACAACTGCCAAAAAAAAAGAGCAGAGGTGAGGACCAATGGAATAGAAGACCATGAAATGAACCCACATACTTATAGCCACATAATATATCAGGAAAGAAAAAAAATAGGATAGAAGGAAGACAGTATCTTCAACAAGTTGTCAAAAGAAAATTGTGTAAACATGTGCTGAAAACTTCAAAGAGATTAGAACAGATATTATAGAGCCTTATATATCACCCTTCACCTAAATCAATTACACAAGAAACTAAGACCTCAGTGTAAGAACTGATACCCTGAAGAGGTGGGGAAACACCAACGATCCTTGACACAATTCAAAATGTCTGAAGTCAATATGCAGAATCACAACAAATCAAAGAAAGTCTGGATGCATGGGATTGCCTCAAAATGAAGAGTTTCTGCAATGCAAATGGCATAGCTAGCAAGATAAATTGAAAGCCCACAGATTGGGGGAAGATCTTTATTAAGTATGCATCAGACAAAGGCCTCATATCTAAAATATACTCAATGGTCAAAAATCAAGTCCTCAAAGAAACAATAACCCAATTAATAAATGAGTTAAAGACTTAAAGAGAGCTATCTCTGCAGAAGATGTAGAATGGTAAATTTATCCATGAAGAGAGAGAGATTTGACATTTCTCTATATGAAAGAAATATAAATCAAAACAAGATTGAGATTCCACCTCACCCCAGTTAGAATGCCCAATATAAAGAAAACTAACAATACCAGATGTTGCCAAGGATATGGCCAAAAAAGAATGCTTACTAAACTTTTGATGCAAATGTAAAGTTTTCAAACACTCATAAAAGAATTATGGACATTCCTCAAAAGAGTAAACATAGAGCTTCCCTAGGACCCAGCAATTACATTCTTATTCATTCATCCAATAGAACACAAACAAGACCACAGTGAAGACACCAGCCCAATGATGTTCATTGCAACATTGTTTACCATACCACGGTATGGAATCAACCCAGATGGCCCTCAGTGGATGGATTAAGAATGTGTGGTTTACATAGCTAATGGCATTGTATGCTCCCATCTGAAAAAATGATACTGCTAGTTTCATAAGGAAATGGAAAGACTTTGTCACTGTTCTTGATTTCTGATTTTATATAAGTTTATCTGTTTTGGTAAGGATAAGGGAGAACACAGAAATGGTGGAACAAAGGGTGAACAAATGCAGCAGTGATACTAGACACTAGGCAGAAACTGAAATATACAACTTGTGTGGAAGGGGCTTAGGAGGGCAAATCTGAGAGAAAAGGACAGAGGTTGCACCATTCCAAAAGAAAAGTACTCATCCAACATGTAACTCTAATCCCTCTGTATATCACCTTTAAAATAATAACAAAAACTTAAAAAAAGTGGAATAAAACATTACATGCAAATGGAATACAAAAAACTATGTGCAAGCATGTATAACATCATCACATCAAATAGACTTTAATGAAAGGATCAAAAAGTAACAAGATTTTAATGTCATGATAAAGGAATTAAATCAACAAAGTGAAATAGTAACTGTAGGTGTTTATTTTCACACTTCTAAGCAATTAACTATACTAACTGACTTTGAGATAGTCCTTAATACAATAATAGGTGAAGATTTTATGGAGAGATTTGCCATTCAGAATCAACAGGCAGGCATTAGAATTTAATTTCACCCTTGATCACGTGAGCCCTACATATGCCAAAGAACATTTTAACCAACTTCTATTGAATAAAGCATTGTTCATCAATGTAATGAATTTTCTCCAGGAGAAATGATGGGGTAGGGCCAAATACCAGCCATGTTTTAACATTTTACAACTATCTTGAGCACACATGTAGATTACACTGTAGTAATGCTAGAAATTAGCAAGGAATATGGGCACATAATATGAAAATCAAATGAATTATATTTTAACCATTATTACTTAAATAATAATTGCATTAAAATTATTCATTGAAAAAAATGCTTCATGATAAAGTGAATTGTTTTTCAGGGCACATTTCATGAAATAATCTGGTCCTAGGAACAAATGAAAATGAAAAGAACATCAGAAACACATAGTTATAGAAAACAGGACTTAAAGGAACTATCAAATTTTGCTTAAACCAAGAGAAGGAATAATGAACTAAATAACTTGCACTGCATGTCAATGAACAAGAGAAACTCAAGAATAGTAGAAGGAATGAAGGAAACGATGTCAGGAGCAAAAGCATAGTGGCAATCAGCAATGAATCAAAAGGAGTTTGTGCAAAACAGAAAGGTTATAAGGCTGAAGTAAAAATCCTAAAGCAGCAATCAAAAGAATGACATACATTAATCCATATCTCCATGATTCTGCATGAGCTGAATCAGTATGGTGAAAATAGCCATATTACTGAAAACCATATCCAAGTTCAGTTCAATCTCCATCAAAATTTCTATCCCTTCCTAGACAGAAATAGAACAGGCAGACTACATTTTCTGAAAAAGGAAATCCTTTATTCAGAATGATGTTAAGACATAAGAACAGTACTGAAAAATCACTGCCTTTCTCTTATGCTATGGGGCCAAATAACAAAAAACCACATAAATCAATGAAAAATAAGACAGAAATACTTGTAACAGCTACAGATATCTGATTTTTGGAGAACTGACAAAAAATACATGGCCTACAGATGGCACCCAAAATAAGGCATGGAGCCGTTAAATTGGTTATCCATGTGGCAAACATTGAAACTAAAGTCTAGCCTTGAATACACAATTTTTTCAAATGAAAGTTGATTAGTTTTCAAATAGATACTGGAACATTGAAAGTAGTAGTGTAAATGAGGGTCAATATAAAATAACAATAACCTTAATAGATCTCACACCTGTCATAAAATAATAGAAAGATTTAAGTGTGGGGCTCAGAAGGTGGGTCAGTGGTAGAGCGCTTGCCTTGCATGCATGAGGCCCTAGGTTCAATTCCTCAGCACCACATAAGCAGCCAAAAAAGACCAGAAGTGGCTCTGTGGCTCAAGTGGTAGAGAATTAGCCTTGAGCTGAAGAGCTGAGGGACAGCGCCCAGGCCCAGAGTTCAGGCCCCACTTCCGGACCAAAAAAAGAAAAAGAAAGATTTAAGTGTGAACTCAACTAGGTGGTAGAATATTTTTCTAATTTACAAGGCCCTAAATTCTACCCAAGAATGGAAATTTATAGCAGCTTTGCTTGCATCAAATTGAAAAGGTTCAGCACACTGAAAGAAACAGTGGGACAGCCAAATGTATGGTTGAAACTCATTAAATCATTTTAGCAATCAATACAATAAAAATAAAAACTACAATGAGTTATGCATCAAGCCACACAAAATTTTGCAGTGTTATTGTAACTGAATATTGGATGTGGGCGATGAGTAAATGGCAAACCTCAAGATAATCTTTAGGGCAAGAGACATTTAAGTTAAAGGAGAGCATAGCAGTGTGGGCAGAAGAAATGTATTTTTAAATGATGATATCATGCATACCAAAGCTCAGGGATGAGGTCTGTGATGCATGCTAGGATCACAGTATTGTAATAATATATATGAAGTAGCTTCATATATATTAACTAATTGGCTAATTGTTTAAATGCCTGCAAGGTACAGTTTTATTTCTGTAATTCAGGGAGGGGAAGGGAAAAAAACAAAATACTTAAATAAGGATACAGGTTGACCCACTATAACAATGACATGTACAAAACACTATGTGGAAAATGAACTTTACAACTTTGGTGGGAGGGGGTAATTGTGGCGGTAGGAGGGGAGGGATGGTAGGGGAAAAACAAAGGAAGAGGCAACAATGCTCAATAGGAAATGTACTCATTACCTTGTCATCCCTCTGTACAGTATTCTTACAATAAAAATGTACAAAAAATTAAAAATAATATGCAATGATGGAAACCAATGGCTCATGTCTGTAATGTTAGCCATTCAGGAGGCTGAGATCTGAGGATAACAGTTCAGAGCCAGCATAGGCAACAAAGTCCATGAAACCCTCCTCTCCAACTTAACCAGCAAAAAGCTGAAAGAGCTGTGCCTCAAGTAGTAAAGCCTTACCTTGAGCAAAAAACTCAGGGACAGCACCTGAGTTTAATCTCCGGACTGGTATGAACACGCACACACACACACACACACACACACACACACACACACACACACACACACACACACACACACACACACACACTCCATGCAAACACAGTAGTAGCTCACATACCTGTAATATTTTCACCTTATTTCCTAGTGATCGCATTTAATTTTAATTTGTTTCATTTTTTATGCTAATTGTTATTACTTTAGTTGTACACACTTGTGGAGGTACAATGTGACTAATACATGTATTAATAATTAATATAATGTAATTATAATGATCAAATCAAGGTAGCTAGCATTTCCATCTCTTTAAACTTGATCTGCATGTTTTTTACTAGGATGGAATAAATAAAATTTTGACCAAAAATGATACAGTTTTAAAAATACCATGTAAACAAAGAACCTGCAGATTATTGCCTTAAAGGGTCCCACTGATAGTGAACGGCTTTACATTTTCATTGTTTATTTCTGTCTTGGTAAAGTTTTTCTCAAATGCCATGGGAACTAGAGGCTTCTCATTTCAATTATGACTTTTAATTATATTCACAGGTGGTTAACTCGCACTCCTATTTGCCATTCAAGCACATTTGTACCTGGATCTGTAAGAAACAAACCAACTAGTACTTTATAAAGATGATCTAGAACACAAAGGTAGCTTCTCAAAATCATTGCTGAATTTCTTTAGTAGAAAAAACAAAAATAAGGGTCTGGGAAGGTGGCTCAGTGGTAGAGTGCTTGCCTTGCATGCATGAGGCCCTGGGTTCAATTCCTCAGCACCACATAAGCAAAAAGGAAAAAAAAGCCGGGAGTGATGCTTTGGCTCAAGTAGTAGAGTGCTAGCCTTGAGCTGAACAGCTGAGGGACAGCGCCCAGGCCCAGAGTTCAGGCCCCACATCTGGACCCCCACCAAAAAAAAGAAAAACCAAAAATAAGAATAAATTTATTCCAAGTATGTTGTACTCATATATGGAAATACCCAATGGATGCCTATCATAATATAATTTGTACAAATTCAAAAACATACTAAAATATTTTAAATCCCTTCAAATGATGGTAATGCTATATACAAATTAGAGATTGGGAATACATCCAGAAAGTCTGGAAAATTATCTGTGCTGGGGCTTCATGCGTGTAATCTTATATAATCAAGAACCTGAGAATTGCAGATACTAAGCCAAAGTCAACTAGTGTAGAAAATTCCTTGACAGACTTTTCTCCAGTTAACCAAAATTCCAGAAGTGCAGGAGTGATTCAAATGGTGAGCATCAACCTTGAGAGAAAAGGCCACCAATCAAGAGTACAAAGCAAACCAAACACTAATATCGCATACCTGTAATGCTTGCTCCTTCAGGAAGGTGAAAATGAACAGAAATAATTAGAGATGTAGGAGAGAATAAAGGATGTAGAAGAAGGCATAAAAATGGAATTAGATAGACCATGTGACTATGAAAAAAGTTCATGGTTTGCAGGTGGAACTACAATATGAAAAATTATTTGGCACAAGTATCATATTGTTCAGAAATTGAGAACGATTGTGGGTGTAGAATTGAGTGAAATTTCTCATCTACTGCTGTGTAATTGCCATGGTCAACTTATCTACAGGAAAGATTTCATGTATAAATATTATTATCTGTAGTCAATAATATGAAGGGTATGGTTTTTTGGGGGTCTAGTCATGGGACCTGAACTCTGGGCCTGGGCTCTGTCCCTCAGCTCTTCAGCTCAAGGCTAGCGCTCTACCACTTGAGCCACAGCGCCACTTCCGGCTTTTTTCTTTTTGCTTATGTGGTTGCTGAGGAATCGAACCCAGGGCTTCATGCATGCAAGGCAAGCGCTCTACCACTGAGCCACCTTCCCAGCCCCACCATTAATGATATTTTACTAATACAGACTATTCTTTTCTTCATATCTATAGGTAGTTATGAGATTTGCTGAGATTATTATTCTCAATGTGTTTATATTAGCACAGAAACAAAAGTATACAAACATGTTTTGGGAAATTAAGAGAAGGAAAGTTATCTTAACATGGATAAATACTATGGAATAAGAAAAATAAACTACGCTAGGGACTGGTGCATCATGCCTGTAGTCTTAGGTACATAGGGGTCTGAGATGTGGTGATCATGTTTTGAAGCTATCTTGGGCAGGGGTAACTGTGAGACTCATTTCTCTATTTAACAACCAAAAAGTATCAGATGTAGAGCTGTGGCTTAAGTGGTAAAGCACTAGTCTTGAGCAAGAAAGCAAAGTACAGTGCACATGCCCTGAATTTCTAGTACAAGCACAAAAGAAAAAAAGATAAGCAAACATACTACTGGCATATAAGTTAAGGACATATATATATATATATATATATATATATATATATATATATACACATATGTGTGTGTGTGTGTTTGTGTGTGTATAATAGGAGGGAAGGGAGTATCTGAAGCATTTTAGTACATAATTGGTGACACTGACTCAAATTGTTTGAAATAGCAGCCATCCCATCATAATCTGCAGTGACTTCTGGGATTAAGAAGATGGTTGAGTAAAGTGTAGTGCTTATAGCCCTAGAAAGAGAAGCTATATATGGAAGGAAACCAAATTCATTTCCTACTAGTAGATAGAAATGTACTGAACCATAGATGAAAGGTACAAGTATGAAACTGAGCTTTTTACTGGTGCATAAGGATGGGTTGGCATGGTAGAGAAGAAAGAGAACACTCATCTGTGCACCTAAACTTCCCTCAGGCATTGCTTATCCTGAGAACAAAACAGTAAATGGAAATAGATTAATGAGTTACTTAGGGCTTGTTCTCTTCACGCCTTGGAAACATCGCCTGTTATTGCGATCTTTGTCTAAAATGTAGAGGGCCAAAACACCAGCAACATCCCATCTCCATCCATGTGTGCTCAGTGCTTCATTGTAGAAAAGCACATAATGCCAGCCAAGGACTAACAAAGGGTGGAAGCTGGAGGAAAAGGAATGTGAAAGCCGAAAGGTACATCCCTGAAGTATCTGCTAAGCTAAAATCCTGGTTCAAACTGAGGCCCACAGTTTTAGGTATACACAAACACACACTCACACACACACACACACACACACACACACACATATATGTGTGTATATATATAGATATCTTTGCACATGTGCACATGAGTACTTTTATTCACAAACATGTATAGTATAGTCCATCTTTCATGGAAAACTCTTGTGAATCCCCAGGAAGAATGTATTAAATTCTTCCCTGGAGCTCTACGTCTGTGGCCTTGCATCCAGAAGAAAAACATAGGTTGGAAAGCACACTTGCAGGTTCTCCTTACTCATCTCGTGTGCTACTGTTTCTTCCAAGACCACAGACAGTGAGTCCCTAGTGTTGAAGTTAACTTTGATATGTTTACTCCAATATCTGTGTCTATTTGTCGAAAAGTCATTCAGAATGATGCAATTGAATTGCATCAGAGGATCCCATGTCAGGTGCATGGTGAAATGGACAGAAAAAAATGTATTGTAGTGGGATATCAACCAAAGTTATTAGGACATCAGACCCAATGGGTCAGTTCATAAATTCAATGTCCACAGAACGTTGCTGGTTGATCTAGGCAGGGTTCCATAAAATTTCCATTTGCACAGGCTTCCAAAAATGTACCTGCTTACTTCTCCCTGGAAGCAATGATGATGCTGAAACCAACAAAATGTTACTAAGGGCTCTAGAATTTATATCTAATATATTCTGATAAATTCAGAGATTAGTACATCATAAAAATATCCTCAGTAAGTTAGTCTCAATAAATCAAGGTTGATGCCAAATTGAATGTCACATTTGCATTCTGAACTTTCACCTTTACACAAGTAATTTTTACTCAACCTGCTTTCACAATCTAGTTTTGTTTTTCAGGACATGTTTTTGAGAACATATGGTAATAGAAGACATCCTTCTCTACCATGAGCCTAAATCAATATCGGTACCGATTCTATGTTTTCTACTTGTCATAATATATTAGACACAAATACCACACAGAGACCCCAATGGCCCTTGAGAGCAGAGCTACTTCAGAGATGTGTACACACTCTGCAAATGTCGCGACCTTCCATGTACATGATGATGTACTTGCCCATAATCACGTACTACGTATCAGAAAATGTGCATTGCTGTTTAAACAAATCAGCAAATGTACTATAGATTGTAGAAGGAAAAACTTTTATTTATTGTGAAAATATCATACAGAGGGGTTACAATTACATAATTTGCAATAACTTGTATATGTCTGAGACAAGCAAAAATGGTCAGATAAGTTTATTTTAGGAGAAATGAACCTCTAGATAAGGATTCAAATGGTTTTTCTTTCATGCGGTAGTTTCTAACATATTCATAAGATGATTTCTTTGTTGCTTTGTATGTCCCTCTCCCAAAGTATAACCCATTTTCACTGTATTTGATGTAGGAAAAATTTTTTAATGAGGTTTCCACTGGCCCTTTAATCTTGTATACTCCTTATATTATATAATTATATCACTTTTTCATTCTTAGTAGCATATGTTAATTCTATAGAGGGCTTATTTATACACATACATGTACATATGCAATGAACCTCAATCTCATAAGGTAGTGGTATTGGTTCATATCTTCAATCTATTTATCATTTTTGTGGGGTTTTTTTTGTCAGTCATGGGGCTTGACCTCTGAGATTGGGTGTTGTCCCTGTACTCTTCAGCTCAAGAAGAGTGCTCTACAGATTGAACCAGAGTACCACTTCTGATTTTCTAGTGGATTTTTGGAGATAAGTATCTCACAGGGGCTGGGAAGGTGGCTCAATGGTAGAGGACTTGCCTTGCATGCATGAGGCCCTGGGTTCGAGTCCTCAGCACCACATAAGAAAAAAGAAAAAAGCCAGAAGTGGAGCTGTAGCTCAAGTGGTAGAGCTCTAGCCATGAGCTGAAAAGCTGAGGGACAGCGCCCAGGCCCAGAGTTCAGGTCCCACAACAGGACCCTCCCCCCCAAAAAAAATAGAGTCTCACAGATTTTCCTGCTCAGGCTGGCTTTGAACCGCATTCCTCAGATCTCAGTCTCCTGAGTAGCTAGGATTACAGGCGTGAGCCACAAGCATCCAGCTATTTATAATTTGTGAGAAACTACATACATTTCCATAGTATTTAATGATATTCCTATGAATTGTGTATAAGTGATCACTTTATTTTGCCAGCATTTTTATTTGTGTTCTTGGTGATAGATATTGTCATTGAAGTGTGAAAAATTCAATGTCCTTTGGCTTTGCATTTCCTTTATGCCAAGGATGTTGAGCATCTATTTTTGTATTTTAATTGGCCCCATATAATTCCAGATGTCAGGAATATCTTTAAATTTGCTTGCCAATGTGTTCATTGACATTACTTAAAAGTTTAGATTTCTAACCTTCCTTCATATTCTGATAATTAAGTTCTTGGCTGATGTTAAGCTAATCTGTAAGCCATCTATTCACCCTAGTTACTGTTTATTGTGTTGTGCCACATTTTTAATTCAGTGTAACCCCATTTGTAAAATTTTGCTCTTATTTACTGAGATATTTGAAGTTTTAATCAGTAGCTTACTGTCTAAATAAAATGTTTCTTCTTTTATGTTGTCTGTAGTGCAGTGTTTTATTTTACATTTTAGCTCTTCAATTTTTATGGGCTAGAAAAACAAGGACCATTCACAACTTAAGGCATACTGGAATACCTGGAGACAGTGTCCAGGAGAAGATGACTGGAATTGTGGTCAGAGAGAGAGAAGCTCTGTGAGTGGAAATATTTACTCACCACAAGTGCTGCCCTTGTGTACACATGTGGGACTTTTGGAGCCAGAGCGATCCTGCTTGTCTCATGGACTAGAAGTCTCCCTGAAGCCAGCAGTTGTTTCAAGTACTCAGAAAGTAATCCTAAACAGATTCAGTAGGTGTGAAGTCCTCATGGGCTCTAGACACAATGAAATTCTTCCCAACTCCAGTTTGAACTTCATACCTTAGGACCAACTCACAAAGTGAGTTTTTTGTGGGGTTGTTAGGCACTTTGAGACGTTTAGAATGTTTTTGACTCTTTTTGGAGCCCACTCTAGTGGCAACACTAGCATTAGTTTAAGATCTAAAGCCAGAGCCAGCTGTAGCACCTTGTGTTGGCCCACAGGCAGAAACTGTGCAATCAATATATTGTACTAATCATCCACAGTACCTGTTTGATTGGCAAAGCTGATTTTCGAATTTTTTGTATTATCTGAGACAAATCCAACATCAGTTCTGTCAGGAGAAGCTTACGAGATGAGTAAGGAGAGGCCTTACAATTACATGGGCAAGGTAATGAGTATATTTCTTATCAAGCATTTTAGACTCCTCCTTTGTTTCCCCTTTCCATCCCTTCCCATCCTCCACCTGCCCCCCCAATCCTCCCACCCGCCTACCCCACCCATGAGATGTATAAGTCGTTATGTCTTGATTTCTGTACCTAGTGGCACATATTAATATATATGGTGAGGCTAAGGATGGGTCAGAGTTCCCCTTACTCTTGTGTCCTCTTGTTCTGTCTACAACAACTTTCCTTTAAAAATGTTTTTATTGATACAGGTGGACCCATTGCAACAATGAGATGTACAAGTCGTTATGTCGAAAACGAACTTTACAACTTTGGTGTGGGGGTGTGGTTGAGGGGAGGATTGGGGGTGTGGAGGGAGGATGGGAAGGGATGGGAAGGGGAAACAAAGGAGGAGGCTACAATTCTTGATAAGAAATGTACTCATTATCTTGCCATGTTATTGTAACCCCTCTGTAGAGTATTTTCACAATAAAAAAAGAAAAATGTTTTTATTGATATTATAAAGGTGATACACAGAGGGGTTACAGGTACATAAGTTTGGACAGGTTCTGAAAGATTAAACATAAGTAGAGAGATGGGACCTTTTTCATTCCCATTAGAGCTGAACAGTCAAGCACTGGAATAGAGCTACAGCTAGGCAACCACTCATGCTCATCTGCCAGGAGAGTTTTCCATCTTCACCACGTATTGAGTTCCTGATATTCAGTGGAGCCCAGCGCACACATAATACTATTTGCTAGTAGTAGGATATGTTTACCTACACCAGGAGATAGACAAATGCTTGAGGGGCAATGGTAGAACTTGCTTCCATGACCAAGAAGTCACAACACCTCCCTGTGTTAGGATTGAGACTAGGGAATGAAAATTTTGTTATCCCTTTCCTATTTTCATTTCCTTCTGGGATACTCTGGTGCTGGGTATACTCTGTAGTTTAAATAAACTTGGCTATGGAGGCTCAGTCAGAGGTGACAAAGGAGTCTTTATTGGAGTGCTAGTTATGTGCAGATGACCAATTACAAAGACCTGCAGCCACCAAATACACTGAACTCAGGAAACAGACCAAAGGAAAACAATACTAGCAAACCAATTCAGCTCCAATGGATTGCTGAGTTGGGATGACATGATGACTGGAGAAGAGCCAGGAGACAGAAAACAGGACATGAACATGGAGATACGTGACATAGCATAATGGCTCCTGAGCAGGCCCATGCCTAGGTAGTCATTTCAGGGGGCAGTATCAAGGAAACTCCTGGTCCCAGGCACTGGATGGACAGGCTTAATCACCATTCATCCAGATACCAAGCCAGAATTTTAAACTTTGCCATTACCAGTTTATTGTCTTACCAGTAAATTTTGTGCATTCTTGTATATTTTCTTGTTCACTAATGTAGGTATCTTTTGGACTAAAAGACTTCAGTATTTTTGTAGAATAGGTATGTTGGAGGTATAGTCTCTTAACTGCATCAGTCTGGAAATATGTTTGTGCATTTGTCCTTTATCTTTCTCTTGTGAAAGATATCTTTGAAAAGTACCGTTGTCATGGTAGATAGAATGCATTTTTTTCAGTACTGTAAAGACTTCCTGCCAAACCCTGCTGGCATCTGTGTATTATATTTAGGACTCAACTGTTAGAGAAACAGAGACACACCTAAGTATTAGATCCATTTCTCTTCTAATCTAGAGAATCTTCCATACAAAATTCACTTTTGACAGCTTGATCATACAATAGCTTGCCGTAGATGTGTAGATGTCATTGTCAAAAATTTGATTAACATTTTATGTTTTAGTTGGTATCATGTATTCTTATTCTTGTGTACGTAGGAATTTAAAATTCTGTCATTACTTATTAGGACAAGCATTTTAACTTGTTAGCATCCTCATCATTTCCTAAATCCACAAAACACTAATATTGACTATTATTTATACTGTTGTCAACTTTTGACAAAACTTCTTTCACATGTCTCCTCATCCTTGCTTTCAGTTTAGTACTCGACTAGATTTCCTTCAACGTAACTATTTTCTTCTATTTAGAAGACATCACTAAGTTAACAGGCATTAATTGAGAAATTTTAAATATATATATATATATATATATATATTATACCATATGTTGAAAAAGTTAATATTCTCATTTGAATTTTCATGTTGCTACCATTGTTTACTCCTTTGAACAATTCGTTTTTACTTGCTTATATTAATTTCCTTAAAATGTGCACACATACATATATCAAAAGTGTACACAAAGAAAGAAATGTACGTTAATCCTTTTTACTCCTGTTTTCTTTCCTATCCACAATTTTAATCTAAAAATATTGTGAATATAATAGTGATTACTCCTTTTTGTCCTACTGGCCTTGGAATTGGAATTTCTATGTAGAGTTTGCTCACAATTCATTCCTCTTCCCCCATGTTTGATGTTCCTCTGTTCAGAATGATTTCCTTAGAGTTGAATGAATCCCTTTGTGCTACATGAATGAAAATACAATTCCCTCACCTGATATTTGAGCTCTTGTTCTGATTGATATTGCAGGACGTGTTGTTCACAATGTTGGGTGTGTGAGCAGAGCTTACTATGGAATCTTCTCTAAATGACACTTTGCTTCTGAAAGATGTTCTTAAATTGAAATATTTGTTAGTTAGCCTGACTTCCCATATAAACACATAACCTAAACTGGGTGACTCGAACACAAATTTTAATTTTATTTTCAATTCCCTGACTTGAATTTGGGGCCTTGGAGTTGTACCTGAGCAGCTTTGTACTGAAAGCTAGCATTTTACCACTTGAAACAAAGCATCACTTCCGAATTTTGAGTGGTTAATTGGAGATTAATATTCCATGGAGACTTTCCTGCCAGTGCTGGATTCTAACTATGGTAGTCAGATCTCAGACTCCTGAGTAACCAGGATTACAAGTGTGAATCACTGGTGCCCAGCAAAACAAAAGTTTTTTCACACACATGGAAATTGTTACCCCAAGAAAAAGACAACTGAATACTTGGTGTCTTATGAGAGTCTATTTCATATTTAAGGGACAAGTTTTTGCTGTGGTGCATGTGAAAGTGGGCATAAAGTAAGCTGTCTCAGAGCTTAAGTAAGTTTCTGAATCTCATGCATGACAAATTCCCTTCATGTCCTTACTTATTCCTATTTACAAACATAAGTACAATATTTGCAATTTATCCTGATTGGAGATAATGTTTTAACATATTAATTGGCAAAGAAGTAAGCATTTAAACAATCAAAATCTTAAGTTTTGAAAAACTCCCTAAATTTCTATGCTCATTATGCAGCTTGATTTTCAAGAACTATAATTCGTTTTGGGATTGGCTTTTTTCTGTTGAAGAAATGAAAAAAAAAACTATAACTTGACCTTGGGATTTGATATTTATGTGGTTCAATATGGAAGTTGGACAGCATTTAAAAATCCCTTCATTTGCCTCTTTAGGAAGTACGAGATCCTTAATCAGTCTTGTATGAGAAACTGTAAGACTATGGCAGCATTTACAAGACCAGCAGGATTAAAATCTGCCCAGATTGGGACACTACTGGACCTCTACAAGATTGCATAGGTGAAAGTGGGACGAGTGAAGTAATATCTTAAAATGTCTAAATCGGTGCCGTTTCAGGTGTTAGAAAAGAATGAAAAGAGGCTGAGAAAATGCAGTCGCCATGGAGACGCAGCCAGTATGGGCAGCAATTTACCCTCAAAAGCAAGGCTTAGAACAATTTACCAGATCCCAACCTTGGCTCCTTGCCCCCAGTTACCCTGAAAGCGAACCATTCAGGAGTATGCAATGCCTTGACTCAACCACTTCCACAGCCCTCATGGGCTGGACGCCGGGTTACAACCAGGTTTACAAGGGGAAGAAGCTAGCTGAACAGATGTTTCAAGGACTTATTATTTTTTCTGCAATAGTTGGATTTATCTATGCATAAATGGCCAAACAGTTTGGATGGACAGTCTATATAGGTATGGCCGGATTTGCTTTTCCATGTTTGCTAATGCTTCCTCCATACCCATCTATGCACGACATCCCCTCAAATGGTTATCTGTTCAAGAATCAAGAACAGAAGACAAGAAAATTGGGGATAGAAAAATTAAGAGGTATGTTAAAAAATTCATTGGGTTTTTACATTTTTTTTCTCTGAGATGAGCTAAGTTCACATCATACCCAAATCATGAGCCTAAAACTCCCTATGCTCTTAAACACAGATTTCTTTATATTTTAGTTTTCTTTATATTTCTTTTTTGTTATTGTTTTCTACCCCTAGTTAATTGAGTGTTGATTAGTTACAAAATAGTCTCCTATTGTTCACTTCTCATTTTGAAGAAGAAGCCAAAGCCAAGCCTGTCATAGTAGCACTAGCCTGGCCCTTCTCCTAGCCATCTGTGAGCATTCATGAGTGACAGCCAGGTTCAGCACATTCTTGGCTTTACTTCTGTCTTTTTGTACTTTTTTAATTTTAAAAATGCTGTATAGAGGGGTTACAGTTCATGAGCAAGGTAATGAGTACATTTCAGCTCCCCTATGAACCAGAAATCCCACTTTGGGGCATTTACCAAAGGATCACAAACAAGGCCATACTCAGGCTACCAGCACAACTATGATTATAACAGCATTATTTAACATAGCTAAGATATTGAACCAAACCATATGTCCTTCAATAGATGAATGGATCAAGAAAATGTGATATATATATATATATATATACATATACATACATACATACTATATATACATATATAAACATTCATACAATGAAGTTTTCTTTATATTCCAAAGGCAGTTAGAAATAACTCAGTTGTATTTGACTTACAAATATTTTAGACACATATTTTAGACTTTTGGAAAACAAAAGTACATATATGCAATGTTTCTTCCAGGTACAAATAATAATAAATGCCACATAAATGACAGCCAAAAAGGAAAAGGTATGATAGGAAAAAGGTGTATTTAGGAACATAATTTTTGTGATATCAAAGACTATGCATTCAAAGATAATAGGCTACCTATAATCTAATTGGCTTGAAAAAGGGAATGCAAAAGTTACAGCAGATTACTGGTTTATTTGGATTTTTAAGCCCTATCAATAATTTCCTTTAAAAATTGGGAAGTTGAAAATGACTTTAGAGTGTGATAATATGTTGAACTATGTGGTTCATACATAATAATACCAGTTACTAAGGAAAATTATCTCTAAGTACCCTCAAGGCTAGTAAAGTACTAGCCTTGAGGAAAAAAGCAAAAAGTGAATAAGGCTCTGAGTTTGTCAACCTGAACTAGCATGTGTGTGTGTGCGCACACACACACACACACACACACACACACACACACACATACACGCACACGCATGCTCATGTGCAAGGGATGTTGAAAGACTCAGAAAGAGAAATGGAGTGTAAGTCCTTTCATATGTAATATTAGATCTAAAATATGAACATGAAATTTGAAAAAAGTAAAACACATGTCCATTAATTATATATGAGTTCAGACTATATAGTACAGAAAGCAGTAAAATTTTATGTTGTATTAATTTTTTTGTGAAAGTATTGTACAGAGGGGTTACAATTACATGGGCAAGATAATGAGTACATTTCTTATCAAGCATTGTAGCCTCCTTCTTTTTGTCCCCTTCCCATCCCTTCCCATCCTCCCCCACCCCCCCAATCCTCCCCGGCGACCACCCCTCTGCACCAAAGTTTTAAAGTTCATTTTCAACATAATGACTCAATTTTATGTTCTAACCTCTCTGACATAACAGTATCATATGCGAACAGTAAAAAGATGAAGCATATCTTGTCCTTGGGTAGGTGTTAAAGGAGATATGGAAAGAGGCAAAGGAATAGGGAGTAGATGGCTTGGAAAATACAACATAAGATTCAATGCACATATGTGAAAATGGAACTAGGAAAGAAAGGGGATGGGTGGGGTTTTTATAGATTAGAAGAGTCGATGGACACTATGACAAAGTCTAAGAGGCATTGTAAAAACCAATTGATACATTGTACAACTGTTTAAAAAAACTATCCATGAGGCCTGTAATTCTAATTACTCAGGAGGCTGTGAAATGAGGATTGTGGTTTGAAGCCAGCCATGGCAGAAAAGTTCATGAGACTCTTATCTCCAACAAACTACTCAGAGAAGGCTGGAAATAGTGCTGTGGCTCAAGTTGTACAGGGCTAACCTTCATCACAGAGAGGTTTTGGAACAGCATTTTGATCTTGATTTGAAGTGCCAAGACAGGCACAAAAACAAAACAAAACAAAAGATAAAAAGAAACAAACCAAAAACAAAAAAGTTCTTAATTTTTATATTTTTGAAAATTACAAGAAAAACCCATGTTCCACCTACTTCAAATAGTTAGATAATATACATTATATGGCTGTGATTATGATGGATGGAAATTTTCTCATTCATGTAGCATCTAATGTTCAGTCGAGGCATGGGTTTTCATGCCTCCCAGGCTATGACTTGTGTAGGCTGAGGTTATGGGCTTGGAGCTGCAGATGCTGATACCCTTCTCAACCAGTGTTTCACCTCTTAACAGGGCAGTCATACCCAAGGGCTCCTTCAACTGCAGCATCATGACCTCTTCGTGGTCCTGTGGGCCCAGTTGGGGGTGCCATCCTGGATACATGTGATTTGAAGTAAGTTCATCCTACTCATCCTCTATGCCAAAAGAGTCAAGTGTGAGAGGGTTTGCAGACATTTGAAGTAATGTACATACACGGTACTCCAGTGGCCCCACATACCTACCCAGCATATGCCTGTGTATCCTAGGATTATTGTTCTGGAGCAGGGGATGCTTCCAACATATTCCTTAACTAGTGCTTCACCTGCTAAAGTGAATACATGATTGAGAGCCTCTTGTTTACCTTAAGGAAATCTAAATTCCTGATCTGTGCCAGGCCACAACAGATGCCATCTCACATGCCCCCATTTCATTTTATGTTAGACATCTCCTGCCACACTGTGGGAACCAAAACACTTGGGAGCAGTTGTGCATGTATGTACACACATTCACACTAAGGCATGTACATAGTGTCAGATTTGACTGGTTGTGTACTATATATTATAGTACCCAAGTGAAAGAAGACTTGGAGATTCCTTGACTATGAGCTGTCCTGTTTTGCTATTTAGCTGTGTCCTGTATAGCCCAGGGTTGTGGGATTCGAAGTGGGCATGCGTCCACCCTCCACAACCAGTGCTCCTCCTCCTACAGGGAGAGCATACCCAAAACCCTGTTCTTTCCCTCTTGGACTAACATCTTGCAGGTCCTTCTCTGAAGGCCCAGGTGACAGTGCCATTCCAGATGACCTAGTTTCCAGGCAAATAGGACCACTCTCCCTTTGTGTTAACTGAATATTTGTGTGGGGTTGAGTGAGTATATCATTGTGCTTGTGTATACACCAGTTTGTGGAACTCAAGGACCTGTGGCAAGATTTTCCCACTTGGGTGCTGATGCCAGCCCAAGGGAAGAAAAGCTTAGAGAGTAGGTCTTTCATGTCTCCCTTGCAGAGTATGGCCTGTGCTGCTTGGGATTACGGGGCTGGAGTTTGGCATGGTGCTGCACTTTCTAACCAGGGCTTATCCTGTTACAGGGAAGCCATACAAGGCGGCCAGTTTTTCTTCACTTTGGGACCTCTGGCTTCCTGGTATGAGTCAGCCCAGGTGCAGCTATATGTGCCTATGTCCTTCTCAGTAAGTGGTTCCACTCCCAGTTGGAACTGTGGGAATCCAGTTGTGATATGTGTTGTGCATGTGTGTATACACATTCACAGGAGGGCACAAATGTGGTGCCAGAGTGGCCTTGTTGTGCAATATATTGGATCCAGAAGAAGGGAAGCCATAGCTTGTCCTTTTTCCTTAGCTGCCTAATTTCAGTGTAGCTTTGGGAGGCCTTCAATTCAAAGTTATTCCATTCCCTCCTCTGTCCTGTGAAAATGAAATCATGGGTCAGGGATTTTGTGCATGTGTATACACATGTTCCCATGAAAGCACTTAACCTATTTTTAAATTAGATAGGTCCTAGGTGTTTTTGGACCCAAGAGAAAAAGGCTGGGGTTGGAGACTGTAAAACATCCCTTTCACAGGCCTGTGGAGCCGGGCTTATAAGCCTGGAACTTGGGGTGCTGCCTACCTTCCTAAATAGTGCTTACTCCTGCTAAAGAGAGGTCGTGCCTGGTAGCTTGCTCTTCACCATGTGGACTACTGTCTTGCTGGTCCCTTCTGATAGGCCTATGCGCCAGTACACACTTTCATAAGAGGGCACATACATGATGCCAGATAGGCCTGATTGTGGGCATATTGGGCCAGGCCCTGTGTCCATACCCCTGTAATTCCTTTGTAGCCTGGAGTTATTAACTTGGATCTGGGTATGTTGCTACCTCCCTAACTAGTCGTTTACCTGGTACAGTGATTTCATAGTGAGGACCTCTTCTTGTTCATGTAAAGGAACTCTTTATTCATGATTTGTCAGCCTCAGAGACAGTGCCATCTGAGATATATCCATTTTCATGTAAAGATTGTTCACACCCTGCCATTCTATGGGAACCCATTCATGGAATGTGGACACATGATTGTGCCTATGTGGTGCCAGTTGGACTAAGGTGGGCTCTAGCGGGCAGAAGAGATGGCACATTGGAGCATGGAGTATGTCCACCACCCTTCCCAACTATAGCCTATATACTGGGATTTTGAGCCCTGAGCAGGGGATACTGTTGCTCACCCCATCCAGTGCTTCCCCTTCCACAAACAGGTCATGCCCAGTAGCCTGTTTTTCTTAATCTTGCAAACCTCTAGCTTCATGATTTGTGTTGTCCTAGATGCAGGTACCATTTGCAGATGACCCCAATTCAAAGGAAGCTGTTCCTCTCCTGCCCTTGCCCTGTGGGAACTGAATTGCAAAACAAAACAAAAAAAACTTTACGAACTAGTAAGTAGTGGGGTACTTGAAGTTATTTCACAAATGAGGGTCCTTATTAAGGCTTCTTACCCCCTTTTTTCTTCCTTGAAAAAATTTCCAGTGTACTAAAAATCATCAAAAATACTTATGACAGTGCATATTAATTGTTATGTACTTGATATTATGTATGAAAATTTTCTTCATGAATTTTAGTCAGTGGTGTTTGAGAACTTTTACTCCTCTATATGCAGTTTGCATAATGATAAAGTTTGTATCAATATCCACATATATTCTTATATAATCCTTCTCCAATCATTTGGTATTGTCCAGTATATTTTTAATTTTTCCCTAGTCTGACAAGTGTGATATCTCTTTATTGTTCCTGATAGAATATTTTTCATAAATCTTGCCACATCACATATGCCTTTTCTTGTGAATTGCATGCTCAGATATTTTATTCAATATCATGTATCCTATCTGTCATCTTCTTGATTGAAATGTTCCTTTGTTGAATACATACTATTTAAATGTCTTCAGCCTTAAGAGAGGATGTTTATATTTTTCTTGATATTACTTACTCAACCAAAGGTGTTGCTGTAATGTAAGCTTATTGATATTTTCCGACCTTTGTATTCATTTCCTTGGGGAAAATCTCCATTCTTAAAATGTACTCTTATTTCATTCATAAAGCTTTTAAGTGTTGCTTTCTACCTTTGCCTTTTTGTTTTTAGGAATTATTTGCTACGGCTTTAAGTTAAGGTCTATTTTGTATCTTATTCCATATAAATAGCTAGCTCACCCAAATAGCTATTTATTGAATAGTCTAATGTCAAATCTCAGGATTCTACATGGGCTTGTACTCAATTCTCTACCCTGTGTAATTCTTTTTCTTCAGCTGTAATACCAGATTGTCTTGATTACTAGGCTTTAGTATAACAAATCCTCATTTTGAGTTATGGTGTGTCCCCAAAATTGTTCTTTCATATTCTTTGTGTCTTTTGATCTTTAGAAATCCTTCCCCTCCTCTGTTAGTGGGGACCAAACACCGAGTCTCTTGCATTTAAGGCAAGCACTCTACCACTCAGCAACTCACCTCATAACTTTGAGGAACAACAGTCACTGGGTCCAGGTGAGGTTTGGGGAAGTTTCCCTCTATAAGTAGGAACTCTTGACTTAGGGTCCTTGGTCACAGAATAAAAATTTGCAGAGTAGTCACCATGGTAAGAAAACTTGGCAATACTTTATTGAGTTAGCAAGCAAACAAACAGATAAACAGATAAACAGAAAGACAGAGGCACACTCAGAGTGTGAGTGCTCTTAACAGTAGGCGCAAAGAGCTCGTTGACATCAGTGGCATTTATATAATAAAAGCAAGTCCTGTCATAAAGCCATATATATAGGTGTTTATCTTTGCTCTTAATCACTCTGGGGTTACACCATCTGAGTTCTTGGTTATTTGGTGATTCAGTCTTTAGTGTATTTCTTTTTTTTGGGGGGGAGGGTCCAGTCTTGGGGCCTGAACTCTGGGCCTGGGCGCTGTCCCTCCGCTCTTCAGCTCAAGGCTAGTGTTCTACCACTTGAGCCCCAGCGCCACTTCTGGCTTTTTTCTTTTTTCTTATGTGGTGCTGAGGAATCGAACCCAGGGCCTCATGCATGCAAGGCAAGTACTCTAACACTGAGACACCTTCGCAGCCCCTTTAGTGTATTTCTTACAGGAAAGAATGCATATATTTTTGCCATAGAACAGATGCTTATCCTTAAGATGATGAATGCATCCTGAGTTAGAAGCAAAGAAGATAGTGCATGTATTTTTCTAAATGTATTATTCCTATCAGAGTTCCTAGATGTCATTTTCCAGGTCTCATTTTTCCTAAGCTATGCAGCCTGAAACTACAAAAAGTCCTGATAAGACTTCTCATAAAATTGCATTCAATTTATAGATTGATTTGATAGGAAACAATACATTCTTTAGATATTGAGTATTCCCATGAATGATTTTTTTTTGGGGTCCGGTCATGGGGCCTGAACTCTGGGCCTGGGCACTGTCCCACAGCTCTTCAGCTCAAGGCTAGTGCTCTGCCACTTGAGCCACAGCGCCACTTCTGGCTTTTTTCTGTTTGCTTATGTGATGCTGGGGAATCGAACCCAGGGCCTCAAGCATGCAAGACAAGCACTCTACCATTGAGCCACCTTCTCAGCCCCCCATGCATGATTTTGACATGGCTGTATTTTGCTGTTTTTTAGTTATTTTTAATGATTAATGTTTGTTACATAGTATTATATATCTTTTGTAGGATATGCTTCTTTGTGTGTTTTTGTTTGTGTGGTTTGGTTTGAACAACATGGGGAATTGAACTGGTGTATGGGAGGAACGCATTCTACCACCTAAGCCACAATATAGCCATGTTAGTAACTATTGAAGCTACTTAAAATAATCATCCATCTTATAATTTGTTATTTTTACCTTTTTTTCATCCTGGGGAACTGAGTATAGGAGTCTGGTTTGTGTGTGTGTGTGTGTGTGTGTGTGTGTGTGTGTGTGTGTGTGTGTATGCACATGCATGCATATAAGTGTATATATGCCAATACTGGGGCTTGAATCCTCTTAACTTTTTCCAGCCAAGGTTAGCATTTACCATTTGACCATGTATACACCTTCAGTGTGGCTTTTCTGGTTAAATCCTACACATGAGGATACAAATGGCAGTTCAAAGCCAGCCTGGGCAGAAAAGTCCAGTAGTCCTATGAACTACTTTGAAAAACTACTATGAAAAACCTGGAAGTGGTACTATAGCTCAAAAATAGTGCTCAAGCTTTGAATTGAAGCCCTCAATCCTTAGGGCCAGCACATACAAAAATTAATGAACTTTGAGTTGTCTAACTATGATGTATTTACACCATGATCTACAGATCTCAGCCTCTCAAGTAGGTAATATTGTAGGTGTGATCCTGTAGTAATAATAAGTCATTTATTATTGTTACTAATGGATATATTTTAAAGACATAAGTGTATGCTAGTGGCTCAAGTCTATAATCCTAGCTAGTCAAGAGGCTGAAGTTTAAGAATCTCTGTTCAAAGCTGACCCAAGGGAGAAAAATCTATGTGGCTTATCTCCAATTAACAACCAAAAAGTTGGAAACACAGCTGTAGCTTTAGTGGCATAGTAGTAACCTTAAACAAAAATGCTTAGGGACAGTGCCCAGACCCATAGTTCAAGTCCCAGAATCAGCCCCCCAAAATTAAAATAAATAGAACACAAAATAAATCCAGGTATGGCTAGTGATAGTATGCCTAGTTTGCATGAAATTCTGAATTTGATTGCCACCAGCAAGAAAAATACACAAACCAAGAAAAAATGTTTCCAAAGTCAGAGGGATTTTTTTACTGATCCTTACTAACAGACAATTTTTTTTCTTACACAATTTCATTTGGAAAGTTAGCCCAAGGCAAGTGCTAGTGGCTTGGCTCATGCCTGTAATACTAATACTCACGAACTTGAGAATTGAGGATAGTGGTTCTTGAGACTCTTCAATAAGCTACTCAAAAATAAGTGGAAGTGGCCTTATGGCTCAAGTGATAGAGAGCTAGCCTTGAGCTCAAAGAAGCACAGGTACAGGGGCCAGGCCCAAAGTTCAAGCTTCATGGACAACAAAAATAAAAATAAAAATAAAAAGCCAAACAATAACTCCAGTAGAAGAGAAATGATTATGCAATGACTACTTTAGCAAGAATGCATTTCTCAGTTTAAAATGAGGTTTCACTTTGTATAACCTTATAAATATAAGATAATTAAATTTCAAGTAATTATTTAACTTCACTATCCACTAAGTTGGAGTGTTGATCTATATGTTAAATAACAGTGAGTTATAGAAACATGAAGGACCAACTTGAGGCAATGATAAGGGGAGTTGAAGAAATCAATGTTGTTTTGAGTGCAACTCAGGTTGAAGCTGACCACCTAGGTAGGTCTTCAGGAGACTAAGGCTGTTTCTCATTTCTAAGATCCCTCTCCTTGGCTGGGGCCCTCCCATTGAGTTTAATCAAAGAATTAGGTTAGGTGTGGGGAAAAGCAGCAGCTTGTATTGAAGGTTTTAAAAAAATAAACCCTCCTTTTTGTGTTTAAATGTAGGAACTAGAGAAGTCGTTGGTTCACAGGACTCTGCATTTGAAAGAAATTCCAACTATGAAGGCCAATCTGAGCCACATATTCCAGAGAAGGACATGATGTTGGCAAAGGAACAGATAGAATATTTGCAGAAGAATTTTATGTGGTGCTTAATTTATTAAGCCTTTCTTGTTTATGTTTGATGTAACCTGCTAGTAATAGATGTGAAATGAGTAAGGGATCTGTTGGCCACCTAAAGTTGTTACTTCATCAAAAGTACATCTGATCATGCTAAACCTTAGGTTTCTAAGAGGAAGAAAAAGATGTAAGTCCTTCAAGATGCTAACAAATCTGAATTCACAATCCATTAATTGGAGGGAAGGGCACTTTTTGTTGGCAATTTTAAATATCCAATTGCATTTTTCTATGCAGGTGACTATCAGCAAAGAGGAGATTGAAGGGGGCTCAGTGGTATAGTACTTGCTTCAGATGCATGAGGCCCGGGGTTCAATTCCTCACAGACACATAAACAGAAAAAGCCAAAACTGGCACTGTGGCTCAAGTGGTAGAGCGCTAGCCTTGAACTGAAGAATTGAGGGACAGTACCAGGGCCAGGGTTCAAGCCCCACAACCGACAAAAAGAAAACTAAAAGAGGAGATTGAAGACACTCAGTCATGGATCCTGTTGAATGAAGACAATAAGAAGCTGTGTGGATAGCTGGTGCTGATGGAAAACAGTTCTACAGACAGCAGACAGCAGTATCATTGAAGAAAGGGTTGAGAAGTTTCAGAAGGTGAACCAGCAGTATGAAGGCACGTGTAGTTACGACATCCTTCTCAATGCTGAGAATCTCATGCTATAGGCATGTTTTGTACAAGAGTTGAAGAGACTTTCGAACTACTTTTCATCTTTCTGAGGGAAAAGAGAAGATTGTATAGAGATGAGAGGTGTGAGCCACTCATGGATAAGCATATATTGAGAACAGTTGTTTTTCTGGGTTGGCAAGTCTGATAAGAGGAGGGGCTTATGTCCCTTGAAGTATCTTGGTGTCTCAGACCAGTGAAGTAGTCTAGTTATTATTGCCCAAGGGCAGAAGTCATCCCGAGTAAAGTTGTTGATTTCATGTGGTCACTAGGCTTCAGATGTAATGTAGCTTAGTCATATAACAGGAGTGATGTTCTTTGAGTTATTTGAAACTGAGTTATATTCTCTTGGGACTCCCAAGTAAATTAGAATAGAAGATACCCATGAGAGACATGAGAGGGACTGTTGCATTAAAAAGTAAGAACTAGATTTTGAATTTGATTAATGAGCTTTTCTTGACTTTCTAGACTTTCCTTTTGAAATTGCATTAACTCATTTGTACAATGAGAATTTTTCAATTACAAAAATCTTTAAGAAGCACCCTTATGTTTGTGGCTAAGGAAGAAATGGTTCTTTCCTTTTTTTTTTTTTTTTTTAGTCATGCAAATTGAACTCTGGGCCTGGGCATAGTCGCTGAGCAATTCAGCTCAAGAGTAGAACTGTACCACTAGAGACACAGTGCTACTTCCTGCCTTTTCTATTTATGTTGAGAATGGAAGCCAGAGCCTCAAAAATAATTTATCCTGTAATTGTTTCATTTTTGGTTATTATTAATGTTTTTTCATTGTGAAAATTCCATACAGAGGGGTTACAATTACATGAGCAAGGTAATGAATACATTTCTTATCAAGCATTGTTACCTCCTCCTTTGTTTCCCCTTACCATCTCTGCCCTCCCATTTCCCTTCCCCCCTATCCCAACCTCACCCCACCAAAATTGTAAAGTTCATTTTTCAACATAAGGTCTTGTACATCTCATTGTTGAAATGGGTCCACTTGTATCCCTATTTAAACAATTTCTTTTTTCCCTTCCACACCGCAAATTATACCAACAAAAAATATAGTGAAAACAGGGGTTATAACAAGAGGGAGGGACATACAAAGCAACAAAGAAATCATCTTATAAATATGTTAGAAACAATCAGAAGAAAGAAAAATTATTTCAGTAGTTCTCTAGGGGTTGATTTCACCTAACATCAACTTATTTGAACTTTACTTCTTGTCTCAGACATATACTAGTTATTGCAAATAAGGGAAACCATGGGACCTATATATATATATATATATATATATATATATATATGTATATTATATGTAATATATAATATATATTATATATTATATATTATATATAATTATAATATATATTATATGTAATATATTATATGTAATATATTATATATAATGTATATAAATGTATAATATAATATATATAATAATATATATACAATATATAATATCTATAATTATATATATTATGTATATAATTTATATAATTTATATATAATATTATATATATAATATATAGTACATATTATATATCATATATATTATATATAATATAATATATTATATATTATATATATATAATATATATATATACCACATTTTCTTGATCCATTCATCTACTGAGGGACATCTGGGTTGATTCCATATCTTAGCTATAGTAAATAATGCTGCAATAAACATAGTTGTGCTGGTAGCTTTAGTATGGTCTTGTTTGTAATCAATAGGGTAAATGCCCAAATGTGGGATTGCTGTGTCATGGGGGAGCTCTATGTGGAGTCTTTTGAGGAACCTCCATACTGCTTTCCAAAGTGGTTGAACAAGTTTACACTCCCACCAACAATGATGTAGGGTTGGGTTCCCTTCTGTCCACATCCCCTCGAGTATCTCTTCTTTTTAGAGTTCTTGATTATAGCCATTCTAACTGCAGTGAGGTGGTATCTCAGTGTTATTTTGATTTGCATTTCTTTTATGGATAGGAAGGTTGAGCATTTCTTCATGTGTCTATTGGCCATCCTTCTTTCCTCTTCAGAGAAGTTTCTCTTTAAGTCTTTATTTAGCTCACTTATTTATTGGGCAGTTGTTTCTTTGAATGATTTAATTTTTGAGTTCCAGGTATATTTTAGATATGAGAACCTTGTCCATTGTATGGCTAGTGAAGATCTTCTCACAATCCGAGGGATTTCTATTGATCTTTCTAGCTATATCCTTTACCACGCAAAAACTCTGCATTTTCATGCAATCCAATTTGTCCAACCTTTCTTTGATTTGTTGTGTTTTTGGGTGTCTATTAATAAACTTTTGTCCTGTGCCAAAGAGACCTAGGGTTTCTCCTATTCCATCCTGTAATGTTTTCACAGTGTCTTCTTTGACTCTGAGATCCATTTGGAGTGGATTCTCATGCAGGGTGATATATTAATATCTAGTTTTAGTTTTTTACAAGATTATAACCAATTTTGCCAACACCATTTACTGAAGAGGCTGTCTTTCTTCCATTCTATGTTTTTAGTTCCCTTATCAAAGATTAGATGGCTGTAGGTCTGTAAGTTCATTTCTGGGTTTTTAATTCTATTGCCTTGGTCCTGAGGTCTGTTCTTGTGCCAGTACCAAGCTGTTTTGATTACTATGGCTTTGTAATAGAGTTTGAAATTTGGTAGTGATATTCCTCCAGCACCGTTCTTTCTGTTAGGATTTATTTTTGCTATTCGGGGTCTTTTATTGTTCCATTTGAATTTCTGGATTGCTTATTAGATTTCTTTGAAGAATGAGGTTGGAATATTGATAGGTATCGCATTTTCATGATGTTGATCCTTAAAATCCAGGAGCATTGGAGGTTTTGCGACTTTCTAAGTTCTATTTGATTTCCTTTTTCAGGTTTTTAAAGTTTTCATCATAGAGGTCCTTCACTTCTTGGGTTAATTTAATTCCTAGGTATTTTATTTTTTGGGTGGCTGTTACAAATGGAGTTGTTTCCTG
Organism: Dipodomys merriami; assembly: GCF_024711535.1. Classification (NCBI taxonomy): domain Eukaryota; kingdom Metazoa; phylum Chordata; class Mammalia; order Rodentia; family Heteromyidae; genus Dipodomys; species Dipodomys merriami. Next base: position 6,458,520 of record NW_027206368.1, read on the forward strand.
ATTTCAGCCACACTTTTCTCATTGTTAGCATACAGAAAAGTCAGTGATTTTTGAGGGTTAGTTTTATATCCTGCTACTTTGCCAAAGTTTTGAATCAGCTTGAGTAATTTGAGAGTGGTGTCCTTGGGAATCTTTAAATAGAAGATCATGTCCTCTGCAAAGAGGGGGAGTTTTACTTCATCTTTCCCTATTTGGACCCTTTATGTTTGTATCTTGTCTTGTTCTTTAGCTAGGCATTCTAATACTAGTTTGAAGAGAATTGGAATAAGTGGAGATCCTTGTCTCATTCCTGAGTTAAGAAGGAAAGGCCTTAGTTTTTCATTATTGTGTATAATTCTGCCTGTAGGTTGGTCATATACAGATTTTATTGTATTGAGGAATGCTCCTTGAAAAATAGCAGCAACAAAAATGATCCTTATCAGAAAGAACAATGTTGGAGGAATATCAGTACCAAATTTCAAACTCTACTACAAAGCCATAGTAATCAAAACAGATGGTTACTGGCGCAAAAACAGACCTCAGGACCAATGGAATAGAATTGAAACCCCAGAAATGAACCCATCTAATCTTCCATAAGGGAACTCAAAAATAGAATTGAAGAAAGACAACCTCTTCAGTAAATAGTTCTGGAAAAGCTGGTTAACTACTTGTAGAAAACTAAAGCTAAATCCTTATATATCACCCAGCACTAGAATCAACTCCAAATGGACCAAAGACCTCGGAGTCAAAGCAGACACCCTGAAAACATTACAGGACAGAATAGGAGAAACCCTGGGTTTCCTTGGTGTATGCCAAAATTTTCTTAATAGATATCCAGAAACACAACAAATCAAAGAAAGTTTGTTCAAATGTGCTTGCATAAAATTGCAGAGTTTCTCCATGGCAAAGGACATAGCTAGCAAAATCAATAGAAAGCCCAGGGATTGGAAGAAGATCTTCACTAGCCATACAATGGACAAGGGTCTCATATCTAAAATAATAGTTTCATTTCATTTAAGTGTTTTTTTTCTCAGTGGTGGAGCTTGAACTCAGAGCCTGGCCACTGGCCCTGGCCCTTTGTGTTCTCGAGGCTGGTGCTTTACCTCTTCAACCACAGCACCACTTCTAAGGAAGAAATGCTTCTGGGGGCTGGGCACTATAGTCTCGCCTCTCTAATCCTACTCAGAAGGCTGCTATCTGAAGACTGAATTTGAAAGCAAGTCCACACAATTATCTCCATTTAGCCATCAAAACTGTGGTAATATAGCCTTAGCTCAAGGGATTGAACACCAATCTTGACAGAAAAAGCTAGAGGATAGTACCCAGGCCCTGAGTTCAAGTTCTCATACAAGCACAAAAAAAAAAAAAAAAGAAAAGAAAACAGCGAGGTCGAGTAATAATGGAACTTCCTGTTTTCATACCTTTCCAGGACTGCATAGAGGAAATAATCCTGTTATGTGAAAAGAAGTCCCCATTGAAGCAAATGAGTGAATAGTGAAAAATCTTCAGCAGCAACACAAAAGCTGTCAAGGTGGATGACAGGCATAGCAAAGTTAATGAGTGTTAGTAACATGTCTTTGATGTCCTTGTATTAAGGTAAGAAATGACTTGAAATTGCTTCCTACTTCTAAACTTACTTCACTGAGCGAGGAACCTAAGCATGCCTTTCCTCTACAGTAATCTGGAATCTTTATAAACTTGCAGATTAAAGTTTGATGCTTAAAAAGAATACTTATAATTTGTGCATTAAAAGAGATTGATTATTAGTAAAAAGTTATTATGCATTAGGTTAGTATTGTTTTTGTAGTACTTGGGATTAAAAGCAGAGCCTCTGTTAGAGAAGTTCTGCACCTGTTTCTTTGAGACTGAATCTTCCTGTGTGTGTTACCCAGGATGTCCTTCAACTCCTGGGCTTGAATGGTCCTCCCACCAAAAGTGACCAGCCATTGGTAGGATGAGGTATATGATCAGCTATTGCAGGGGACTGAGCTAAGGTTCAATGCTAATACTTGGTGTAGGTCTCAGGAGCGTGAGTAAACCAGATGTTCCATTTTGGAAATAGCGTTCCTGAATTTGAACTCCAATCCCAATAATCTAGACTATTGTCCTAAAGAAGGAGGTGTTAACATTGACTTAGATGGCCTGTAAGGAGAGTATCTTTCATGAAGCTGGAAGTGAGCCTAACAGTGGTCTGCTAAACAGAAATTCTGGACTAAGGAAAATGAGGCTAAGGATAGGAGGAATTTGCCACATTATGTTAACTCTCAACAAGAGAATGGATAAGGGATATCATTCCTTTTCCCTACAAAGTGTTGAAGGTGATTTGGCCTTCAAGATGGGCTATTTTTAAGCCCATGGATTGGGAGAAGATAAACTAGCCATTCAACGGACAAGGGTCTCATATCTAAAATATACTTGGAACTCAAAAAATTAAATCCCCCAACAACAAATCATCAAAGAAACAACTGCACAATAAATAAGTGGGCTAAAGACTTAAAGAGAAACTTCTCTGAAGAGGAAAGAAGGATGGCCAATAGACACATGAAGAAATGCTCAACATCCCTAGCCATAAAAGAAATGCAAATCAAAACACCACTTAGATACCACCTCACTCCAGTTAGAATGGCTAAAATCACGAACTCTAATAACAACAGATGCTGGAGGGGATGTGGACAGAAGGGAATCTTACTGAATTGTTGGTGGGAATGTAAACTTGTTCAACCACTTTGGCAAGTAGTATGGAGGTTCCTCAAAAGACTCCACATAGAGCTCCCCTATGACCCAGCAATCCCACTTTTGGGCATTTACCCAAATGTTTACAAACAAGACCACACTAAAGTTACCAGCATGACTATGTTTATTGCAATATTATTTACTATAGCTAAGATATGGAACCAAGCCCATGCCCCTCAGTAGATGAATGGATCAAGAAAATGTGGTATACACACACACACACACACACAACACACACACACACACACACACACACACACACACACACACACACACACACACACACACACAATGGAATTCTATGCCTCCATCAGAAAGAATGGCATTGCCCCCATTTGTTAGGAAATGGAAAGGCTTGGAAAAAATTATATTAAGTGAAGTAATCCAGGCCCAGAGAAACATAGGTCCCATGGCTTCCCTTATTTGCAATATCTAGTATATGTCTGAGTTAAGCAGTAAACTTCAGATAAGGTGATGTTAGGGAAATGAAACCTAAGATATATATTCAAATGTTTTTTTTTCTTTCATGCGATTGTTTCTAACATTTATAAGATTATTTCTTTGTTGCTATGTATGTCCCTTCCCCACAGTATAACCCCTGCGTTCACTGTATTTGATGTCGGTATAATTTGTGGAGGGGAAGGGGAAAAACAAATCGTTTAAATAGGGATACAGGTGGACCCATTGCAACAATGAGATGTACAAGTCGTTTTGTCAAAAACGAACTTTACAACTTTGTTGGGGGGGCGGGGGGTTTGGTGGAGGGGGCGGGGAAGATGAGAAGGAATGGGAAGGTGAAACAGAAGAGGAGATTACAATGCTTGATAAGAAATGTACTTATTATCTTGTCCATGTAATTGTAAACCCTCTGTACAGTATTTTCACAATACAAAAACTAATTAAAAAATGGGCTATTTTGACACAAGCGATAGAATGGATTATATGAATTCTCTGGTCTTTCTAACCAGGATACAGGGGGACTCAAAAGGCAGAGAGCAAACTGCAAAAAACCATGTCTCTGCTAGCAGGCTTCCAAATTCACTGTATCCTTAAAATTTGAAACAAATTAGTGAGAACAGAAATCTTTTTTTTTCCATGTCTCCAATCTAAATGTTTCTTCCTTGGGTTTAGAACACTTCATAAACAAGCAAGAGCTAAGATAACACTGTGTGACTCTCTCTTCCCCCAGAATTGCAGTTCTGCAGTGCTAGAACAAAGACTGTGTGTGAGGAAGGGACTGGACATATGTGTTTCTTGGATGAGAAAACTAGAGCTGATAAATTGCAGAGAACAGAACAGATGTCATCCCTTTTCTTCCTTTCCTTGGGTAAGACTGATTCAACCATTATGCAAGATGCTGAACCAATGAATGAAGAGGGCATGCTGTGCAGCAGGAGGGGTTGCCCATGCCCAGGTGCAGCTGGGAACTTGGAGCTATTGATTCAACCTAAGGAATGGTTTTTTTCATAAATATTAATTCCCATTTCAGACTTCAGCACTGTCTGTGGCTGCTGTTCTGGTCTGTTTGTGTCTTGCTCTTTGGCTTTTTCCTTTGGTTACAATAGAAACTGCAGATGAAATGGAGAGTGTTGAGTGTGAGCTCAGCCATTGGGGATTAGTGATGGACTTTCCAGGCATGGGCATGCCTGTGGGATTGGAGTCTGCCTTTGACAAGCAGGGCAGAGAGCGGGTTGTGCTGAGTAGAAAATGGAAAAGTCCTCTGATGAGAAAAATGCTCCAGAGAGACAATTAGCTCTAAAATATATTGTTAACCTTCATGTCCCCAACAATGCTGGGGGATATTGGAGTAAATGGTTATTTTACTATAGAGATGGTGAACCTTCTGAAAAGATAAAATGGTTTAGGTCTGGGTGTAATGTTTTCAGCAATTGACAGCTACTCACAAGTTTGACTATTGATTTATTTCCATACTGATTCAGTTACTTTTGAGTATCTCTATTTTCCTTAGTAATTTTTTTTCATATTGCCCACATTGGAATAGGTTATTTTTTTTAACTTGTACTATTATTTCTTTGATTTCATGGTACATTATACATAAGGAAAACAGGGCAGAGGTAAATTAATTTCTTAGGCATGACTATGAATTAATTTCAATAATATGCATTGAGTATTTAAATTCTTCAACATACAATGTATGATCTAGGCTCAGTAGTTTATTCTAGAGGGAGTTTACCTTCATGAGCTAAGACAAAAGACAACTTTATGTTTTGCATCTCTATGCATAATTCCTGTAAAAAGAACTGTCTTTGAAGACTGGAAGGGTATGATTCTTATTTTGATTGGTTTCATAGAAAAATATCTCTACAGGTTGAGAGCCTTCACTTTACATCTAGAAGTTTTCTTGTTCTGTTTATTAGACCTGGAATTCAGCTTCAGGAAACCTTACTTCTTTTATGGGGAGGCAGTCAGTGTTATTTGTTATGATAATTTGTGTGTATTTGTATTTATATATGTGTTTAAATGCATGTACATACATATATATGCATATATGCATAAGTACATACATATGTATGTGTATGTATATATTAAAAATTTAGCTCAGAGTCCCTGGGTAAAGCCCTGGGAAGGACAGAGAATGGAGCCACATAAAGAAACTACTTAGGTGTTGATGTGATGCAGTTTATGCCAACAGGCTGGTTTCTGAATCATTTTTCTTGTTTCTTTCTGGTACTTCAGGATGTACATGTTTCTAAGAGCAATATTAACAAGGCCTGTCTAGCATGGGGTTTGGTGAACTTGGCCATTGGGCACATACTTTCTGACCTGGGAAAGGTGACATGTGGGTTAGTTTCTACAGAGTATAGAATAATACAATTGGCATAATTTTGAAAGTTCTTTGGGGAAGTTGTAACTGAGAGCTACATTTTGATTGACATTCATCTGGGACTGATATTCATCAGCCTCCAGATAGAACTTAGGACATAAAACAGATTAAGTCCTGACTGGATGAAACTCTGTAATCTCCAGGTGATTGTTCTCTTTTCCTCTGCCTTCCCTTTTAACATCTGAAGGGATCTTCAGTACTGTATATGGAGATAAGGTTAAAAATGAGCATGGCTGCAAAAGTTCTCCCATGTGTTCTGTTCTTCACTTCTTATCTTTTAATATAACATAATAATCCCTTCTATGGAAAGAGAATCTAGCAGTCTTGAGTGCCCATCACTTACTCATCCAATAATTATTTAGGAAGTACCTCCTGTGTTGTATTCTAATGTCTGCTTTTTAAGGGTATAGCTTTAAGAAATACGACATATCCTGACTTACCTTTGAATACTCAGACTGTACACCACCTGAAATAGAGAAATGTTTTTAATCTCTTCTTCAGTAGTACCCATTTCTTAGTACTGTGGATAAGGATTAAGGAATTTGGTAGCATGGAAAGCACAATAGGCACATGTCTGCAGTTAGATGTTTGCTTATTTCTATTTAAGTAATGTTAAAAATTATATGACATATAGAATGTGGAAAATTTTATAGAATGGTTTAATAATAGAAAATTTAAAACAGATTGACTGTCCTTCCTACAAAATACTTGAGAAAGGAGATATTTTGAATTTCAGATATTGGAACATTTGCATATATGTGATAAGGTAACTTTGTGCTGGGATTAATTCTAAACATAAAATGCATTCATTACTTATATACCTAGACTGAAGATAACTTTATATACTTTTAGTGTGCCTTGATGTTTTTTGTTTTCATTTCCTTTTGTGTTGTACCTGAGGCTTGATCTAAGGAACTGAGCAATTACCTTAGGCTTTTTGCTCAAGGCTAGTGCTCTACTACTTGAGACACAGCTCCATGTCTACATTTTTGTGGTTAATTGGGGATCAGAATCTCAGAGACTTTTCTACCTACACTGGCTCTGAACTGTAGACATCCTTACATCTCAGCTAGCATTACAGGCATGAGCCCATAGCAGTGTGCTCCTGTTTTGATGGCCACAGTCACATGAAGCCCAATGTGGAAGCTTCTCACTTGAGACAGCATCACAACACAAGATCCTCAGATTAGAGATGCTCAGCCTGCATCTTACTTCTTTACCCCATTGGTTTGTCTGTAGCAATCCATTTTGAATACCACAGTTCTGAAGAAGTCCATAAAAGCACTTCTCCTCCTTCTCAGGGAAGTATTCCTAGGGTTAAGATCTTTCTAAACTCAAGTTATTTTGTTGTTTGTTAGCTTAGCTTCCTGATGCAAACTTATGCCCCCAACCCCTACCCTTTGAAATAAGAAAGTGGGTTAGGGTAAAGTAGAGACAGGTGTTTATAATGGCTTTTGTGCTGTCATTCTGAAAGGTATGGGAGGGAAGGTGTAAGATTTTTGGGAAGGTCACAGAACATCAGCACTGGAACCCACCAATGGCAAGTCCTCATGACCAAGCCTCTTCTCCAATCAGAGCCCTCCAGGAAGGCAACCCTTTCCAGTTGTTTGGAAACTTTTTTGTCTCTGGGCAGTCACAAGGACAAAATGTTGGTGTGAGGAAGATGGAGCTCTACAGCTGTAGGAACCAAGTAGGCAAGTTAGTTGGAGGCATTGATTCTCATGACCCCATCTGAAGTCTTACGTGCCATGAGCGTGCATATGCCTGCATGTATTCCCTCTGGGGGAAATAAGAGGGACTCCCCTTTCTCCATGTCAGGGCAAAGGCCTGATGCCCAGCTGCCAGACTCAGGTGAAGGTTTGCAGGAAGTGCCATTATTCTCCCCTATTAATTCTATAGAACAATGCCCAGAGACTCTCTTTGTGTGTTTAAGGAAGCTCACCTGTGCCTTGCTTACTCTTTGCAACCTCTGATCACTGGAGCTACTTCACATTTGTTGACAAGGTTTAATTCTTCCTGCTTACTGACTTAAAATTACCTCTAATTGTCTGTGTTCGTATGAAATTCTGTAAAGTTAACTTTCTTCTCTTTGTCTGAAGATCTACTTTTAGGTCTGTATGCTGTAAATCAGCATGTGATATGTCAACAAACTTTGTCCATACCCACATATTGTGGTCCACTTTCTGCCTATTGATCATGCGTTCCCAGGTCTCACTGAGGAATTTGCAGCAATTTGGGTTACATCTGTTTCCAGAACCAGACTAGCATCCCTTACTCCCTTTTTAATAAATCATGCAATGGCTTTGAAGGCAATGTGTTTGCAATAAGAATTGTTTGTGGAATGTTTGCCCTTCAAACTTATCATGCCCACATGCCCTGGCCATTGTCTATTGGCCATTGTCTATTGACCATTGACATTGGTCATTGTCCCAAATGTCCTTAATATGTTAAGTTTCCCACAGTTCCCCCTCAGTACCCAGCTAAGGAAGGTAATCCCATTACCACCATATTCTACCAATGAGATCAAACAAGCCAGGATTCAAAGCCAGGCCCTCACCACCAGCCTGCATGCCTTTCTCTAAGGGCATACACTTCGCTATTAAGAATAAACACTCGGTGTTTTCTTGTGAGCTGGGGTTCATAGCTATAATCTTAGCTGCTCAGAAAGCTGAGATGTGAGGGATCATGGTTCAAATTCAGCCAAAGTAGTGTGATTTGTTTCCCTTTTATGTAGGTGGTTGTATTTTCCCACCTCCTGAGCAGATGTCAGGGACTGCATGAGACACCCAATTTGTGGCAGAGCAACCAGTCCCAGGACAGCACCAGTGCAACAGATAGTGGGAACACCACACTTTTAGTTGTGACAGGATAGCAGTTGCTCTGTTTTTGCACTTGGCATAATTATCTTGTGTCTAGAGCAAAGGAAGCATCATGATCTTGAAATATCACAAGTTAGTCTAAGCTGGTTCTGTTGAGTTGGTCTGCTTTTCCTGTAGCCATTCCCTTAAGTGTTTGGCAGGGCACCTGAAATGCTAGAATGACTGGGCATCTGTGTGTGGAGTCCTCAGAGACTGTCGTGTATACATGGTCTCTGGTGGCCTCAATACATGGCAGATCATAACTGCAGGAGCTCAAAGGTGGCAGTGACTAGACCTTCTTCAGACTCAAGCCATAATTCTGTGGCTTGCCCTCAGATGAGACAAGTGAGGCCCATCTAATTCAAGAAGAGGGCCAGTGCCTGTGTGCTTGACTGGAAGCCACCAGTCAGACAGAAGCTGGGGGGTCCTTCAGAAGCTGAGGCTACTTCCAGTCACTGTTGGAGGCAGCAATTGGATGAGAAAGGCACCAAGGGCCTTCAAGAAGGTTCTGAGGAATTCTATTCGTGGATTTCACATCTGTTGAACCAATAAAGTATGGGGGACGGAGCATTCCAAGGCAGAGCCCCCTCCTATGCTACCATAGAGCCTGGAAAATGGGATGCTATCCTGTCACATTGGTGCCAGTGAACAGCAGGCTCCTGTCAGATCTAACCTATGGTGCGATTTGCAACTGTTCTTCCCTAAGTGCGTTCTCTGGAGACCTCACTCTTCCGCTTGTGTGGTGGTGTCTTTCAGCGGGAGTATCTCAAAGTAAGTGTCTGCACCTGCAGAGAAGTCAGGGTTATCTTGCCTTGGCTCCTGAAAGAAAGGCCTTGATAGCCTTCACCATCAGGAGAGGTCCCTTTCCAGACCCCTGAGGAACTTTGGGCTGTGCAGTGGCTTCCATTGATTCATGTCCAATCCTTTCCATGTCGCTCAGACCTCAAATGGTTTCAGAGAAGGTGTCACCATATTAGGGGGTGTAGTGACTATTTGCTTATCAAGCCTGTAGAGAAGGAGATTCCAACTCAGTATGTGCACACAGGATTGTGAATCCAATGGTCACTACACTTGTCTGTTTGGAGGGACTGTTTTGAGTCTTCCCTGAGCACAGTCTTTCACCAGATACAAAGCATGTATCTGTTGTTGATTTTACGGTTTGGACTGCTATTTCACAATGATTCAGTGTAGATTCCCTCCACAAAGCCAGGAAGCTGTCACGTTGTTATGTAAGTGAATGACCAAACCAGGCTCGTGGTTTCATAGGTGAGTTTGCCAGGTATTTGGTGAGAACGATTTCAGGTTCTCAGGTGAGGTGGATTCTATATGTCATGATGCAGGTAGGGTTTGGGAAATGGGGTACTTGACATGCAGATTTTATTGAGAGTTGCTTAGAGATGGACTGTGAGAAAGTGAAGGGGCTCAGGGTCAGAGCAGTCACTATTGGGCAAATAATGAACATAGATGTGATGGGAATGTGTGTAGCCAGCCTACTTTGGGGTGGTTGTTAGACATTCAAAATGCATAATACCCCTTAGCTGGCTAAGTATTTTAAAGTTAGAAGCACAGGATTTTATGTTTTGGGAGAAAATTGTAACACATGTATTGAACTTTTTAAAAACCAAATTTAGGCTCTTAATTTTGTTTTTAATAAAAATTTCATCCCAGCTACAGGGAAGGGCTAAAATCAGGAGCATTGACCTTTCAGGATAGCATGGGGAAAAAATTGAAAAGCTGAGGATGGTGGCATGCATCTGTCATCCCAGTGTGGCATGACATGCAAGTAGGAGGATCCCAGAATGTCTGGTCTTGGCATAAAGCATCACACAAAGGGATGTGGCATGGCTACAGTGGTAGAGCACTTGATTATCAAGAATGAAACACTGAGTCAGATGCCAATAATGCCAAAAGTACACAAATTAAGAGAATGAATCTAAATAAACCCCTCATGCCCACTGAATGGCCTTCATGAAAGTCAAGGCCACCATTTCCTTCATCATTAGTGATTTTTGAAACACCACATGGGAATATTGGAAGGGCTGTCTGGGTTTTCCTGCTTCATCTGCTGAGAAACCTGTCCATATGCTTTTAGATTTTAAGAACTACTATGAATTCTTTTTTTTTGGTATTCAGGTAAGGGGTAGGTTTATTCAAGATGGCACTAGGCCATCTTGGCCCTCCACAAGGCTGGGAAAGGCCTGGGAAAGAGTTGGGAAAGAGCTGGGAAAGAGAACTGGGAAAGAGAGAGCTGGGAAAGAGAGAGAGTTGGGAAAGAGAGCATCTGGGCCTGGGTTAGGCTTTATCTGGGGTATGGGTGGAGAAAGGTGTGGCCACATCAAATTCAGATGTGACCTCAGTGGATGCAGATGTGACCTCTTCCAGGCGTTCCAGGCGCCTAGGTAATGCAGGTACTCAGTGGAAACTTTGCTCTCCATCCAGGAGCAGACCTTACATTCCAGTCTTTTAATAATCATGAAATGGGGCACGGATTCTCTCTGGCTACTTCCTGCTGAACAGGGGCGTTGACATTAGGGATAAAAGTCTGAAATTTGGTCCCCTCCCAGAGAAGGCTGTGAGCAGCTGCTGTCCCTTGGTGGTGTGAGTCCTTAGATGAACTCTGGAGAGGTCTCATGAGGCATTGAAGGGCTGGAAAAAAATACTAGAGAGCAAATAAATGGCAAGAGGAAGGACTGAAAATGTTGGTTGAAATGTCTCCAGCTACTTATGATATCTGGCAACTAGGTAGAGGATAAGTCAAGTGACAAAGACAAGAATATAAATTCCTGTTCAGTTAATAGGTAGACAGGTATAGACATTGGATGGGCAGGCTTCTTACTTCTATTGACCTCCCAACTGTGGTTAATTTTGAAAGGGCAGGCACAAAGTAGCTGTTTGACAACATCTCCTCTTACACCTATCCATGGTCCCTTGTTCCCCAGACGGGCTGAGTCTAGGTGCTCGTTGCTGGGATGGTTGTCCCAGTTGGTATTCAAGGAGGTTTGAACTCAAGTCCTGGGCACTACCCCTGAGCACTTCTACTCAAGGCTAGTGCTCTATCACATTGAGTTACAGTACCATTTCCAGTGTTTGGCTGGTTAGAGATAAGAGTCTTGAGCCATGCTTCCAACCTGGCTCTTTTCAGGTTAGTTGGGAGATGGAGTCTTAGGGATTTTTCAGCCCAGGCTGCCTTTGAACTGCAATCTTTGCCACAAAGGCCCTTTATTATTTCCAATAAATCAACAAGGAGATCAAATAGAATAGAGAATAGAGCTTACCTGGTCCTTATCAAGAATTGACCAACAAATATTCTGCAATGACTAAACTTGTTAGATGTGATGAAAATTTTAGCACAGATAGGCCCAGTATTTTAAAACCACGTAGTTAGTAGTAGAACACACAACATAAAACAAAAAAGGCAAAACTCAAAACCTGAATTTTTTTTAATTGTGAAAATACTGTACAGAGGGGTTACAATTACATGGACAAGATACCGAGTACATTTCCTATCAAGCATTGACAACAGTGTGTAGACATCTTTGGTAACAAAGCACATCAGATGGTTGGGCCTCACTTACCAGGGCCTGAAAAAGAACAACTTGTTAGCAAGATACCTTAGAATAGATGGATGGAGTAGTAAGCTTGGTGGAAGTTGAAGGGTCAGATGGGGCCAAACCCTTAACCCACCATGTGTAGCTTCCCCACTTCCCCAAGAGCCCTCTAGAGAAAAAAGGCCAAGTCCCAAAACCAAGCATCCTAGGCTTCAGAGGTGAGTGGCCTTTTTCAGCTAAAGGCTGTAGGAGCTCTCTGGCATGGTGCCATGTCTGGACAGAGACTGAGCAACTGAGAATTGTAGAGAGTAGTTTCACTCACCAGAGTAGAGAAGTGGTGTGGACGTGGATGTGAAGGCCAGCAATGGTATCGGTGTGATGTGTCCACAGCAGATATACCAATTCGCAAAAGGCCATCAGAACTGTGGATATTCCTCAGAGCAAAAAGGGAAAAACAAGCAAAAACAGAAAAAAAGAGGAAAAAAACAGAGAGGAATCCCACCTATCCTGACTTTAAGCCCTTTATCCGAGTCACGACACCATTTATGTTAGATTTTTAAAAAGAGGTAGCTGAGTAAGAAGAGCACCACGCACTTGGTATTCAGGTAAGGGGTAGGTTTAGTCATTGTTCTGGCTGGCACCAGGCCATCTTGGCCCTCCACGCGGCTGGGAAAGGCCGGGAAAGACCTGGGAAAGAGCTGGGAAAGAGAACTGAGAAAGATCGCTGGGAAAGAGAGGTGGAAAAGAGAGAGAGCTGGGAAAGAGAGAGCTGGGAAAGACAGAGAGTTGGGAAAGAGAGAGCTGGAAAAGAGAGAGTTGGAAAAGTACTATGAATTCTTGAATCATTTCTAGGAAGAGGGATTATGGGAAAGTTTGCAGGTATCAGGTCTTTGTTATGGTAGGCGTGAGGTTTCTACACAGCAAACATAGAGCCTCCATGATTTAAGAAGCCTTTCATTGGGTCTGGTACTCTTTAATTCTGTTGAAATACTTTCCCTTTTTCCTCTTGAAAAATAAGTTCCAAAATAGAGTTTATTTTAACTTCCATCACTAAAAGTTCTTCCTTTTACTCTATGGGCAGTTCACACATGACCAAAATGTAAACCAGCTGGTTTTACTGCATCATATACCTTTGCTATGTATCAAATTTTTCATCCTAATCCTCAAATCATGTAATAATTTGCCTATTTATGACTGAATTGTAGTTCCTTTATTAATAAAAGCTAATGGGAAAGGATTGTGTATTTAGTTGATGAATAGACCTACATTTTATTTCCCTGAGATACTGTAGCAGAGTATTAAAAGGAATGTAATATATATATTTGGGGGGGGGTCCCATCGAGGGGCCTGAACCTGGGCCTGAGCACTGTCCCTCAGCTCTTCAGCTCAAAGCTAGTGCTCTACCACTTGAGCCACAATGCCACTTCCAGCTTTTTTATTTTTGCTTATGGGATCCTGAGGAATCTAACCCAGGGCCTGCAAGGCAAGCACTCTACCACTGAGCCAACTTCCCAGCCTGGTATGTAATATTTTATTGATAAGTCTATCCCTTAAAATGAATATATTTTGGGGCTGGGAAGGTGGCTCAGTGGTAGAGCGCTTGCCTTGCATGCCTGAGGCCATGGGTTTGATTCCTCAGCACCATATAAGCAAAAAGAAAAAAGCCAGAAGTGGCGCTGTGGCTCAAGTGGTAGAGCACTAGCCTTGAGCTGAAGAGCTGAGGGACAGCGCCTAGGCCCAGAGTTCAGGCCCCACGACGGGACCCCCCTCAAAAAAAGTAATATATTTTAGGATGTCATTATTTTAATGTGAATTATGTAAATGTTGATAATATGCTGTTGGTTATACATTTAGTTTTCAAGAGTTTCACTTAATTGCTTTTTTTGCCCACATATGGTACAAGTCTATTTGCAATTGTTTTTTAATGGCACTAATAGTATAGTTTATATAGAGAAAATAGAGTTATTTTAGGACCCTTTGATTGGTTATAGTATTAATAACACAATTAATTTGAAGTATCAATATTTCTCACCAATTACTGACTCTTAATGAGGTTGCGTGTGGAGTTTTGGAGTGCAAATGAGATGGTGGATGTATAGAGTTGTAAGGAAGTGTTTAGGGACCATTAAAAGGCATTGGGTGACCCCAAAGTGTAGGTCCCTGGTCTTCTGTGAGTAACTAGTTCTAGGAAGGTCTCAGGAGAGATCTGCATTGCTTGAGACACATTGTGCTCCTTATATGCATACCCCTGGCCCACCTAGATATGTTCTTTCTGGAGGCCTGGCTCTCTTGTGACTTTATCTATGAAGCACCCAGCCCTCATGGGGATTTGATATTTCAGTAGCTCTTAAAGCCTAGGCAGAATAGAAGACAGAGCTAACCTCTCCCAGTTCCCAGGTCTTGCTTTGAATGGATGGATGGAGAATAGGGGAGATATGAAGCTGTAGGTCAAGCAGGAGTGGCTCAGGTCATGTGCCAGAATCCCAGATGTTCCTTGTAATTGTAGAAGACTCCTATAGCTTCTACAGTGCAGTGCAGGGCAATGAATATTGGCATTGAAGGCAGGGACAACATCAGGTACCAGATGTGTCTCCTTTAAACATGTCCAGGCCTCAGTCTGCATTTTGTCCTCTGAGAAATTGGGATGGTTTTCTTTCCTGATGGTCTTGCTTTGTGTCTATGAGATCCACTTGGAAGTCTTGCTGAGAAGGTGATGCTGTGATTCCCTCATCTGGGCAAGGAAGGCAGGAGGAAGAGAAGAGAGTGTGAGAAACAGAATCCTTCTCTAAGCTTGTCCTAAGGAGGTCTGTCTATGTGGTAGATAGTGCTTCCAATCTGGCTTTGTGTCAGAGCCTCTGCTACCTGCCTCTGGCGTTACTGAATGGCACCCTTGGCTGCAGAGAGTGTGGGCTCGGCTTGAATGTTCCTTGTCTCTTGTGTGTTGGTATACTAACCCGGCCTCCTGATTGACGGCTGAGAACCCTATCTCACTTGGGGGTAAACTTATCTCCAAGAAGCTCCAGACCAGTCACCCCTCTGGGCATTTGATTTACTAGGGAACTAAAGCCTGAGCATAGCATGCACACAGCTGCTGCATTAGGGTGCCTGACAATCTCATCAGCCCTTTAGTGCTCATTTGTGCATACTTGTTGATGTGGTGCCTGGAGCCTACAAGTCCAGCTTCCTTGTTACCCTGGAGCATTGAGGACTTCAGAGTGAGTACTCAGTGAGTACCTAATGGCGCCCAGTACAGAACTGCTCTGTGTACTCACAGTAGTAGACATAGTGCTCAATTACTGTAGGTGATTCATAAGTGAGTTAAGAGGGCACATGGAAGAAGGATTGGTTAGCTTGAGTTCATACCAAAAATAGATGAGAAATATTTAGGTCTTCACAGGAAGGTGATATTGGTTCTGAATATTGGGGGATGAGATATTCTTTGGTGGTCTCTGGGAAGAGTCTGAGGCCCTGGCAAGCTGTGCACTATTCTATTTGGTTCCTTGGTGCCAAATTACCTGTCTAATACTAAACGGTTCCTGTTAGCTCCAATCAGATCCTATTATACTAGTGCAATTTGAGTTCCAGCATCAAAAGCTCCTTGTTCAGTTAGCCGAGCTCTTTGAGTTAGTTACTAAATCTGTCTTTTGTGTGAAGCCTGCATGCTTGTCTTGGAAGAAAGTGCTGAAACATCAAATTATTTATGAAGCCTGTTTTCTTTGCTTACTCATAAAGGGATAAATAGCAGTTTTGGAGCCACAGTATTGGCCGGAAAGGAGGAACAATGGCTCATTGTCTTCTCTAGTTCTGAAGGATCACTGTTCCCATGGGGCTTTAAAACAGAGCTAGCTGTGGGTGTGATGGGTTTAATCAAAACTGCTACAAAGACTTTACAAATAGGGCACAAACTCTTGAGAGTGTTTGCATAGATATGAGTCTTTTTTGTATTCATATTAGTAAATCAGTAGTACATTCCTCAGAATAAATACAATTTGTGCATTGTAGAAAATGTGTGTAATAGAGATAAAGCATGATGAAAACCTAATTCCATATCTCAGCAGAAAGGATGGAACACTACCAACACCTTAATGTACAATGTTTTAAATGTCTCTAAGCATGTGTGTCTATCTTACCTTTAGCATAGACCTACTAACACTTTTAAAAGAAGGGCATTAAAAGTGTATTTTCTTTTTATTTTCATCACAGCCACGGTCTCTCTCTGGTTTACCAGGTTGCCCATTGACTTGACAACTCTCCCATAGTCTTAGCTGATCTGTTGTCATCACCCTTCCAATAAGAAATATTCTTAGCCTTACTAAGAGCACATAACTTGTGGGGGTGAGGTTATCACAGGAGTTACAGCTCTGTGGCACTTAGAGTAGGGTTTCTAAGTAGTCCCAGGACAGGAGTTGGAATGGCTCTGTCACTTATGAAATACCAGGTTTCTCTGAGTCCTTGGTGGAATGGTATTGGATAGACCCCTTTATGGCTTACCCTAAGTTTTTAGGACAGTCAGGACTGAGTTGTGCTATGTCTCCAGCTCTGTCACTTGTCACTTTGTGGGTCATTGAAGATGCTTTTCACTGCTTGCAGATGGCTCCAGTGATGTTTATAGAAACAGTTTCATCAGAACATGCAGTATTTGGGAAATAGCATGGGAAATGCTTGGCTCTGTGGACCTTCTTGTCAGTGTGAGGAAGTAAAATTACACAAGAAGGGACCAGAAAAAATTGTGTCTTCTCCTGATTTTAAGAAAACCTAGATTTTTTTTTCTCTTTGCCTCTCATAATGAGTGTCAAAAAGTTCCATCTTGTTGCTGCTACAAAAGAATACTTGCTCAGTGTCCAGGTTCTCACATCCAGCCACTCCAGAAGGGGGAGATGAGTGTGTTCTTGAAGTCTGACGAGGACTCCATTCTTAGTTGGAGTCCAAGACCCAGGTACCACCTGTTCATCTTGACAAGTTAAAGGCATGAGAGTCTGTGGCTCACCTCACCTCTCCCCTGCAGGACTTGGGCAGGAAATGTGAGGCTCAGCTACTTTGCCAATAACTGGCATATACCCAGGTACTTCCAGTGTCATAAAAAGGAACAGGATTTTCCCTGTGTCCTTTTACTTCTCTGATAGAAAAGAAGTAATGATTAATTTGTTTAATGCTGGTGATATTCAGCTATTGTGATACCAAGCGGTATATCTTTGAAGTTTGAGTCTGAAATGTTCCCTAAAGGCCCATGTGTTATAGACTTTGTGGCCACCCCATGATGAAGCTGGCAGAACATTCAGCTGTGTGCAGTGATCACCTCATAATTTTGTATTATGCCTGTCATCCCATTAATTGGGAAGCATATTAAGATTATAGGGAGGCATGAGTCAAGTGTTAGAGTGGCCTTCCAGCAATCATAGAGCTCTGAGTTCAATCCCTAGAACTTCAAGCAACCATTCAGAAACACACTCCATGCTATGGTAGAGTCAATCTTTTTATTCCACAGCTGAGGTGACCAGCTCCCAGTCTTGCCTACCTTCCTTCCTGCCTCCCTCCCTCTTTCCCCTTCCCTAGCTACCTCTCTTTCTTTCCTTCCTTCCTTCCTCTCTCTCTTTCTCTCTCTCCCTATCTTCTTCCTTCCTTCCTTTCTTTCTTGTTTTTGACCTTATAGAAACTCTTGCCTTGTAATCTGTGTTTACTTCACGTTTGTCTTCTGAGTGTGAAGATAGTTTTTCTCCCAAATGCTGCAGCAGGTAATCATTTAATATTTTATGTGTTTCCCATCTGCATATTTGTTTGCTTGTTTATCTTGTTTAGGTTTGAACTCAAGACTAGTTTGCTTGGCACATGCTCACACAGCCACTTGAGACACATCTCTACTCCTTTTTAGCTTCAGTTATATTTTATATATGACCTCATGTTTTTTGTCTTAACTAGGCAGAACCAACATCCTCCTGTCCACAGCTTCCTGGAGTTTGAGATGGGATACATGCACAATCATCCCCAGTTTATTGAGATGATGTTTCAATTTTTTGTGCAAGATGGCTTCCAACTTTGATGATCTTGATCTCCACCTTCTGAGTAGCTGGGATTTGGGGGGACAGACATTCACCATTCCATCCTTGGCTTTGAAAAACTTCTTCATTTTATGTGTTTGTTGTCTGTTTCTGGGGGCATTTTCCCCCACCGTGCCTCTTTCTTAATGAATAGAGATGTTATTCATTTTGTTCTCTGGTTAGGTTCATGTAAGATGTCAGCAAACTTTTTTGTGTGTGGCAGTCTTGGGGTAGAACTCAGGACCTGAGTACTGTCCCTGAACTTTTTTGTTCTAGGCTAGTACTCTACCACTTGAGCCATACCCCCACTTCTGGATTATTGGTGGTTAATTGAAGATAAGATTCTCATGGACTTTTTTGTCAATGCTAGCTTTGAACCATGATCCTCACGTTTCAGCCACCTGAGTAACTAGGATTATATGCATGAACCATCAGTGTCCAGGTGTCAGCAGACATTTTTAAGGGGGAATGAACAAATAGGTAGTATTTCATTTTCACCTGTCTGTAGGTGTTTAATATTGGTCTGATTTTTTTTTGCTTAGCTTTTCCTTGGGTGGAGTTAAAAGTTTCTGCTTTTCAACAAAGGATATTAATGTCTACTGAAGGAATAAGAGCTATATCTTAGAGAGACCATCCATATTCTTTTTGAATAAATGCTTATCTATGACAATCTGGATATTCATATTTCCTGG
Organism: Dipodomys merriami; assembly: GCF_024711535.1. Lineage (NCBI taxonomy): Eukaryota > Metazoa > Chordata > Mammalia > Rodentia > Heteromyidae > Dipodomys > Dipodomys merriami. The sequence continues at coordinate 6,477,210 of NW_027206368.1, forward strand.
CAGGTTTTAGAAGCTCAGAATCTTCAGCATTTCAGCTTACCACAGACTCTAAATTATTTCATTCAGGTCTCCTGTTTCTAGGATTTCTGAAATTTTGAATTCTCTCCTTTCTTAGAAATTACAAAATAGGTAATTCTGTTATGCATTTCCTTTGATTTTACTGGGACTTTAGAGTGGTCTTCGATAAATAAATGGGTGAATAAACAAACTTTCTGTGATCTAACAACATACTTCTGGTGATAAGCTGAAAGTATTACATTCATTTTTCCTAATGATCTCATTCTTCTCTGTTCAAATTGTTGTCAGTCACTGATCAATGTTGCATATAAATTGAGGTCTCAAAAGCAAAATAATCCATAGCCTTCAAAATGGTTAGAGTCCCGTAATTATGAAGAACAACTACCTTCAAAGACCTCTTGTTATTAGAGAAGTGCCTTATAAACTCACTGAGGGAATCTTTGGAGTGAATTTTGTAAGTTTCCTAAGGGCATGATCATGTTCATACAATTCTGAGCACTTTCTGAGTGTTTTGTTATGTTGGCTTTTTGTCTTTCTTCTCTCAATGTCAAGTCTTAACATGTAAGTACTCAGTAGTACAGTTAATCAGGAGTGCAGCAGACTTGGTTTACAAAGAGGTGACTCCCAGTCACTTGTTTGTACAACTTCCTTCTCATTGGACCCTCTATGGGCTCTTATTAAGACCTTCAATATTGGGAAAAGGGAGGAGGACTGAAAGGGGATAGGCTTGACTCAATTGTCAATAGGTGAGGACTGTTTATTGAGGAACACCAAGGGGCACAGACCTTCCTACAGTTTGGAGGTTGTGGGTAGGAGCTGGGCTTTTCATCTGAGCAAGGAGGCAGAGATGAATGAAAGGGCCTAGTCTAGTGAATTGTGCCTTTCAAATGAGCTCACGTGGGATGTTCACAGCTGGGTTCAGGCACATCAAACAAACATACCTGGGAATTTGTCTGGCATCTGTATGGACCAGGGACAATAGGGTGGGAGTCAATCCTTCACTCTACATCTGATACTGTTGCCTTTGGTAGTCCTGTGACAGAACACCTTTTGACACCTGAATTCTTTCCTGTTCTCACATTTTCTGTCTTATTGCTTAAAGACAAGGTATAAAATACTATTTCCTACTCCTGTGATTATTGAGCTTATGAATTGTCAATGAGCCCTTATACACACGGGATGAAGTAAATTTCTTCCCTGGGGCTTCTGGGCCCTGTTTGGCTAAGGTTAGCCTTTACACACACACACACACACACACACACACACACACACTCACACACACACACACGCACACACATGCACACATCTTCAGACTCTCATTGTTTCTAGGCTTTCTCCACGGTATTCATTGTCCCAATCAGAATTACTTAAATACTGAAAATTGGACCCTATTAATAATTATTCTGGGACAATGGCACAAGTTGGTTGGACTCAGAGAACAGGAACACATGATCATTTTAGGTATATATTACTCTTGTTCTCTTTTCCCCTTGATCTCCATTCTTTTCTACTTAGTTCAGCTCAAGACTCTCTTGTCTTTAGTGGCTTATTGCTAGGAAGCTTCTCTGAATGAAGTCTGAGTTTACTAGGTCAAAATGATGAGGCTCCATGTCAGAAGCCATTTTGTTCTTCAGCTCAGTGTTTAACTACTGGGGTAACATTTTGGAGTGTGGGTTCTATAGCAGGCTGTGTCCTGGCTATTAGTAGCAAGAACTAGACCACAGAGGGCCCAATGTCACTAAATTGTCTGTGTTTGTTGTACATATATGTCTTATATTTGCCATTTTTTTTTGCTTTTCAAGTCCCCTATTCTTAGAGAAGATCAACATTTTAAAGCAGTACCTATTTAAGATAAAAGCCATTTTATTAATGTTAATGATTAGCATATCTAATCACTTAGCTACCTTCTTATATCTTTTACAAAAATTCTTGAAGCTTCACACCTCTTGTTTAAACTTCTGTAAAGAGATTAAAGGGTCAATATTAATACCATAAGAAGTACTTGATAAGCTATAAAATAGTATCCATGTGTTAGTCCTTATGTTCTGTTTCAAATAGTGAAATTTAATTATTGACCAATAATGCTATATATCAAGTTGTATAACACTCTCAAAGAAGCTCAGCACTTATATAAGGAATCTACTCTCAAAAATGGATTTTTAAATTCTTTGTTTTGTATTTCTAGAGCTATGTTTTCATTGCTTATACCAATACCAGTTAGATATGTTGTATGGTCATTCTTTTCATTCATGGTTTTGCGTTTTGCTCTTTGGAAAGTGTTTGATGATAAAGATACACTTTAATTTTAACATCAACAAACCTGTGCCTGTTTCATTTTCTACACAATTGAAATGTCAGGTAAGTGCTTTTCAGTTTTCCTTGGAATCAGAGTTCAGGAAGGGATCATTTAGATTCTTGCCTGGCGAAAATATCAGCAGTGGCAGTGGGCAGTGTTCCTAATCATGGCTACCATGGCAGATGTGGGTGGCAGCTCCAGCTGAGGTGTCTGCCCCTGGCACTGTGCCATCGGTGGCTTCTTGACACCAGTTCTGCAGATATGGAGACTCATTCTTGGTGTTGTGCCTCTTCTGCACCAAGATTATTCTTGGTGTGTTCTCTGGCGTTCCTGGATGTTTAGAGATGTTTGCATACATATTATAAAAAAAATTTAGCCTAGCAGAAGTAGAGAAAAATTATATAAGGAATCTTTACCTTTCAGCAGGCACACTTAAAAATAGTGCAAATTTTATTGTTTTCTTTCTTTACTGTTGCTATTAAAGAATTTAACAGTATTTTCACTTCAGTATAAGTCTCCAAGAAATAAAGACGTTTTCTTGTATAACTTTACTATTCTTCATCTTTTCTATTAAGTTAATAGCAGTTCTTTAATATTGTCATTTAAGCTTGTATTTCCTCGATTTTCTAAAAAAAAAAAAAAGAACCAAGCCTCTGCCTTTTTGTGTGTGTGATATTGGTGACAGAACTCAGGGACTTGTGCTCCTAGTGTTCCTCCACTTGAGTAATTCCTCCAAATGTGCTCAATTCTCAGCTGAGGTCTTGCAAGCATTTCTGCCTAGGCTGGTCCCAAACATGTGGTTTGCACAGGAAGTAGAAATAGCCATGAGGAAAGACACATGTGGATGTGTAGTTGTGTATATAGCTATTGAAGGTAAAATATTCTTTTTTTTTTAATTGTATTTTATTTTATTTGAGAACATACTGTACAGGGGGGCTACAATTACATGGGCAGGATAATGCATACATTTCTTACCAAGCATTGCAGCCTCCTCCTTTGTTTACCCTTCACTTCCCTTCCCCGCCTCCCCCCTCCCCCCACCCAATTTTACCCCCCTACCCCCACCCAATTATACCCTCCTCCCCCCCCACACCGACATTGTAAAGCTGGTTTTGAAATGACATTTTGTACTTCTCATTGTTGCAACAGGTCCACCTGAATCCTTAAACGACTTGTTTGTCCCCATCTCCTCCACATGTTATACTGACATCAAATATAGTGAAAGCGGGGGTTACACTGTGGGGGAGGGACATACAAAGCAACAGAGAAATAATCTTATAAATGCGTTAGAAACACATGCATGAAAGAAACAAAAATATTAAAATACATATTTAAGGGTTCATTTTCCTAACATCACATTATCTGACCTTTTCCGCTTGACTCATACCTATACTAGATATTGCAAAAAGGGAAACCATGGGACCTATGTTTCTTTGGGCCTGGCTTACTTCACTTAATATAATTTTTTCCAAAACTTTCCATTTCCTAACAAATGGGGAAATGTCATTCTTTCTGATGGAGGCATAGAATTCCATTGTGTATATATACCACATTTTCTTGATCCATTCATCTACTGAGGGGCATCTGGGTTGGTTCCATATCTTAGCTATGGTAAATAATGCTGCAATAAACATAGTTGTGCTGGTAGCTTTAGTGTGGTCTTGTTTGTAAACATTTGGGTAAATGCCCAAAAGTGGGATTGCTGGATCATAGGGGAGATCTATGTGAAGTCTTCTGAGGAACCTCCATACTGCTTTCCAAAGTGGTTGAACGAGTTTACATTCCCACCAACAATGAAGTAAGGTTCCTTTCTGTCCACATCCCCTCCAGCATCTGTTGTTGTTAGAGTTCTTGATTTTTGCTGTTCTAACTGGAGTGAGGTGATATCTCAATGTTGTTTTGATTTGCATTTCTTTTATGGCTAGGGATGTTGAACATTTCTTCATGTGTCTATTGGCCATCCTTGTTTCTTCTTCAGAGAAGCTTCTCTTTAAGTCTTTCGCCCACTTATTTATTGGGCAGTTGATTCTTTGAGGATTTGTTGTTGGGTGGTTTAATTTTTTGAGTTCTAAGTATATTTTGGATATGAGACCCTTGTCCGTTGTATGGCTAGTAAAGATCTTCTCCCAATCGGTGGGCTTTCTATTGATCATGCCAGCTATGTCATTTGCCCTGCAGAAGCTCTGCAATCTTATGCAATCCCATTTGTCCAACCTTTCTTTGATTTGTTGTGCTTCCGGGTCTCTATTCAGAAAATTTCGACCTGAGCCAAGGAGACCTAGGGTTTCTCCTATTCCATCCTGTAATGTTTTCAGAGTGTCTGCTTTGAGTTCAAGGTCTTTGATCCATTTGGAGTTGATTCTGGTGCAGGGTGATATATAAGGATCTAGCTTTAGTTTTCTACATGTAGTTAACCAATTTTGCCAGCATCATTTACTGAAGAGGCTGTCTTTCTTCCATTCAACTGTTTTAGCTTCCTTATCGAAGATTAGATGGCTATAGGTCTGTAGGTTCATTTCTGGGTTTTCAATTCTATTCCATTGGTCCTGAGGTCTGTTCTTATGCCAATACCAAGCTGTTTTGATTACTATGGCTTTAGAGTAGAGTTTGAAATTTGGTATTGATATTCCTCCAGCAGTGTTCTTTCCGTTGAGGAGCGTTTTTGCTATTCGGGGACTTTTATTGTTCCATATGAATTTTTGGATTGCCTCCTCTATTTCCTTGAAGAATGAGGGTGGAATTTTGATAGGTATCGCGTTGAATTTGTAGATAGCCTTGGGAAGTATTTCCATTTTCACGATGTTAATCTTGCCAATCCAGGAGCATGGGAGGTTTTGCCATTTTTTAAGTTCTGTGTTGATTTCCTTTTTCAAGATTTTAAAGTTTTCATCATAGAGGTCCTTCACTTCTTTGGTTAAGGTAATTCATAGGTATTTTATTTTTTGTGGGGCTATTACAAATGGAGTTGCTTTCCTAATTTCAGCCACACTTTTCTCATTGTTGGCATATAGAAAAGCCATTGATTTTGGGGGGTTAATTTTATAACCTGCTACTTTGCCAAAGTTTTGAATCAGCTTGAGTAATTTGGGAGTGGAGTCTATGGGATTCTTTAAATACAAGATCATGTCATCTGCAAAGAGGGAGATTTTTATTTCTTCTTTCCCTATTTGGATCCCCTTTATGTCTGCATCTTGTCTTATTGCTGTAGCTAGGCATTCTAATACTAGATTGAAGAGAAGTGGAGAGAGTGGGCATCCTTGTCTTGTTCCTGAGTTAAGAGGAAATGGCTTTAGTTTTTCACCATTGAGTATAATGCTGGCTGTAGGTTTGTCATATACAGCCTTTATTGTATTGAGGAATGTTCCATGGATTCCTAATTTTTCCAGAACCTTCATCATAAAGGGGTGTTGGATCTTGTCAAATGCTTTTTCTGCATCTATTGAGATAACCACGTGGTTCTTATTCTTGCTCCTGTTGATGTGATGAATAATATTAATTGATTTGCGTATATTGAACCAGCTTTGCATCCCTGAAATGATTCCTGTTTGATCATGGTGTATGATTTTTTGGATGAATTGTTGAAGTCGATTGGCCAAAATTTTGTTGAGAAGTTTTGCATCAATGTTCATCAAAGAAATGGGTCTATAGTTCTCTTTCTTTGATGAGTCCCTGCCTGGTTTTGGGATGAGGGTTATGATGGCTTCACAGAATGTGTTCGGTAGTGAGCTTTCTCTTTCAATTTCATTGAACAGTTGGAGGAGTATTGGTGTGAGCTCTGCTTTGAAGGCCTTGTAAAATTCTGCTGTAAAACCATCTGGTCCTGGACTTTTCTTAGCTGGGAGGTCTCTTATTGCTGTTTCTATTTCATTGCTTGATATGGGCCTGTTAAGCTGGTTTAACTCATCTTGGTTTAGTTTTGGCATGTCAATATTTGCTAGGAAAAGGTCCATTTCTGTCAAGTTCTCAAACTTATTAGCATAAAGTTTTGAGAAGTATTCCTTAATAATGATCTGAATCTTGGTTGTTTCCGTGGTGATGTTTCCATTCTCATCTCTGAGTTTATTAATTTTGGTGTGTTCTCTCCTTTGTCTTATAAGGTTTGCTAAGGGTCTGTCAATTTTGTTAAGTTTTTCGAAGAACCAACTCTTTGTTTTGTTGATTCTTTCTATAGTTTTTTTGGATTCTAATTCATTTAATTCTGATTTAATTTTGATTATTTCTTTCCGTCTACTGGATTGGGGTTTATCTTGCTGCTCTTTTTCAAGGAGGTTTAGATGTGTCATTAAATTGTTAGTTTCCAATCTCTCCAATTTGTTGATGTAGGAGCTCAGAGCTATAAACTTGCCTCTGAGTACTGCCTTTGCTGTGTCCCAGAGGAGCTGGTAATTTGTGTGTTCATTTTTGTTGAAAAGCATGAACATTTGAATTTCCTTTCTAATCTCTTCCATGACCCACTCATGATTCAGCAGTGTGTTGTTCAGCCTCCATGTGATACCAGACTTTCTTTGGTGGCTTTTGGTGTTGAGATCTAATTTTATTCCCTTGTGGTCAGAGAGAATGCAAGGTATAACTTCAATGTTTCTGAATTTAGACAAGTTTGCTTTGTGGCCTAAAATGTGGTCTATTTTAGAAAACGTTCCATGTGCTGCTGAGAAGAACGTGTATTCTGTTGCTGCTGGGTGAAATGTTCGGTAAATGTCTGTTAAGTCTAGTTGATCTATGCAGCTGTTTAGATCTGCGGTTTCTCTGTTGAGTTTTTGCCGAGTTGATCTATCTAGTGGGGAGAGTGGTGTGTTAAAATCCCCAACAATTAATGTCTTTGGATCTATATGGGATTTGAGGGAAAGTAGTGTTTCTTTGATAAATTTGGGTGCTCCATTGTTTGGCGAATAGATATTTAGAATTGTAATATCCTCCTGAAGGAGAGATCCTTTAATTAGTATGTAGCGACCTTCTTTATCTCTTCTCACGAATTTTAGTTTGAAGTCTATTTTATCTGATATTAGGATTGCAACTCCCGCCTGTTTATGAGGGCCGTTTGCTTGGTAGATTTTGTTCCAGCCTTTAACTTTGAAAATATGTTTGTTTTTACGGGCAAGATGTGACTCCTGCAGGGAGCAGATAGAGGGGTCTTGTTTTTTAATCCAACTAGACAGTCTATATCGCTTAATTGGAGAGTTCAGTCCGTTAACGTTAAGAGATAGGACTGAAAGGTATTTGGGGGTTCCTGCCATGTTATCCACCTTCTTGGGGGCTGTGAAAACTGGGTTCTTCCTAAGGTTCTTGGATTCTCAGTTTGGGTGCAGTTTCTTGGCCTTTGTTGCGTTCTTGTTGGTTTTCTATGTGTAGGACATCTTTAAGAATCTTTTGTAGGACTGGTTTGGTGGAGATGTATTGTTTCAATTTTTCTTTGCTATGGAAGGTTTTTATTTGGCCTTCAGTTATGAAGGAGAGTTTAGCTGGGTACAGTATTCTTGGTTGATAGTTGTTTGTTTGTCGGGCATGGCATACGTCATTCCAGGCTCTTCTTGCTTTGATTGTCTCTGCTGAGAAATTTGAGGTAATTCTAATTGGTTTCCCTTTATAGGTGATTAACCTTTTCTCCTTGACAGCATTAAGGATCTTTTCCTTGGTCTGGGTTGATCCTGTGTGGATTATAATGTGACAGTGGGATGTCCTATTCTGGTCTGGTCTATTTGGGGTTCTAAAAGCTTCTTGTATCTGAATAGGCCTATCTTTTTGTATGTTTGGGAAGTTCTCTGCTAGGATCCTGTTAAACAAATTTCCTAGACCATTAACTTCTGATTCTAGGTGCTCCTCTACACCCATTATCCTTAGATTGGGCCTTCTGATGGTGTCTTCCAGGTGTTGGATAGACCTATCATATTTCTTGGACTTGTCTTGGATGGTTGTATGTTCTTTCTCTATAATATCTAGGCTGTCTTCAATCCCTGAGATTCGATCTTCTGCATGGTCTAACCTGCTGTCAAGACTCTCTACTTTGTTTTTTATCTCTTTTCCTTCTAATTGGTCAGCTTTGATGGCTTCAAGTTCTTTGTTGAAGCTCTGTTTTAGGTCTTGTATGATTTTCTTTACTTCCTTAATTTGGTGTTCAGTGTTTGTTCTCAAATCACTTAGTTGATTGGTTATGGTTTCTTTGGACTCCCATTCCTTCTGTTGGGTTCCATTCAGCATTCCCTTTGTGGTCTCCCTGACTTCCTTCAGCTCTTTGTTAATGGATTCCATGAATGTCTTTAGTGATCTTTATGTATTCTCTACCTGGTCTCTTAATTCGTGAATTACTCTTTGATTAGTTTCCTCCCTTCTGTGGGATTCCTGCAGTTCTCTTTGAGTGTTCTCTGCCTGCTCACGCCATTCCTCCCTTTCTCTTTGAGTATTCTCAAGTTGTTCACGCAAATCCTGTATCAGTTTTTGAGAAGCTTCCTCACGCTTATGATATTCCTGTATAAACTTCTGGGATGCCTCCTCTCTCTCCCTATCACGCTCATACAGAGTCCTTTGTACATTGCCAAACTTCTCATTTATCATGTTTGCTATTAGTGTTTGTAGAGCTATTTGGGAACTCTCCTCTGGATTATTCTTTATCTGTTCTAATCCCTGATTATCAAGGTTGAGAATTGAGATACCGGAATTTGCCATTTTTCTTGTTTTTTTCCGGCTTACTCGGCCCATTTAAGATAAAGATTGCACCAGTTTTGTGCTAGAACACTATCTTAAGACAACCATCAACCAAACTTTGCATTTGTACAGTCAATAGTCTACAGATACAATCTAGTTCAACAGATACATCTATTCAACATCAAACGACTATATGTTAAAGGACTTCGAACCGCAGAAAAGAATTTGGAAAACCAGAAATTATTAGGATTAGGGAGAGATGTGGGTAAAAAATAGGAATAGATTGGTGTGGGGAGGCACAGGGAGAGTTAACTATGTCCTAATAACAGTGCAGGAAATGAGTTTGGTAGGATGCAAGTAGAGAGATAGAGAAAAAGAAGAGATGGAAAGGGGAATAAAGAGAGACCAGAAAAAGAATAGAAACGTAAAAATTAATGTTATTATAGAGGTTAAAAGACCGTCTATTTAGAGAGGAATGTGAATATGTTCAGAGAAGGGGAGGGACATAGAGGAGTTGTGAAAAGCTTTAAGGATGGGAACGGGAGAAGAAAAGATCAGAAGTTCAGTAGAGCTAGATAAAAAACAAAAAGATAATTAAGAAAGAAAGAAAAAGAGAAAGAAGACAAGAAAAGAAAGGAAAACTCTTATTCACGTATTCCTAAAATAAAAATTATAAGATGAGAAAAAAAAAGGTTACTGGAAAACAATTATTTTTTCAGAAGAGGCAAAAATTAAAGATTAATAAAAGTTTTAGAAGGGAAAAAAATTTATATATATATATATATATATATATATATATATATATATATATGGTGACAAAAAACAAAAAACAAGCAAAAAAAAGAAAAGAAGAAGAAGAAGAAAAAAAGAAAAAGAAAAAAAAAAGAAAAAAAAGAAAAAAAAGTCTTTTGATTTTTTTTTTTTGGGGGGGGGAGGAGTGGGAAGAATCCTGTATCTCCCTTTTGTCTGCAACCAGTCTCTTGTTGGAGTCTCTGGTCAGCTTGAGGAACTGTGGCTTGATTGGTTTCTTAAGTCGGTTGGTTGGAAGAGGCAGAAAAATGCTCTGCTTTACCCAAGATTTTGAGATTCCCCTCCCAGATTAGTTTTCTGGGAGGGTGGTCTGCTTTGAGAGTCACAAAAGAGGGGGATGTGGTGATGAGGCTAGGTTCTGGGTAGAGTTGAGGCCTTTCAATAAACAGTAGCTTTTCCCTGGGGCTATTTTGTGATAAAGCTCACAGCGCCCAGCCTGGAGCCATTCTCAGGTTTTCGGTTTTTCAATTGATTGTGGTGGCTGCTAGAGGGAGGGGCAGCCTCTGGCTCTGGTTACCCAGTGAAGCAAGGCACTCCGATGGCTGGCGCCTGAGCTGGGTGACTTTTCCCTGGATGGAGCTGAGTCTGGCAGGTCACTTCGCCGTTAAGTTCTTGTGACCTGCTAAACGACTCATTTTATTCCAAGGCCTGAGCTGGAGCTAGCAGCTCCTCCGAGCTTTGTCGGTATCCAAGATGGAGATCACCGGTGCTGGGGGGGGAGGGGTGGCCTTCCCTCCTCTGCTCCCTGAGGAGTGAGGATGTCGGGCTTGTACTCACGCCGAGTCTTGGATCCTGGGTCGTCTCTGGTCTGCAAACAGCAGGATGAAGATGTTCGCTCCTTGTCGGTTCTTGTTGGTGTTGAGTAGAATCCGCTCGTCAGCTGCGTCTGGCTCCTTCGTCCCCGACTCTCTGTGTCTCAGGTATGTCTCCGCGGCGGTGGTCGCCGCCGCCGCGGCCCCGCCGCCGGAGCGGCAGCTGCTGCGTTTCCTTGGCTTCCCCTCTCTTGTCTAACTCTCTGTCCTGTGCTGACACACTTGGTGTGATTCTCTGGCTTAGGACTGTTCACTGGAACTCTAAAACTCCTTTCTATGCGAGAGCTTGTTCAGATTCCAGCTTCTCCTCCGCCATCTTCCCGGAACCACAGAAGGTAAAATATTCTTACACAGAGGCATCCCCTCTAAAGTCTAGTCACCCAATGTAGACTTGTACATGGTATTTGTAAGCAAGTTTGGATGGGGATAGAGATAGTGGTATGGAATAAATTTCTAGGAAGAAATAATTCTGCAAAGGGCATGTTCAGGTAAGTGAACAACCTAAGAAAATTAGAGATTTGTGACAGTTTCTCAGCAATTGCAGGCTGTGAAGGAAATGGCCCAGCAAGGTAAGTGTGCTTACAGAAGCTATAGGCCAAGGTACTTTGAACAATGACTGGTTTGGTTTGTCACCAGAATGTTCCTGCAGGGGTAAGAGTACTGGCTTATTTCAGATTGCTCAGCCTCAGGTCATCCATGCTAGTCTCCTTGCCATCAGTATACTAGTTTCATTGTGTGCCATAAGAAAAACACTTTCTTTGATGCTTATCATGATCAGGACAATTGTGAGGGCCATAAGGTTTCAGACTATGACAATAAATGTATTCATTCATTCATTCATTTTTGATGTTTCAGTGTTGTTCTGCCATAGGTCTTGCTGTGCAAGCCACAGTTGAGTCATACCTCAAGACTTCCTACCAACAAATGAATGAAAGTATTACAGGTATGTATCCATCTGTTTATTTCAATGAGATCTTCTATGTTGTATGGTTTCCAACCTTGAATTGATTATTCAAAGAAATCGCCAAGACTGTATACTAAAAGAAAAAAAATTCTTTGGATGCTTGTATATGAGAGCAACAGTCAGCAGCTATGTTAAAGAGCCTTGTGTCCTGAGATGGGTTGCATAGTGTGTATGCCTTTTAAGTTATGCCTGTGTGTCCCTGTTTGTATGTCCTGAGGTTTGAACTGAGGTCCAAGGTGCTGTCCTGAATTTTCTTTTCAAGACTAGTTCTCCATCACTATAATCTTGCATTTGAAAATTAATGTTTTTTTGTCATGGGGCTTGAACTCTGGGTTGACGTCCCTCAGTTCTTCAGCTCAAAATTAATATTCTGTCCCTTGAGCCATAGCATCTGTTTTCTGGTGGTTTAATGGAGATAAGAGTTTCACGGACTTTCCTGCATAGACTGGCTTTGAACCATGATCCTCAGTTCTTAGCCTTCTGAATAGCTAGGATTACAGGCATGAGCCACTGGCATCCAGCTGGAAATTACTGGGTTTTTTAAACATAACAAATATTATTGACAAATAAACAATTGTGGCCTCATCAGAAGGAAGTCCAGTTGCTTTCCACCATTGTCCCATTCCTATAATCTTACCTCGGAAAGATGAGAACTGGAGAATCATGGTTTGAAGAAACTCCTAAAAACAAGTCCACAAAACTCCATCTGTAGTTAACTAATCAAAGTACAGAATGGAGGCCTGATTCAGTTGGAAGAGTGTCAGCTTTGAGCAAGCAAATAAATCCTAAAAATCATGAGTTCATGTTCTTAGTTTAAGTGGTTGCAAAATATGTAGATGACATCCAGGCATACAGTCAAATAAATAGAAGATGATAGATCACATTTTCTTGTTGCAAGTTGATCCCACAAGGTAAAACAGCTCATAATACTGGATAAAATATAACTTTTAAATTATTAATTGGATTTGAAATGATACCCAATGCATACAATTCTTGCAGCTCCAAAAATAGCTCTTTGCACCCCCACAAATACGTTTTTGAAATCAGAGCCTTGCCCTTTCTTGCCTTTGCTTTCTCATCTAGCCAAGCTCTCTCTCTCTCTCTCTCTCTCTCTCTCTCTCTCTCTCTCTCTCTCTCTCTCTCTCTCTCTCTCTCTCTCTCTCTCTCTCTGTCTCTCCTATAACTCTCATTCCATGAGATTCAATTCCCTTGTCTTCCAAAAAATTCAGCAATTTTAATTGTTCTGTTTCCATACATGAAAATAAGTTACATCAAGACTTAAAACCTTTAGCTTTGGGATATACCACTTGGGTTAGCTGGTGGCATACTCATCATTAGACATTTCCAGTCCTAAGAATGGTTGTTACATCTATTGGGGAAGCAGAGGAGGAGCACTGGAGGGCTGCTTAAGCATCTTGAAGACCAAAGAGTACCAGATGTTTAAAGGAAGCCTTGGTTCTCCATCAGGTACCAGAAGAGGAGTGCAGAAAAGTTCTGGTAACTGTTGATTTTGCTATTAACTTTCACAGAAACCGTACTCCAATTTTGATTCAGGTGACCACCCACAAATACACCATTGGTGTATTTTCCAGGCATGAAGTATAAATCCAGCAAAGCATGAAATCCCTTGTAATGACTAATTTAACAAGAGCCCATGACTTTTTGAGAAGATTGGACCTGGGGCCTAAACCCAGGACATAGAGCGAAGGGAAAGGAAAGGCACTGGGCAGAGTAGAGTGACTGTGGCATCCCAAAATGGTTGATTAAAAGTAACAGCAATTATTGTGCATTTCAGTCTAGTCTACATAGGTGGGTTTCAATACTGTAGCTGGATCCACTTACAAGGAATGGGACAATGGTTGGAGGCAAAGCGGCTTCTTCATTATATTTGTCAAGAATAGTTTTGCCATTTTTTTAAAGCAGTAATTTTCAGCTGGGTGCTAGTGGCTCATGCCTGTAATCCTAGCTACTCAGGAGGCTGAGAACTGAGGATCATGGTTCAAAGCCAGTCTGGGCAGGAAAGACCATGAGATTTTTAAGACTTTTTATGTATCTAATCAAGCCTATTTCCCATTTCACCCTGACAAAAGCAATGTGAAATGTGTAAAAAATATCAGTTTCAAACAAAAATCAATCGAGCAAGATACATTTGCAGTTTGAAAAGTTACAAGAAAAGTAGTGCCTTGTGGTAAAGTTTCTTACTCAACAATTTCAAATGTCTCAGTGTCTGTGTATAAAGAGATTATGGCAAGGCACGAGTGGCTCATGTCTTTAATCTTAACTATGAAGGAGGCTTCAGCTGAAGGGTAGTGCTCTACCATTTGAGCCATAGCGCCACTTCTGGTTTTCTGGTAGTTCATTGGAGATAAGTGTCTCACAGACTTTCCTGCCTGGGCTGGATTTGAACCACATCCCTTAGATCTCAGCCTCCTGAGTAGCTAGGATTACAGACAACACCTGGCTAAAAGTACAATTTATTAAACATTGTCTATATTATTTTTTGTTGATTATGACATCAGTGGTAAAACATATAGTAATAAAAGTGGCAACTCTTGGGTCTGGGAAGGTGGCTCAGTGGTAGAGTGCTTGCCTTGCATGCATGAGGCCCTGGGATCGATTCCTCAGCACCAAATAAGCAAAAAGAAAAAAGCTGGAATTGGCACTATGGCTGTAGTGGTAGAGCGCTAGCTTTGAGCTGAAGAGCTGAGGGACAACGCCCAGGCCCAGAGTTCAGGCCCCACGACTGGACCCCCCCCCAAAAAAAAAGTGGCAACTCTGCAAAAATCATAACAACCTACTAATATATGATCCTCCATTAACAATTATGATAGAAATAGGTCAGAGAGAACTAGATGATTTAAAAGGTCCTTTTTCTAATTCTAAAATCATATGATTTAATCAATGATTCATATTAAATACTTATGTGGTAAGCACTGTGAAAGATACAAACCAAATGTTACTGAACTACTGAGTCAAGGAATTAAATTCTACAGAAGGTATATAGGTTCAATTTTATAAGAGTACCTCACAAAATCCAGTTAAACTGCTTACTATATCAGACTGTGGTCTATATATCTATCAAATAAAGAAAAGACAAAAGGCTGTGTGAAAGTAGTTCATGCCTATAATCCTAGCTACCCAGGAAGCTGAGATCTATAGATCATCTTTTGAAACCAGTCTAGGCAAGAAAGCCCAAGAGTTTCTTATTTCCAATTAACTACCAAAAAAGCCAGTAGTGGGGTTGTGGCTCAAGTTGTAGACTACTAACCTTGAGCAAAATGTCTCAGGGACAGTGCCTAACCCTAAATTCAAGCCCTAGGGTCAAAATCAAACAAGGAAAGAAAAGACAAAGGGACTTCTGAAAGACACATCAGAAATTACTACTAGCTGCTATTAATATGTATGTGGCAGAAACTACATTCTTTCTTCACAAATAAAGAACCAGTGAGTGGGGCTGGGAAGGTGGCTCAGTAGTAGAGTGCTTGCTTTGCATGCATGAGGCCCTGGGTTTGATTTCTCAGCACCACATAAGCAGAAATAGTTGGAAGTGGGGCTGTGGCTCAAGTGGTAGAGCACTAGCCTTGAGCAGAAGAGCTGAGGGACAGTGCCAGTTCAGGCCCCACAACCAACAAAAACAAACAAATAAATAATGAGGTTTGGGGGTATGGATAAATGACAGAGCATAGTATACACAAGATCCTGAGTTCAATATTCACCACAAGTGCAAAAACTGGAGAAGGAGAAAGAAAAAACCATATGACATAGTAATTTACAAATGTCCATTACCATGTAAGAAGAGAAACAGCCAGGCCCCAGTGGCTCACACCTGTAATCCTAGCTAAGGATCATGGTTCAAAGCCAGCAGGGGCAGAAACGTCCCTGAGACACTTGTCTCCAATTAACCACTCAAGAAAACAGAAGTGTTGCTGTGACTCAGAGGTAGAGTGCTAGCCTTGAGAAAAAAAAAATGCTCAGGGAGAGCACCCAGGCCCTGAGTTCATGCCCCGCAATAGACAAAAATTTAAAAAGAAAAAAAATCACATTATTTATAAATTTAAGGTAACTCTAATATTTTGTTCCAGCTTCATTCCATTACTCCCTGTCCATTCGCTCACCTCTCATAATACTAAAGTAGTTAGCACTGGATCTTCTTTGGTATTAGTTTTTTTCCTTGTTTGCTTGAAATCCATCCAAATCGTTTTCATTTTCTCTACACAGTCATTCTCCCTTTTTTTTCAGGTTGTAAATAATTCTAAATAGTTGCTCCTTCTCAATTCCTTGATCTCTTCAAATAATTCTTGCTTTGTAGGTTACTTTAATGTCCACTGTGTTTCTTTGGATCTTTATATCAATAAGCTCTACTGATGTCTCAATGAAGTTCATTGATTCAGCTTCCATTTTTGTGATCGAACTTCAATAATAATACTCACATCTTGGAATCAGAAATGGTCTCAAGATGGGTTTCTGACATTGGGGGCCTAATTTAGGTAAGTCTAACTATAGTGAAGATCCTGCAGCAAGTAATCCACTAGTAATCCACAATATACAGCAGGACCACAGATAATTAAATTATCATGCAAAGCTGTTTGAGATGAAGTGCCATTTGAAACCAAAAAGTTAGAGAATGAAGTAGAAAAGCAACTCACCATTATTGCATTATCTTTGCCAAAAAACTAAATATTACTAAACAATTTGCAAAAACAATCTCAGGGATTCAGGAACACAGCTCAAGACAGACAAAAAGTCAGGTCCTAGTAACTTAAATCTATAGTCCTAGCTACTCAGGAGGCTGAACCTTGAAGGAAAAGTCTTCAATTAACCGGCAAAAAGCCAGAATTAAAGGTGAGGCTTAAGTAGTAGAGTGTCCAGCTATGAGCAAGCAAGCCAAAGAAGAGTGAGAAGCTCTAATTTCAAGCCTCAGTACTAGAAGATACTCAGAAAACTCAGAGAATTTCCATGGTGGCTTTTAAAGAATCTCTTATATCCTGTAGCCCTAGAACATACAAGTTCAAGAACCAGACTCTAATTATGCTGAACACTGAATTATATTTAATGGTGAGTATAACCAAGTTTCTCCTAAAAAGTTTCAATTTGGAGATAATTAGGAAATAAAGGACCTTGGTTGAGAGCTTTCAGAATTACGTAAACCTAAAAATTGTGAACCCCAAGTATCTCCAAAATAATTTTTACCCATCCTTCCTCTTTGAAGTAACTAGCCTTCTACTGCTCAAAGATTTATTCATGACTACAAGAAGCAGCTGACTTATGAGTATTTCCAAAATCCACCTGCACTGCTGCCATTAAAAACTTACTCAAGGGCTAGGAAGTTGGCTCAGTGGTAGAGCACTTGCTTTGCATGCCTGAGGCCCTGGGTTCGATTCCTCAGCACCACATAAGCAAAAAAAAAAAAAGATAAAAAGAAAAAAAGAAAAAACCTGGAAGTGGCTCTGTGACTCAAGTGGTAGAGTGCTAGCCTTGAGCTGAAGAGCTGAGGGACAGTGCCCAAGCCCAGAGTTCAGGACCCACGACCGGACCCCCCAAAAAAACTTACTCAAATCTCAGTTTCTATAGGAGAAATGCACAGCTGACACTAGAGATAACAACATATATAACAAAAGATTTGCATGCTTTTTTTTTTTTTTGGTAATGGAGATTGAAGTCCGGGCTTCATCACTATCCCTCAGCTCTTCAGCTCAAGGATAACGCTCTACCACTTGAGCCACAGCACCACTTCTGATTTTCTAGTGGTTTGTTGGAGATAAGAGTCTCACGAACTTTCCTGCTTCAGCTGGCTTTGAACCTCAACCCTCAGATCTAGCCTGCTGAATAGCTAGATTACAGGAGTGAACCATCAGTGCCAGGCATGAGTACATTTCTTTTTTTTTCTGATTTTCTTAAATTTTATTTTATTTTATTTGAGAACATACTGTACAGAGAGGCTACAATTACATGGGCAGGATAATGCATACATTTCTTACCAAGCATTGCAGCCTCCTCCTCTGTTTACCCTTCACCTCCCTTCCCAGCCTCCCCCCTACCCCCACCCAATTATACCCCCCCCACACCGACATTGTAAAGTTGCTTTTGACATGACATTTTGTACTTCTCATTGTTGCAACAGGTCCACCTGAATCCTTAAACGACTTGTTTGTCCCCATCTCCTCCACATGTTATACTGACATCAAATATAGTGAAAGCGGGGGTTACACTGTGGGGGAGGGACATACAAAGCAACAGAGAAATAATCTTATAAATGCGTTAGAAACACATCCATGAAAGAAATGAAAACATTAAAAAATATATTTAAGGGTTCATTTTCCTAACATCACATTATCTGACCTATTCTGCTTGACTCACACCTATACTAGATATTGCAAATAAGGGAAACCATGGGACCTATGCTTCTTTGGGCCTGGCTTACTTCACTTAATATAATTTTTTCCAAAACTTTCCATTTCCTAACAAATGGGGAAATGTCATTCTTTCTGATGGAGGCATAGAATTCCATTGTGTATATATACCACATTTTCTTGATCCATTCATCTACTGAGGGGCATCTGGGTTGGTTCCATATCTTAGCTATGGTAAATAATGCTGCAATAAACATAGTTGTGCTGGTAGCTTTAGTGTGGTCTTGTTTGTAAACATTTGGGTAAATGCCCAAAAGTGGGATTGCTGGATCATAGGGGAGATCTATGTGAAGTCTTCTGAGGAACCTCCATACTGCTTTCCAAAGTGGTTGAACGAGTTTACATTCCCACCAACAATGAAGTAAGGTTCCTTTCTGTCCACATCCCCTCCAGCATCTGTTGTTGTTAGAGTTCTTGATTTTTGCTGTTCTAACTGGAGTGAGGTGATATCTCAATGTTGTTTTGATTTGCATTTCTTTTATGGCTAGGGATGTTGAACATTTCTTCATGTGTCTATTGGCCATCCTTGTTTCTTCTTCAGAGAAGCTTCTCTTTAAGTCTTTCGCCCACTTATTTATTGGGCAGTTGTTTCTTTGAGGATTTGTTGTTGGGTGGTTTAATTTTTTGAGTTCCAAGTATATTTTAGATATGAGACCATGTCCGTTGTATGGCTAGTAAAGATCTTCTCCCAATCGGTGGGCTTTCTATTGATCTTGCTAGCTATGTCATTTGCCCTGCAGAAGCTCTGCAACCTTATGCAATCCCATTTGTCCAACCTTTCTTTGATTTGTTGTGCTTCTGGGTCTCTATTCAGAAAATTTCGGCCTGAGCCAAGGAGACCTAGGGTTTCTCCTATTCCATCCTGTAATGTTTTCACAGTGTCTGCTTTGAGTTCAAGGTCTTTGATCATTTGGAGTTGATTCTGGTGCAGGGTGATATATTAGGATCTAGCTTTAGTTTTCTACATGTAGTTAACCAATTTTGCCAGCACCATTTACTGAAGAGGCTGTCTTTCTTCCATTCTATTGTTTTAGCTTCCTTATCGAAGATTAGATGGCTATAGGTCTGTAGGTTCATTTCTGGGTTTTCAATTCTATTCCATTGGTCCTGAGGTCTGTTCTTATGCCAGTACCAAGCTGTTTTGATTACTATGGTTTTATAGTAGAGTTTGAAATTTGGTATTATTACTCCTCCAGCAGTGTTCTTTCCGTTGAGGAGCGTTTTTGCTATTCGGGGTCTTTTATTGTTCCATATGAATTTTTGGATTGCCTCTTCTATTTCCTTGAAGAATGAGGGTGGAATTTTGATAGGTATGGCGTTGAATTTGTAGATAGCCTTGGGAAGTATTGCCATTTTCACGATGTTAATCTTGCCAATCCAGGAGCATGGGAGGTTTTGCCATTTTTTAAGTTCTGTGTTGATTTCCTTTTTCAAGATTTTAAAGTTTTCATCATAGAGGTCCTTCACTTCTTTGGTTAAGGTAATTCATAGGTATTTTATTTTTTGTGGGGCTATTACAAATGGAGTTGCTTTCCTAATTTCAGCCACACTTTTCTCATTGTTGGCATATAGAAAAGCCATTGATTTTGGGGGGTTAATTTTATAACCTGCTACTTTGCCAAAGTTTTGAATCAGCTTGAGTAATTTGGGAGTGGAGTCTATGGGATTCTTTAAATACAAGATCATGTCATCTGCAAAGAGGGAGAGTTTATTTCTTCTTTCCCTATTTGGATCCCCTTTATGTCTGCATCTTGTCTTATTGCTGTAGCTAGGCATTCTAATACTAGATTGAAGAGAAGTGGAGAGAGTGGGCATCCTTGTCTTGTTCCTGAGTTAAGAGGAAATGGCTTTAGTTTTTCACCATTGAGTATAATGCTGGCTGTAGGTTTGTCATATACAGCCTTTATTGTATTGAGGAATGATCCATGGATTCCTAATTTTTCCAGAACCTTCATCATAAAGGGGTGTTGGAACTTGTCAAATGCTTTTTCTGCATCTATTGAGATAACCAAGTGGTTCTTATTCATGCTCCTGTTGATGTGATGAATAATATTAATTGATTTGCGTATATTGAACCAGCTTTGCATCCCTGAAATGATTCCTGTTTGATCATGATGTATGATTTTTTGGATGAATTGTTGAAGTCGATTGGCCAAAATTTTGTTGAGAAGTTTTGCATCAATGTTCATCAAAGAAATGGGTCTATAGTTCTCTTTCTTTGATGAGTCCCTGCCTGGTTTTGGGATGAGGGTTATGATGGCTTCATAGAATGTGTTCGGTATTGAGCTTTCTCTTTCAATTTCATTGAAGAGTTGGAGGAGTATTGGTGTGAGCTCTGCTTTGAAGGCCTTGTAAAATTCTGCTGTAAAACCATCTGGTCCTGGACTTTTCTTAGCTGGGAGGTCTCTTATTGCTCTTTCTATTTCAATGCTTGATATGGGCCTGTTAAGCTGATATAACTCATCTTGGTTTAGTTTTGGCATGTCAATATTTGCTAGGAAAAGGTCCATTTCTGTCAAGTTCTCAAACTTATTAGCATAAAGTTTTGAGAAGTATTCCCTTATAATGTTCTGAATCTTGGTTGTTTCCGTGGTGATGTTTCCATTCTCATCTCTGAGTTTATTAATTTGGGTGTGTTCTCTCCTTTTTCTGATAAGATTTGCTAAGGGTCTGTCAATTTTGTTAAGTTTTTCGAAGAACCAACTCTTTGTTTTGGTGATTCTTTCTATAGTTTTTTTGGATTCTAATTCATTTAATTCTGATTTAATTTTGATTATTTCTTTCCGTCTACTGGATTGGGGTTTATCTTGCTGCTCTTATTCAAGGAGGTTTAGATGTGTCATTAAATTGTTAGTTTCAGATCTCTCCAATTTGTTGATGTAGGAGCTCAGAGCTATAAACTTGCCTCTGAGTACTGCCTTTGCTGTGTCGCAGAGGAGCTGGTAATTTGTGTGTTCATTTTTGTTGAATGGCATGAACATTTGAATTTCCTTTCTAATCTCTTCCATGACCCACTCATGATTCAGCAGTATGTTGTTCAGACTCCATGTGATACCGGACTTTCTTTGGTGACTTTTGGTGTTGAGTTCTAATTTTATTCCCTTGTGGTCAGAGAGAATGCAAGGTATAACTTCAATGTTTCTGAATTTAGACAAGTTTGCTGTGTGGCCTAAAATGTGGTCTATTTTAGAAAACGTTCCATGTGCTGCTGAGAAGAACGTGTATTCTGATGCTGCTGGGTGAAATGTTCGGTAAATGTCTGTTAAGTCTAGTTGATCTATGCAGCTGTTTAGATCTGCGGTTTCTCTGTTGAGTTTTTGCCGAGTTGATCTATCTAGTGGGGAGAGTGGTGTGTTAAAATCCCCAACAATTAAAGTCTTTGGATCTGTATGGGATTTGAGGGAAAGTAGTGTTTCTTTGATAAATTTGGGTGCTCCATTGTTTGGTGAATAGATATTTAGAATTGTAATATCCTCCTGAAGGAGAGATCCTTTAATTAGTATGTAGCGACCTTCTTTATCTCTTCTCACGAATTTTAATTTGAAGTCTATTTTATCTGATATTAGGATTGCAACTCCCGCCTGTTTATGGGGGCCGTTTGCTTGGTAGATTTTGTTCCAGCCTTTAACATTGAAAATGTGTTTGTTTTTACGGGCAAGATGTGACTCCTGCAGACAGCAGATAGAAGGTCTTGTTTTTTAATCCAACTAGTCAGTCTATGTCGCTTAATTGGAGAGTTCAATCCGTTAACGTTAAGAGATAGGACTGAGAGGTATTGGGGAGTTCCTGCCATGTTATCCACCTTCTTGGGGGCTGCGAAAACTGGGTTCTTCCTAAGGTTCTTGGATTCTCAGTTTGGGTGCAGTTTCTTATGAGTACATTTCTTATCAAGCATTGTTGCCTCTTTGTTTTTTACCTGCCACCCCTTCCCTCCCATCTCCACAACTACATCCCTCCCTGCCCCATTTAAAAAAAAAATTTTTAACCTACTGGTCAAAGCTCTCATTGTTTTTTTGTTTTTTTGTTTTTTTGGTGGTTTAACTGGTCCTGGGGCTTAAATTTAGGGCCTGGGCATCTCCCTTTACTATTTTTGTTCAAGGCTAGTGCTGTACCACTTTAGCCACAGCTCCACTTCCTACATGTCGATGGTTAATTGGAGATAAAGAGTCTCACAGGATTTCCTGCTCTGGGTACCTTCCAATGGAGATTTCCAACACTCAGTCTGCTGAGAAGTTAGCATTATAGGCACCCAGGTTCTGATTGCTTTTTGATATTCACGGTGGAAAACTTACACTGACTTTATCACGCCTCTGACTGAACTGGATCTTTGATTACTATTCTTACAAAAACTTATTATTATTATTATAAAGGTGATGTACAGAGGAATTACAATTACAATAAGTTAGGAAAAGAGTACTTTTTTGTTGTTCATTGTGGGGCTTGAAATCTGTCCCTCAGCTCTTCAGCTCAAGGCTAGCACTCTACCACTTAAGCCACAGTGCCACTTCCAATTTTTTCTGTTTATGTGGTGTTGAGGAATTGAATCCAGGGACTCATGCATGCGAGGCAAGCACTCTACCACTGAGCCACCTTCCCAGCCCTCCAAGAGGATATTTGTTTTGGACAATGTCACCTCTTCCCTCTCTCTGTTTTTCCATCCTGTCCTCACTCACAAGTTATAGAGTTCACTTTTCAACATAGTGAATACCACTGTTGCATTTGTTCACTAATGTTCTTTATTTTTATTATATTTCCCTATATTTTTGCTAATTCTCACTATGTTTACATCAGATTTAAAACGTCACATGAAATGTCTGTAAGTGTTATATAGAATATATATTATATATAGAATATATAATTATATAATTATAAAATCACAAAGTGTAAGGTATGTTAGTACTATTGTGTATTAAGATGAATAATTATATTAAAATATAAAGGAAGGGATTGTCGATGATTTTGGAGTAGTACAGGACTGGGGTTTGAACTCAGTGCATGTACTAGGTCAGTGTTCTACCACTTGAGCCAATACAATGCAAAAGATTTTCATTAAAATGAATGTATTTGTCCTAAAAGAAAAATCAGTGCTTTGAAAGGGTTAACATCTTAGTACATGAAAAATTCATGAAGTAAAGATAAAATATCCTCATGCATGTTTCTTTGTTCCTGAGAATTGAACGTAGAGCTCTATCACTGAGCTATATTCTTAATCCTCTATATTCTCTCTCTTTTTTTTTTTTTTTGGTCAGTCATGGGACTTGAACTCTGGGCCTGGGCACTGTCCCTCAGCTCTTCCGCTCAAGGCTAGAGCTCTACCACTTGAGCTGCAGTGCCATTTCCAGTTTTTTGGTGGTTTATTTGAGGTAAGAGTTTCACGGATTTGCCAGCCTGGGCTGGCTTTGGACCACAATCCTCATATCTCAGCCTCCTGAGTAGCTAGGATTACAGGCGTGAGTCTGGGCAACCATCTATATTCTTTAATACAGGGTCTCACTGAGTTGCCTAGGCTGGCTTCCAATTCCTGATCCTTCTACCTTCACCTCTATGATAGCTGGGATTATAGACAAGCACTCTGACCCTGTATGCCTTATCTTTCCATCAGTGTTCATCACCTGCTTCTTCTCATCCATTTAAATATTTGTTAGAAAAATTGATTATCTGCCAAGTATAGGCAATGCATAAGATGATGTCTACTTCTAAGTAGTTTACAACTACCAAGAAAGATTGTAAATAGGTGCCACTGGAAGATGAAGCCGAGCCTTTCCAGATAGGATTTTTGGCCTGAGTCATTTCAGAATGAGTTAAACAGAATGCTCTGCTGGTGGAAAACAAGCTAGGGAGTGGTTCCATTGTAGGTGAAATGACCCAAGTAGGAGTTTGTATGTTTAAAATTTAGTGAACCATTACCATTTCTTTAATTTTTTGAGTAAGATACAAAATACCAATGGAATCTAATGCAGATGATCAATTCTTGAGTGTCAGCTATGATGAAGTTGTTTTACACTTTTTGCTTACAAAAGGATTACAAATTGCAGTTCATGAGACTTTCTGAATTTAGTTCAGGGAAAGGTCTTTTTCTTTTTCTTTTTTTTTTTTTTTTATCAATTTATGGTGGGATTCAGGTCCTCAGAACCCAGGAATATTGAGATCTATTAATTAGGTACAGTCAAAACCCTTTTTTCAAAATATAACTGTGATGTTCCAAAGTTGTTTTATTTTCAAACTATTTGATACTTAATTTTCTTTAAAAAGACAGTTCTTAAAAATAAATCACAGTTCTAGTTATGGTACCTAGGAAGAGGACGTGGGGGAATACCCATTAGATAGAGAATCATGGAGTGAGAAGCTAAGTATTTCCCAAGAATTAAAAGAGCACTTTGGGGTCTGGGAAGGTGGCTCAGTTGTAGAGCGCTGGCCTTGCATGCATGAGGCCCTGGGTTCGATTCCTCAGCACCACATAAGCACAAAGAAAAAAGCCAGAAGTGGTGCTGTGGCTCAAGTGGTAGAGCACTAGCCTTGAGCTGAAGAGGTGAGGGACAGCGCCCAGGTCCAGAGTTCAGGCCCCACGACCGGACACAAAAAAAAAAACACCAAAGATCACTTTGTTCCTTGATTTTGTTTTATATTTATATATTTTCATGAAAACAATGTGTACAGTAGTGTGCCCAAATCTGCAGTATGTGGCTTGATGGACTTTTACAATGTGCCTTGATCCCTTCTCCTTCCAGGTCTTTATCAATTTCAGTTTGTTTCCTTTTTTCCCCTAGTCTACCTTTTCAGTAGAGTCTTACTAGAATAATCCTTAATATAATAATCCTTTGGTATTTTAAGCTAACAGTTCCCTTTACGAAAATCTGTTTAACTCTTTTGTATATGATTTGACTTTGAAACATATTGCAAGCTTCTTGTCCCTGTGCTCTTGAGCTCAAGGCGAGCACTCTGCCACTTGAGCTCCAGCGCCACTTCCAGTTTTCTAGTGGTTTTATCTGAGATAAGAGTCTCACCGACTTTCCTTCCTGGACTGGCTTTGAACCTCGATCCTCAGCCTCCTGAGTAGCTAGGATTACAGGCCACTAGCACCGGCACTAGAGGTAGTTTAAAAATAAGATTTTGTTATTATTAAAGTGTTTTGTACAGGGGTTACCATTTCTTAAGTAATGAGTACATTTCTGTTTTGGAACTTTGTCACCTCTTCCTGTTAGCAGTACTTTTGAAAATAACTTAAAATATTTGCCTAACACGTAGTAAGCGTTTGAACAAACTCTTAAAGCTGTTTACTAGCAGAAAGAAGCATATAAACCAACATAATAGTATAAGGATGGAGGGGACAAGTAGAGAAATTAAGGTTCTTAGAACTATTGGTTGATTATTCTGTTATTGTCTTAAACCCTCATTATTATAGATTATGAGTCCAGATTTTCTATTCTGTAATGCTTATACAGATAGATACTAGGGTCAGCTCTTGTATTTGCAGTCAACTTGTTTTCTAATTAAAATGTTTTGTATTTGTCCTCCTCCTCTCTGAGATTAGGACTAAGGCCCTGGTAATCTGATACTTTTGCTCATTGGCTTGGTGCTCTACCACCTGAACCACAACTCCAACCCCATGTTTTTGAAATTTCAAATAGAAATGTTATTTAACTCTTGGAACATACTAGTGCTTGGTGACTTGAAAGATTGAAAACTAATAAAGGAACAGGTAACCCCATGTGATTCAGCCATACAATTGAAGTATGTATTCATTATACATTTCAGAGTGGGAAGTGTTGCTTTAAACTTTTGTTAATGTCAGCTTTTACATTACTCTGTTTATGCTTTCTAGAATGTCATTTAGAATTGTGAAGTAGATTGACATTCTTTTTTTAAATAATTTTTTATTGTGAAGATACTGTACAGAGGGGTTACAATCACATGAGCAAAGTAATAAGTACATTTCTTACCAAGCATTATTGCTTCCTCCTTTGTTTTCCCCCTACCATCCCTTCCCTCCCACCTATACAACTTACTCCCCCCCCCAAATTGTAAAGTTCATTTTTCTTTTTTTGGGGGGGAGGTCCGGTCATGGGGCCTGAACTCTGGGCCTGGGCACTGTCCCTCAGCTCTTCAGCTCAAGCCTAGCGCTCTACCACTTGAGCCACAGTGCCACTTCCGGCTTTTTTCTTTTTGCTTATGTGGTGCTGAGGAATCGAACCCAGGCCTCATGCATGCAAGGCAAGTGCTCTACCACTGAGCCACCTTCCTAGCCCTTAAAGTTTGTTTTTTGACATAGCATCTTGTACATGTCATTGTTGCAATGGGTCAACCTGTATCCCTGTTTAAACAATTTATTTTTTCCCTTCTGCTTCCCAAATTATACCAACATCAAATTCAGTGAAAATGGGTTATACCTTGGGGGAGGGACATAGAAAAAAACAAAAAAAAATCATGTGGTACCTTATAAATACGTTACAAACAATAGCAAGAAAGAAAAAAAAACCACTTGATTCCTTATCTTGGTGTTCATTTCACTTAATATCATCTTATTTGACCTTTTCTGCTTGTCTCAGATATATAGTAGTTATAGCAAATAAGGAAAACCAATGGGACATATGTTTCTTTGAACCTGGCTTGCTTCACTTATTTTTTTTTTCTTTTTTTGGGGTTCGGTCGTGGGGCCTCAACTATGGATGGGCCTGGCCGCTGTCCCTCAGCTCTTCAGCTTAAGGCTATTGCTCTACCACTTGAGCCACAGCGCCACTGCCAGCTTTTTTCTTATGTGGTACTGAGGAATCAAACCCAGGGCCTCATGCATACAAGGC
Source organism: Dipodomys merriami (assembly GCF_024711535.1). Taxonomy (NCBI): domain Eukaryota; kingdom Metazoa; phylum Chordata; class Mammalia; order Rodentia; family Heteromyidae; genus Dipodomys; species Dipodomys merriami. The sequence goes on from NW_027206368.1 coordinate 6,503,957, forward strand.
AAGCGCTCTACCCCTGAGCCACCTTCCCAGCCCCTAATATAATTTTTTTCCAAGTCTTTCCATTTCCTAACAAATGGGGCAGTGTCATTCTTGCTGATAGAAGCATAGAATTCCATTTTATATATAACACATTTTTTTGATCCATTCATCTACTGAGGGGCATCTCGGTTGGTTCCATATATTACCTATGGTAAATAATGCTGTAATAAACATAGTTGGGCTGGTAGCATGGTCTTGTTTGTGATCATTTGAGTAAATGCCCAAAAGTGGGATTGCTGGGTCATAGTGGAGCTCTTCGTGGAGTCTTTTGAGGAATCTCCATAGTACTTTCCAAAGTGGTTGAACAAGTTTACACTCCCACCAACTATGGAGTAGGATTCTCTTCTGTCCACATCCCCTCCAGCATCTGTTGGTATTAGAGGTCTTGATTATAGCCATTCTAAATGGGGTGACGTGGTATTTCAATGTTGTTTTGATTTGCATTTCTTCTATGGCTACAGAGGTTGAGCATTTCTTCATATAGATTTTGACATTCTTTATGTGAAATACTTGGATTAAGATAAGTTTAAGAATTGAGAATTTGGGGATTTGAGGAAGTTAATGGTGGTACATATTCCATGTGTTTTGCTACTGCTAGCATGGCACATAACTTTCTGTAGAGAAATTATAGAAACATGACTGCGTAAAAGAAATGACTGAATTAGCTTTGGTTTTGCAACAAAGTGAATTTGAAAAAGACACCTTTGTTTTATGGAACTTCTTAGGTTTCAGAGTTGGGAATAAGATTTGGAACCTGTAAAATGTCTGATTTTATATCTTCAGCTGTCTTGAATGTGTTATCAACTTATTCAGATGTGTTGAAGTGTATATGACTGAATGATGGTAATTTTTTTTAATGTTTCTTTTAGGTAGATGAAGTTCCTGATGGAGCTGTAAAACTACCTACAAACTACCCATTTTCTTTTTTGGAACTCATGAGACGTAAGTCCTGTTAGCTTTTCGATGCAAATTAGAAGTTTCAGGATTGTGCATAAAATGAAAAAGTAGAAATTAATTTAAAGAGGAATAGGAAAGAAATACAAAACTTTAAAATTATGTTTGAACTTTAGAATAAATTTTCAAGCTACCTCTTTGTGTTGAGGAAGCACTATGTATGTTTTACTTTTAGATAGTAAAGGCACTGTAGGTTTAATTTTGATTGAAAGTTTAATTTTCTTAATCAGGGAAGGAAGCAAAAGAATGGTGGAAAGTTTGTATGGGAAGTTTTTACAGGACATTCAATATTTCTGTTCAGTAAAATTACATGGACTTTCTTCTCCCCCCCCCCCATTCTGGGATTTGAATTCAGTGTCCTGTACTTGGTAGGCAGGTGCTCTACCATTGAGTCATGCCTCTGGCCCAACTAAGTGATTTCTTCTTTTTTTTGTCAGATATGGGGCTTGAACTCTGGGCCTAAACTCTGTCCCTGTGCTCTTCAGCTCAAGGCTGGCATTCTACCGCTTAAGCCACAGTGCCACTTCCGGTTTTCTAGTGGTTTATTGGAGATAAGAGTCTCACGGAGTTTCCTGCCTGGGCTGGCTTTGAACCTCTATCCTCAGATCTCTGTGTCCTGAGTAGCTAGGATTACAGGCGTGAGCCACCAGTGCCTGGCCCAACTAAGTGATTTCCATAAGGATTATTTTATATTATGCTTTAGGCCTTAGGCTATATTGTACAAAATACGAGAAGATGAAATCTGGACAGTTCCTTTGAGTGTACTAGAGGCTTATGGGTAGTAGAGCCATTCTGATTTGTTCTACTGTCCCTAGTGGATATGGGCACAAACTGATTTGGTGAGACAATTTTAATTTTTCAAAAATTAGCTGAAAATTGAGCTGTTACTTTTATATGCATAAGATTTTCTGGGAGCTATCTCATGGGTTTCCAATGATTATATTTGTATATACCTATCATTTAGTAGCCTTCTAAGTACTATATAATTTGACTGGTTTTGAACTTAAAATAATTTCTGTAGCTTAGGCTTGCTTATTTGGGATGAAGAGAAACAAAGCTTGGTATTCCTCTTCTAATTATAATTATATTCCTAGAAATGGCTACAATGACAATGTCTGATTTAATGTTTCTTAGCAACCAGCTTTCAGTTATTAATGTGTATGTGTGATACTGAGGTTTGAACTCAGCCTCATGCTTACTAATCAATTATCCTTCAGCCCTTTTAAATTCTGGTTGTTTTTGGAAAGGGGGTTGTATTTTTGCCTCAGGCTAGTCTTGGACGACAGTCCTACCTGCCCCTCCAGTAACTAGGATTATAATCCTGTACCATTATCCTAGCTCTCACATAATTTTTTCAACAGTTATGTTTTGCTGTGATAATATACACAAAATGTATACCACTAAGTTGATTTTAATAGGAATTTCATTAGATTTTAGCAGTTTCTTGTATTCATGATCATTCCATTCTCTTCAGTTCTAAACAACCACTAATCTACACGGTTGAATCACCATTTCTGGCCATTTCATGTTAGTGGTATTATAAAATACCACAAATTATTATTTTTTTGAAACTTAAAAAATTGTCTTTAGTTGTACAAATGGATTTCAATTCAAGAAATTGATAAATTTGTAAGTACAATGCATCTTTTTTGTGGGGGGCGCCTGAACTCTGGGCCTGGGTGCTCTCCCTCAGCTCTTCAGCTCAAGGCTAGCACTCTACCACTTGAGCCACAGTGCCACTTCGGTTTTTTTCTTTTTGATTATGTGGTGCTGAGGAATTGAACCTAGGGCCTCATGCATGCAAGGCAAACGCTCTACCACTGAGCCACCTACCCAGCCCCTAAAGAAACATTTCTTAGGGCTTATCCAAGACTTTCTGAGTCAGTCTGTATGCTATGGAGTTCAACAATCTAACAAGCCTTGGGGATGATCCTGAGCCATACCAAATTTACAAATACTGTATTAAATGTAGCTGGCATTAGTTGAATTTTCTTTGGAGGGGAAGGGAGGCAGTTTGGGGCTTGAACTCAGGGCCTGGGCACTGTCCCTTAGCTTTTTTGTTTAAGACTAGCACCCTACAGTCACTAGAGCCACAGCGCTAATTCTTGCTTTTTTGTTTATGTGGTACTGAGGAATCAAACCCAAGGCATCATGCATGTTAGGCATGCACTCTACCACTAAGCTACGTTCCCAGTCTTCAATTTTTTATTTTTGTAACTTTAAAAAATTCTTTCTGAGTGGGCTGGGAAGGTGGCTCAGAGTTCAGGCCCCATGACCAGACCTCCCCCCCCAAAAAAAAATTACTTCTGATTTCTCTGATTTTAAGACATTTTGTAAAATATTTATATACACGTATGTATATATATACACATTCTTACAGTTTTATAGGGCACTTGTGTAGACCATTGTTACTTCTTTTTTTTTTAACAGTCTTGGAGATCCAATGAGATCCTAGTTCATACAAGGCAACTGCTCCTCCAGCATTAGGTTACTATTTTAAATTTAAAAGTGACTATTCTTTCCCCAACATTAAAAAATGGAGAACTTTTATTTTCAATGCTGAAGATTAAACCTAGGGTCTTGAACTTGCTGAGCAGTGTTACCACTTGGAAGCATATGTAGCCCAAAGTCTGTATTTAAATCACAGCATTACACTGGGTACCTAAACTTATTAGGTATTACTTGGTTAATTAGGTATTAAGATGGTTAAGGGGGAAAATGAGGCTATTAATAATCAAGAAATTAATGCCTGGGAAGGTAGCTCAGTGGTAGAGTCCTTGCCTGCACGAGGCCCTGGGTTCCTCAGCACCACTTAAGCACCACATAAGCAAAAAAAGCTGGAAGTGGCGCTGTGGTTCAAACGGTAGAACGCTACCCTTGAACTGAAGAGCTGAGGGACAACGCCCAGGCCCAGAGTTCAGGCCCATGACTGACCAAAATAAACAAATTAAGATATATTCAAATTTAAAAATACCTGCTTTAATAGCTAGGATATGGAAACAACCTAGATGCCCCACCACAGATGAATGGATCCAAAAATTCTGGTATCTATACACAATGGAATATTATGCAGCCATTAGAAATGACAAAATAATGGCATTTGCAGGGAAATGGATGGAGCTAGAAGGAATCATGTTGAGCGAGGTAAGCCAAGAAAGAAGAGACAAATGGTACATGGTCTCCCTGATAAGCGGATGCTAAATCCAAAACGTTAGGCGATATGACAAAACTAGCAGGCCTAAGAAACAAAGAACTCCCACTCATCTGGTTGAACCACTACTAAATATCCCAATGCTGCTGATCACATATATGGTATATAACATATGAACACCGTTATATGTTACAGACTGTGATAGACAATTTGCTCCAGGAAAGTTAGAATGAACTTGTGACTTTAAATGAACATCATTATTCCACAATACTGTGAATTTCAGAAATTATTTAATCACTTAATCAAAATTAAAAAAAAAGAACCTTGGGGAAGGGAGGGAGGGGAGGATGGTAGGGGGAAAACAATGGAGGGGGTAACAATGTTCAAGAAGAAGTGTACTCAATACCTCACTCATGTAACTGTAACTCTCTGTATAGTACCTTTACAATAATAATAATTAAAAAAAACCTGCTTTAAGCTGGGTGCCGGTGGCTCACAACTGTAATCCTAGCTACTCAGGAGGCTGAGATCTGAGATTCGTGGTTCAAAGCCAGCCCAGGCATGCAAATCCGTGAAAATCTTTTTTTTTGGGAGGAGGGGGGGTCAGGTCGTGGGGCCTGAACTCTGGGCTTGGGCGCTGTTCCTCAGCTCTTCAGCTCAAGGCTAGTGCCACATCGCTACTTCTGGCTTTTTTTCTTTTTGCTTATGTGGTGCTCAGGAATCAAACACATTGCCTCATGCATTGCAAGGCAAGTGCTCTACCACTGAGCCACCTTCCCAGCCCCAAGTCTGTGAAAATCTTATCTCCAATAAACCACCAAAAAACTGGAAGTGGCACTGTAGCTTAAGTGGTAGAGCTCTAGCCTTGAGTTGAAGAGCTGAGGGACAGCGCCCAAGCCCTGAGTTCAAGCCCCACGACCTCCCCCCCCCGAAAAAAAAATAAAACTACCTGTTTCATAAAAATTTAGTGGCATTTTTATTTCAAAGTATACTTTAATGTTTTTGATCTTCAGTGTTTTTTTTTTTTTTTTTTTTTGCTAGTCCTAGAGCTTGAACTGAGGGCCGGGGTGTTGTATTCAAGGTTAGCAGCACTCTACCAGTTGAGCCATAGATTCATTTCTGGAGGTCAGAGTTTTATAGACTTGCCTGCTGGTCTGGCTTCAAATTGTGATCCTCAGCTCTCATCCTCTCAGCTTACTTAGTAACCAGGATTATAGGCAGGAGCCACTGGTGCCCAGCTATTATCAGTGTTCTTTTAAGTATACCATTTACATTTGCAAAGTCAGTACCTCCCAAAAGCTTGGAGAGTAAAGTCATGGGTTGATGATGAATTTGCTTTGTAACACTTGACACAGGATTTAATACAAGTCGATTACAGCAGTCACATTTGCCTATTTTATGTGACTTTCAGCAAATTCCTTACATTTGTGTCCTTCTGAATTTGTAAAATAGGGATTTCATCTATCTTAGAACTTTAGGACACAGCTAAGGTGCTTTCATAAATAATTAATTAGACTAATGCTAAGTATGTGTTGAATGAAATGCCAGTAAGAACTGTATGGCTTTGAAAGGCTTGTTTTGGGAGCAATACTTGCTGGGATTTATAAATTAATAGTAACATTGCATATATTTTTTTCTAAGGCTGTTATTGTAGTGTTACTAAGTTTAGATCAGCTCAGTTTGAATTTTGCTGACTAGTTTTGCTAATTGAGAGAATGTCTTCGAACTCTCCAAACTCTTGAAAATTTAGTCATACTTTTCTGCTTTTATCTCTTATTAATGTTCAACTTTAGAAACTTAAAAAATACTATATAGTATATGTAGTGTATAGTATGCATATAATTTTTTTTAAATTTTTTTTTTTTTGGATTTCTTTTTTTTTTTTTAATTGTATTTTATTTTATTTGAGAACATACTGTACAGAGGGGCAACAATTACATGGGCAGGATAATGCATACATTTCTTACCAAGCATTGCAGCCTCCTCCTTTGTTTACCCTTCACTTCCCTTCCCCGTCTCCCCCCTCCCCCCACCCAATTTTACCCCCCTACCCCCACCCAATTATACCCCCCTCCCCCCCCACACCGAAATTGTAAAGCTGGTTTTGACATGACATTTTGTACTTCTCATTGTTGCAACAGGTCCACCTGAATCCTTAAACGACTTGTTTGTCCCCATCTCCTCCACATGTTATACTAACATCAAATATAGTGAAAGCGGGGGTTACACTGTGGGGGAGGGACATACAAAGCAACAAAGAAATAATCTTATAAATGCATTAGAAACACATGCATGAAAGAAACGAAAACATTAAAATACATATTTAAGGTTTCATTTTCCTAACATCACATTATCTGGCCTTTTCCGCTTGACTCATACCTATACTAGATATTGCAAATAAGGGAAACCATGGGACCTATGTTTCTTTGGGCCTGGCTTACTTCACTTAATATAATTTTTTCCAAAACTTTCCATTTCCTAACAAATGGGGAAATGTCATTCTTTCTGATGGAGGCATAGAATTCCATTGTGTATATATACCACATTTTCTTGATCCATTCATCTACTGAGGGGCATCTGGGTTGGTTCCATATCTTAGCTATGGTAAATAATGCTGCAATAAACATAGTTGTGCTGGTAGCTTTAGTGTGGTCTTGTTTGTAAACATTTGGGTAAATGCCCAAAAGTGGGATTGCTGGATCATAGGGGAGATCTATGTGAAGTCTTTTGAGGAACCTCCATACTGCTTTCCAAAGTGGTTCAACAAGTTTACATTCCCACCAACAATGAAGTAAGGTTCCTTTCAGTCCACATCCCCTCCAGCATCTGTTGTTATTAGAGTTCTTGATTTTTGCTGTTCTAACTGGAGTGAGGTGATATCTCAATGTTGTTTTGATTTGCATTTCATCTCAATAGATGCAGAAAAAGCATTTGACAAGATCCAACACCCCTTTATGATGAAGGTTCTGGAAAAATTAGGAATCCATGGAACATTCCTCAATACAATAAAGGCTGTATATGACAAACCTACAGCCAGCATTATACTCAATGGTGAAAAACTAAAGCCATTTCCTCTTAACTCAGGAACAAGACAAGGATGCCCACTCTCTCCACTTCTCTTCAATCTAGTATTAGAATGCCTAGCTACAGCAATAAGGCAAGATGTAGACATAAAGGGGATCCAAATAGGGAAAGAAGAAATAAAACTTTCCCTCTTTTTTTAAATTTTTTATTGTGAAGATACTATACAGAGGGTTACAGTTACATGAGCAAGGGAGCGAGTACACTTCCTATTGAGCATTGCTACACCCTCCATTGTTTTCCCGCTAGCATCCCTCATCTCCCTAACTTCCCCGAGGTTCTTTTTTTTTTAATTGTGATTAAGTGATTACATAATTTCCCAAATTTCACAGTATTGTGGAATAATGATGCTCATTTAAAGTCACAAGTTCATTCTAACTTTCCTGGAGCAAATTGTCTATCGTGGTCTATAACATATAATGGTGTACACATATGCATATAATTTTTAATTACTGTAAATTTACAGAGATTTCATAGTTGTATTTTCATACATGCATATAATATACATTGTTGAAATTATGTTCATTTTTTTTGGGAGAGGGTTAGTTGTGGGAATTGAACTCTGGGCCTGGGCTCTGTCCCTTAGCTCTTCAACTCAAGGCTAGTGATCTGCCACTGGACCCACCGTGTTACTCCAATTTTTTGCTGATTTATTGGAGATTAGAGTCTCAATAGACTTTCTGGCCTGGGCTGGCTTTGAACTGTAATCCTCAGATCTCAGCCTCCTGAGTATCTAGGATTACAGGCATAGCCACTGGCACCCAGCTTGTCCTTTCTCCTTCTGCTGGTCGTCTTTCCCCATCATTCTACCTTTTACTGTCATAGCATCTATTTATTTATTGAGCCAAGCCTGGGCCTTCACTCAGGGCTTGGGCACTGTCTCTGATTTCTCTCTCTCTCTCTCTCTCTTTTTTTTTTTTTTGCTCATGGCTTGTACTTTACCGTTTGAGCTGTAGTTCCACTTTGGAATTTTTGGCAGTTAAAAGTCTCATGATCCTCAGCTCTTACCCAATATGTTAGGATTACAGGTATGAATCACTCCTGCCTGACTTGTTATAAAATTTTAGTAAACATCCTTTTTAAGATTTGTTTCATATTTTGTGATTTTATAATAGGTAAATGTAGCAGCAAGTTAGAGTTGATAAGTTGAAAATGAAACGTTTTGTTTAGAAAATACTACTTAATAAAGATAAATGACTTGATCTTGATGTCCTTGTGTCTGATAGGCCTTCATATTTTGATTATGGCCCCTTTGGTTTGACTTAAAAGTTCTAAGTTTGGGCTGGGAAGATGGCTCAGTGGTAGAGTGCTTGCCTTGCATGCCTGCGGCCCTAGGTTCGATTCCCTAGTACCACATAAGCAAAAAGAAAAAAGCCGGAAGTGGCGCTATGGCTCAAGTGCAGCGCCCAGGCTCAGAGTTCAGGCCCTATGACTGGACCCAAAAAAAAAAAAAAAAGTTCTAAGTTTGTGGTGACTTTGTGTGGGCTTTCTTATGGGCATCCATACTGTTTAGTAAAAAGGTAAAATCTGAGACATAACTGCTTTTCTATATATTTGCAAAAGAACTTCAATCCACATAAGTTTACTGTTAGATTTGGAATTTACTGCTTAATTTTCTCATTGCTTTTAAAAAGCAAATAATAAAAGGAAAGTTCTACAATTTAACCACTAAAGAGAAAGAATAATATTTTTATATTTTAGAATTTCTAAACCTGTTGTGTTCTGATTTTTTTCCTCTGAACTTTCACAATTTTCCTTCCTTCATTCCTTCCTTTCTCTCTCCCTTTCCTCTCTCCCTCCCCTCTCTTCTTTCCTCCTTCCCTTTCCTCCCTTCTTTCCTCCCTTTAATCTCTTTCTCGAGCTGGTACCAGTACTTGAACTCAGGGCCTAGGCATTTTCCTTTAGTGTTTTTGTTTTTGGTGCAAGGCTGGTGCTCTTATATTTGAGCCACAGTTTCACTTCTGCCTTTTTGATAGTTAATTGTAGATAAGTGTTTCATGGCCTTTTCTGCTTGAGCTGGGTTCTAACCATGAACCTCAGATCTCAGCCTCCTGAATAGCTAAATTACAGGTGTGATCCATGGGTTCCTGGCTTCACAATTTTTTTGTATTTGCTATCAAAATGTAATTAGATTATGTCCTATTTCCATTTTGCATATAAAACACTTTTTGTAGGCCATTTGAAAATGGAACATTTCTAAGAGAAAACCATAGCCACAGCCACCATAAGGTGTTCCTTGGTAACTAGCAGTGCGGTCTCTAGGCTAATTTATGTACTATTCAGGAATCTTAGGGGATTGTATCCCCATGGAGAGTTATTTTGTTCATCAGCTTTGTTTTTGACTTATCAGTCTTGAGCATATTCTTTACCCCACCTATACTTCGAATTGATTGTGAAGATCAAACATTGAGCAGTATATTTACTGTTACAATATTTATTTTATTTTTTTGTGTGTGCTGATGCTGAATATTGAATTCAAGGTCTTATACTCTTGCTTGGCTTTTTCAGTGGCCTGGTGTGTGCTACTACTTGAGCTACATCTGCACTTCCAGGATTTTTCTCGTTAATCGGAGAGTCCCTTGGACTTTTCTGCCTGGCTGGCTTCAAATCAACATCAGACTGAGCCTCCTGAGTAGCTAGATTACAGGCATGAGCCACTGGTCCCAGACTCTTAAAATATTGCAGCCTCCTGGCTACTTAGGAGAACTGAGATCTGAGTATCTTGGTTTGAAGCCCAAAGAAAAGTGCTTGGGAATCCCAATTAACCATCAGAAAAGCAGATTGGAGTGTGTGACTCAAGTGATGGAACACCAGCTGTGAGCAGAAAAAAGACAGCAAGAGTATGAAGCCTTGCCTTGAGTTCAAGCCCTCACTATTGGCACAGAAAAAGTGCTCAAACAATAGATTGATAGGTCCATTTAGCAAAATGTATTAAATAATTACTGGCATGAAAATGTGTTCATATTTAATTAGAAGTATATAATGATGTTTAAATTAGGTACTTTCTGTTTTTTCACAGTACTAGAGTTTGAGCTTGAGCTTTGAGGCATTGAGCCTGGTTCGTTTGCTTGGCTGGTTCTCTACCACTTGAACCATGCTTCCAGATCATCTCTGCTGGTTATTCAGACTTGGTGATTTTTTTTCTCCCCAGCCTGGCTTTGTCCAGTTTGGGGGAGAAGTTTTTTTTTTTTTTTTTTTTTTTCGTTCGTGGGGCTTGAACTCTGGGCCTGAAAAGCCTGTTCAATTAAACTGAATGAGACCAGGTGCTGGTGATTCCTGCCTCTAATAGCCACATGAGGCTGAGATCTGAGAATTGAGGTTCTTAGCCAGTCTGGGCAGAAAAGTTCATGAGAATCCCATTTTCAGTAAACAGTGGAGCTATGCCTCAAGTGGTCTAAAGCTGTAGCATTGGGCACAAAAGTTCAGGGACAGTGCCCAGGCTCTGAGTTCAAGGCCCAGGATCTGTACCAAAAAAAAAGTTCATGTAAATGAGTTGGTGTTATGGATCTAGGAACTCATTACTGAATTAATAAAGTATATCAGATTGACATGTAGTTCTGTGGTTTAGTGCTTGACTTGTTTCTGTGAGACCTGGATGCAATCCTTAGTACTGTAAACGAAAAAAAAAACAGTAGTATTTGGAATAAAATATAGCCTACTTTATCCCTACCTCTAAACAGAAAACATTTATTGTTCTGCAAAGAAATGGAACCTAAAAATATTTTAGAAGCCAGGTGGCTGGTGTTTCACACCTATACTCCTAGCTATTCAGCCTGAGATATGAGGATCAAATTTCTAAGACAGCCTGGAAGAAAAGTCTGTGTGGCTCTCTTGTGTTCCAAGCTGGAAGTGGAACTATGGCTATAGTAGAGTGACTGTAGCCTTAAGTAAAAAAGCTAAGCAATAGTGGGAGGCTCTGACTTCAAGCCCAAATATCTGTATACATACTTCCCCCAAAAAGACTTTTCCAACATTTGTTCTGCCAGTACTTAGAGCCTTCTCATGTGTTGGTAAGATTGTGTTCATTGAAATGAATTCATCAGACTTTATATCCTTGTCTTCCCTTTAATTTGTATTTTATGAAATGCATCATATAATAGTGTTATTTTAGTAATGCACTATGTATATATTTATTTGAGGTTGCATTGCACTTATTATCTTCTTCTGTTTTAGTGCTTTTTTAGGACCAAAGGATATATTTCCTTACTCAGAAAATAAGGAAAAGTATGGCAAACCAAATAAATAAAAAGGTTTCAATGAAGGCTTATGGGAGATAGATAACAATCCAAAAGTGAAATTTTCAAGTGTACAGGTGAGTCATTGGATACCCACTTAGTTTAGTATTATTTATTCAGTCTTGGAGGAAAAAATACCATCATAGCTAGAGGAAAATAAGATGGCATTTAAGACTCTTAGTAATTTTGGATTAAATTGTGTTCTTATTTATGGAATAAACTTTGACTTTTTATGTCTAGATGAACTACTGAAATTATTATACTGCTAATGAGACCTCAGAAAACTGAGAAATGCTTGGTTATTTACTCCTAAGAATAAAGTTTAATATATTAGATTTAAAGCCATATATACTGTCTTTTTTTTTCTTTCTTTATTTATTTTTTGTCAGTTGTGGGACTTGAACTCTGGGTCTGTGCACCATCCCTGAGCTCTTCAGCTTAACGCTAGAGCTCTACCACTTGAGCCACAGCACCACTTCCAGTTTTCTGGTAGTTAATTGGTGATAGAGTGTCAGGGACTTCACTTGCCCAGGCTGGCTTTGAATCTCGATCCTCAGATCTCAGCCTCTTGAGTAGCTAGGATTACAGGCGTGAGCCACCAGTGCCTGGCTTCTACTATATTAGCTCTCAGACATTTCCATACATGCATACAAATCGTTGAAAATAAGTTTTATTCTATTTTCATACATGTGTAAAGTACTTAATTTGCCCTCTCCTTGGCCCTCTTCCCTCCTGCTAGTACCTGATCACCCAGAAGAGCCTATATTACTTTCCTATCATTCATTTTTTTAAGTGTGTATTACACAAAGGAATTTTGCCATGTTATTTCACATATATACATATATGCTATGTTCAGTTCAGGATATTTTTTTGGAGGGGTCAGTTGTGGGGCTTGAACTCTGGACTTGGGTGCTGTCTCTGCGCTCTTCAGCTCAAGGTGACAGACCGGGGGGTTGTGTGTGTGTGTGTGTGGTGTGTGGTGAGTGTGCGAGTGTGAGTGTGGGTGGTGGGTGGTATGTGTGAGCGTGAGTGGTGTGTGTGTGATGTGATTGAGTGTGTGTGTGGTGTGTGTGGTGTGATTGAGTGACTGAGCGTGTGTGGTGTGTGTGTGGTGTGGTATGAGTGTGAGCATGTGGTGTGAGTGTGGTGTATGTGGTGTGAGTGGTGTGATTGTGAGCAAGCATGTGTGATTGAGTGTGAGTGTGGTGTGTGTGGTGTGATTAAGTGAGTGAGCATGTAGTGTGTGGTACTTTTGGTGTGTGGTGAGTGTGAGCGTGAGTGGTGTGGTATGACTGTGTGGTGTGAGTTTGGTATGACTGAGTGTGGTGTGAGTGCTGTAGGTGTGGTGTGGTGTGATCATGTGTGGTGTATGTGAGTGAGCATGTATGGTGTGTGTTGTGTGGTGTATGAGCATGTGTGGTGTGTGGGTGGTGTGATTTGAGTGAGCGTGTGTAGTGTGATTGTGAGTGTGAACATATGTGGTGTGAGTAAAATGGGTGGTATGATTGAGTGTTAGCATGTGTGGTGTGTGGTGTGAGTGGTGTATGGTGTGTGAGTGAGCGTGTGTGTGGTGTAATTGACTGTGAGCGTGTGGTGTGTGTGGTGTGATTGAATGAGCGTGTGTGGTGTGTGGTGTGTGGAGTGTGACCGTGTGTGGTGTGTGTGATTGTGTGTGTGGTGTTAGTGTGAGTCATTCCATTGTCCTAGGTGCTGGGTGTGAATGTTGCCTTATGCTCCCGGCCGCTCTTCCGTGGCTCTTCAGGGAGCAGAGCACAGAGCTTGTGGGTCACCTGCTGCTCTGCACGGGGCCGGGGTCGTAGGGTCGCTGGGTCACGGGGATCAGCGGGGCCAGCCGGGCTGAGGGTTGGCAGGCCCAGCCTGGCCTTGGCTCCCACCCTGACTGCACCCAACGCCCACCACTCCGTGGTCCCCGCGGTACTGGAGGCAGAGGTTGGAGGCTCTCAGTTGGAGGCAGTCTGGACCAACTTCACCCTCATCTCAGAGAGACTGGTGAGGAGGGCACCTGGCACAGCAGGGAGGCTGGGTGGGGCCCTGTGCCTGGTGGGGGAGCTGCCTGGCCAGGCTCTGGGCCCGCCGCCCCCCTGGACAGGGCAGCAGGTGCTGCTCCGCAGGTGGCCACTTGAGGGCGCTGTCTCCCCAGCCTGCAGAGCCGACAGAGGCCTTGTGCAGCCAGGATCCCATTAGTGGTGGAGGGGTGTCTGGTCCAGCGGGAGGGCGGCCCAGGTCAGGGGGTGACTGGCCAGCCGGGAGTGGGGAGGCCCACACGGTGGGGATGGAAGGGTGCTGTGGGAGCAGTGGGGGGTGTAGTGGGGGCGAGGTGTAGGGGGAGGTTCTGGGTGCAGCATGGGAGTTCTGCCCCTGATGACTTTCTTCTCTGCATAGCACCTGATGCCTGGCATTTCCTCAAATCATCTTCACAACACATAGGAGGTGGGCACCTCTGCAGCCCTATCTTTTTACACAAGAAGTTAAGTAATTCAGCATCAGGTAATCACGTGAACTGGCATTGACTTCAGGTCTGCCAGAGTTGGAGAACTTCGTCTCTTTGTTCCAAAGGAAATTGGACTATCTGTCTCCAGAATGTGGCTTTGCTCTGTTAAATGGCCCCAGGACTGGGAAGGTGGCTCAGTGGTAGAGCGCTTGCCTTGCATGCCTGAGGCCCTGGGTTCGATTCCTCAGCAACACATAAGCAAAAAGAAAAAAGCCGGAAGTGGCGCTGTGGCTCAAGTGATAGAGTGCTAGCCTTGAGCTGAAGGGCTGAGGGACAGCACCCAGGCCCAGAGTTCAGGCCCCATGACTGGACCCCCCCCAAAAAATCACCCCAATAAAGCTGTTGTCTTCACTTGAAAGGTTGGGGAATCAGGAGATACTTTAGGTGGGGCATAAAAGCCTGTGCAAACATAAAAGATCAACATTCTATTGTTGATATATATCATAGTAAGGACATTTTAAATGCAATGCAAACATAACACAGATTCCCTGCTGATGTTTCTAACTTAGTAATTTGTGAGTTCGACTTCTGAGCAGATCTTCATTGAGACACTTGAGTCATAGAGAAAAAATAACACTTGGCTTTGGAGTTCATCAACTTGGAAATTTTTTTATATTTTTTTATTGTGAAAATACTGTACAGAGGGGTTACAATTACATGGGCAAGATAATGAGTACATTTATTATCAAGCATTGTAGCCTCCTCCTTTGTTTCCCCTTCCCATCCCTTCACATCCCCCTTTCCCCCAATCCTCCCTTCCCCCTCCCCACCGAAGTTGTAAAGTTCGTTTTCGACATGACAACTTGTACTTCTCATTGTCGCAATGGGTCCACCTGTATCCTCGTTTAAATGACTTGTTTTTCCCTTTCCCCTCCACAAATTATACCGACATCAAATACAGTGAAAGTAGGGGTTATAAAATGGGGGAGGGACATAGAAAGCAACAAAGAAATAATCTTATAAATGCGTTAGAAACAATCGCATGAAAGAAAACATTTGAATACATATCTTAGGGTTTATTTCCCTAACATTACCTCATCTGACTTTTTCTGCTTGACTCAGACATATACTAGATATTGCAAATAAGGGGAACCATGGGACCTATGTTTCTTTGGGCTTGGCTTACTTCACTTAATATAATTTTCAACTTGGAAATTTTATTATTTTACTTTGTGAAGACAAGGCCTTACACACATGGAAATGAGAAACTAATTCGTAAGTGTACAATTAAACAGACACAGTTTGTATGCAAGTGTACACAGATGTATTAACTGAAGTATGGTATTTGCAGGGGAGAATTCGGATGGTAAAATTCCTCAGGAAAACAAACTCATAGTCCAATGAAATGAATACCAGGAAACTGGCACTTTAAAGGTATGAGTAGGTCAAGGGGAGGGAGGGTGGATGAATGAAGAGAGGAAGGCAACCATAATACTTAACATGTATCCTGTGAAACCAAGAATTGAGAACAGGGCTGGTTTTGGGAGAGTTGGGAGAGAATGATGAAGGGGTGGCATGATCAAGGTGCATTGTATTTATAAACTGATGTGTGCCACCACTGATAACAAAACCACAATATAAAAGGGGCAGCGAACACTGGGAGACATTGGCATAGGTGAGAATTACCTGCCTGACCACTGATAGAACCACACAGGCACTTCAATGGGGAAAGCCATTTCACAGAAATCATCTCAGGGAGACAGTGAATGTTTTGTCTTTATGAGGTATGCAATATTTGGATGTCATAGAAAGGAAGGATTCGAGGCACGAGCAGGGGTGGTGGGGGAGGAATATGCCCGGTCCCTTCCTGTGCTGGTGAGGTGCAGTGGGACAGTAGGGTTGCGGTGGAGGCGTGGGGAGAGGAGGCTAGAGGAGACCTTGAATGTCACATTGAGGATGGGTTTTGTGCTGCAGCAGCAGAGGACTGTCAGGAGCACAGAGGGAAGATTTCCTCGGTGGTGCTGTGGAGGCAGAGACAGGAACCATAATACTAATTAGGCATTCATTGCTAATACGCTCATAGGAGTGGTGGCCAAGAGTAGGATGTGAGAGATGTGGAAAGTCAGTATGAAAGCACAGCTGAGTTACTCAAAGACAAATTTCCAAGTGGGTAATGAGAAAAGGAGAAACTCTCTGACACAAAAATAGAACAAGGTGAAGGAATTTGGTGGGGGCGGGTGGTTAAGAAGGTGCCTATTTTGAGATAACAAACTTGCTTCTGGATGTAATGAGTTTTGATGTGCTGTTAGAATGTGACGTGTAGATGTCCACATATAAAATTGCCAAGTGCAGATATCTGAATTCTGATGATGTGAAGCCCTGGAGTGCCAACGTGAACCGTGAAACCAAGAGCTTCTGAAAAATTCAGGCCACAAACGCTTTGAGATGTCAAACCTCAACCCGTCACTAAATTATTCACATTTGATTTTGTTCTCATAATGAACAGAGCAAAGAATCCGTTTTTTTCTCACAGATTTTTTTTGAAGTTGGCAAAAATAATGGATTTTAAAGAAGTCATCAATGATCACTGAACTTACTTGGTAGATTCTTTTTTTCTTTTTGGTGAGGAATGACTCACATACTAGAAAGTATAAAATCCAATGGCAAACATACACATGAGTCCCCCTATACGTACCACTCCCATCAGGAAATGGAACGCTTCCAGCACTCCAAAAAGTGCCTCATAAGTTAAGGTCTCTCCAAGATGCTACCTTCCAGAATGACTACCACTTTGAACAATATCCACTTAAGTTATTTTTATGCCTACAGCTCTGTATGAATTGAATCATACAATGATATATCACATACTATATATGATCTTGTATCTGTGGTAATATATATCTTTCTTTGGTTAAGATGCATTTTTCTAGTATAGTTCATGGAAACAAATCTGGAGACGTGGATGTAATTTACACTTATTGAGGAACCATGCCACCCTAGTACACTAGGCCATCGGCCGCACATAGGGACTTTGTCTGCATTGGTGTACACACACACACACACACACCACACAGACAGGCTGAAGCACACACACACACACACACACACACACACACACACCCCACACAGACATAGGCTGAAGGCCCCTAGATGAGGTCATGGCAGACTCAGGCACTGGTTATGGCCCAGGTTTTACCCTCTTTTCTCAAGAGTGGGGGGAAGACTCTTACAACTCTCATGTGATCGTCTTAGGTCAAATGAATATTTTTATTTTACCCCCACTCTTGCTGTAGGGACAGGAAAGTTGTTTAGCCTTTGCAAACTGATTTTTTTATCTAAGTGCTGAAAAGTTAGTTTGCTCTTATAATAGCATAAATAAACACTCTTGGAGCGAGAGCTCAGTTTTATTCTTCCCTCTTCAGCAAAGCATTAAAAACAAAATCACCTCCATTCTAAACACAGAAACCTAGAATTACAGGAAGGACATCTCATTTATTTAATAGTGGTAAGGAAAATACTTTATGGAACAAGGACCAAGGACCTTAGATAAGGGGACTAGAGCCACAGCTTCCTGCAGCTGTGCAATGAGTTACAGGCAGGGAGGGAGAGGTGGAAGCCTTGCAATTATGTGCACAGAAACACCTTTCAGTAATCCAGGAGCTCAGGGCTGCCCAGCATGCTTTGTATTAGAGGCTGGGGACACCATATTTCTTTGTATCCTTAGAGTTTCTGTTGCCTTCTGAAACTGATACAACACAAATTGTTTGTGTGTGCGTGTATGTATGAAAGAGGAAGCACTTTAGTTCAAATGAGCACTTAATATTCGTAATTTGATCTAATTTTAATAAATTATATATGGGAAATACTGAATGGGCCACAAAATATTTTATTATTACTATTTTTTAAAATAAAATGTTTTTCTCCATTTCTTCTGTCCCACCTTCAATTTTTTGTTGCTTTTTTTTCTTATGAGCAAGAATTATATCTGCTCATATTCTCAAAAATTTATCTGATTTAAAATGTTGAGAACATCAGGTCTCCTGTCAGTAAGCAGACAGGAGAAGTTAGGGAGAAGAGCATTGTTTGGAAAAGAAAACTTAGTCATCCTGTCACCTGAATGCATATTTGTGTACTGCTTAGATATTGCTGCTCCAAGTGATTCTGAACAGCTATTCAAAGGGTGCATTGGTATGTGACATTTCAGAGGGAGATGAAGCTTCAGTCCACAAAAGGACATATATTAATTGGGGATTTTACTTTATTTTGGCACAGAGTTTTAAAAAAAAAATCACCTGGATGGATTTTAAGATATAGACAACGTTTCAGATCTGGTTTTGGAAGCCTGATTGAGAAAGTTCTTTCTCCCCAGCATTTAGGACAGCATGTTCTCTCTAAAGAAAGCTGTCTATTTTTCTTTTCTTTGATGGACCTTCAGTTTAGAACAGACACAAAGCTGGGAACACAACCCAAGGCAGAAAAAATTCACTCCTATGTACTGTTGGTCAGGTTGACTGTAGGACACAACCTCAAAGGTTATGGATCGGTGGTGGAGCCTTGTCCCTGCGTGAGCATGTTTTCTGGACTTTGGCTGGAGCTGAATTCCTGACTTCTGAAAGGAGGGATGGGTCTGGGTTTCTAGCGGGAACAGCCAATGGGAAGGAAGTAATATTCATTAAGAGTGTCTCAGGCAGGCCACACCAGTAAGGCATGCTGTTAACACACCCTCCTGCACACTGTTCGCCTGTGTTTGAAATCCTTCCAGGATACTGGGGTTACTTTTTTTTTCCAACCAGGAAGAATACATGATTGGATTCTTCTTTTTATCCCTTCCTTCCTTCCTTCCTCGCTTCCCTCCCTCCCTCCCTCCCTCACCCATCTCCCCCTCCCCCTGCTGCCCTCCTCTGGAGCTCTTCTTTCCAGCAGGAGCTTGAGAATAAGATTATTATCCAATCAACTCAACAGCAGCCCATGTCAGTG
Source organism: Dipodomys merriami (assembly GCF_024711535.1). Lineage (NCBI taxonomy): Eukaryota > Metazoa > Chordata > Mammalia > Rodentia > Heteromyidae > Dipodomys > Dipodomys merriami. The sequence continues at coordinate 6,522,846 of NW_027206368.1, forward strand.
TCCACATGTGCATCTGAGACGAGAAGAGATTCATTTGTGACCTGGAAACTGAAGTCTGCTTAGGTCTGTAAATATGAATAAAGCCCATTCTCCTTAATGATGAAGGTAATCTCCAGTAATTTAATTGTCTTTCTTAACTAGTGGGGATACCCCATTTCTCTCCACCCCCCCCCTCCTCTCACACAAAAACTATGCTTCTCATAGAGTGATCTTTACAAACACAGGGGAAATATGTCTTTTGGTTAATTGCATTTGAAGGAGCTTCCCCCCCCCCCTTTTTTTCTTTTTTGTATGAGATACTCTTCTTTCTCCACCACAAATTATGTGTTTTTCTAATAAATATTGTGGTGAGCTGCTTGGGCTCTTATGGGCTAACTGTGGAAGTGGTTGGTGTGTGTGGGATGTACTCCTGGCTTGGGTTAGCTTTGGTGAAAGTTGCTGCTTTGTTTGCTGCTACAGATGAAAGGCAGTTTCTTTCTGTTGCCGTTGTTTGTGGAACTTTGGTGGACCTGGAGTGGATTGTGAGACCCCCCTGCCAGCCCATCCCCTGTGAGCACAGAGCCGTTGTCTCTTTCCATGTGTCATGTGCATTTTCCAAAACATTCAGCCGTGCCTCTAAGAAAGAAGTACAGCTTCTTAAGATGGCCTAGGAATGGAGCTGTTTTCTTTTCAATATGGTTTTGGAAAGAAATTATAGATGGAAGGTAGAAATCAAGTTGTACAGAAGGACTTAAGTGTAAGCCAGGAATGCAAAGATTAGACTCACTGGTTTAGTTAGGGCAAATAACTTCACTTTGAATTATTTTCTTCTTTTGAGTGAAAAAAAAAGTAGATCTGTGTTGAAAGCAGTGTCTGAGGAGACCAGCTTATAACACACAGCAATAGCAGAGACAAGTTAGGTGACACCAAGAACAAGTGTGTCTAGGCAGTCCCTTTAAAAATACCCCAACCGAGGTTATGAAACCACACAGCTTCTTTGAGGAATAACGCATCCAGGGCTAAAGCAGCCTAATTTTATTCAAGGATTTGAAGAGTAAAAAGGGATTTGGTTCTTTAAAAAAAGGAAAAAAGAACAGCCGAGTGAGGATTATTGATCAGTGAGGGATTAAACATTTGCTGGAATACAAAGCATCAGGAATTATCAACATGGACATCACAGTGGCCGGCCATTCAGCACTTGGAAATGCAAACAGCCCAGTTTCCCACTGATCCAATGGCAGCAGCCTGGAGCTCTTGATTCCCTGTGTGTCTACCTTTGTACTCCCTGCCCCTGGACAGGGATGAGGAGATGGGTTAGGGGTGAAAGGAAACTAATCTTGCTCTTTTAACTTCTGTCTGTCTGTCCCTCTTGAGCAGGCCAAGCAGAGACCAGAGAGGGAAAGCACTGGGGAGCCTAGGAGAGGTCCTGAGGTCCAGAGAGGATCAGGAGATCTATCGGGAAACCTCAACTACCACTTCCTCCTGTTGCCAGGGCTGTGGTCCTGTCTGCTTGCCGGCCCGCACCTGCCTCTGTGGTTCACAAGGAAAAGGCACTTGGCACTTGTACAGCCGGCCCGAGGGAGTAGTGCTGAGGCCATCCCGCCCTTTCTGGTTTTGTCTTTTTCTTCCCCCGTCAGGTGCCACTGGCTTTGAACCATGTAATTGCATCAATAAGCCATCTCTGGGATGAGCGGTGTGTGTGTGTGTGTGTGTGTGTGTGTGTGTGTGTGTGTGTGTGTGTGTGTGTGTGTGTGTGTGTGTGTGTGTGTGTCTGTGTGTGTCTGTGTGTGTCTGTGTGTGTGTTCTACTGGCAGCCTGGCTCTGCCACCCTGCCTCCTGGAAGGGTTTGCAGGACTGAGGACATTGGTTTGGATCCTGAGGCTGATTTTTATCACCTCTGCATAAGGCTTAGCCTGTGAGGAGGGAAAGTGAGAGGGAGGGAAGAGGAAGTCTGACTTTGCACTTTCAAGAGCATGTGTGATTTTCCAGGATGTACATAATATACATTGAAGCATCTGTGTTGTGGGCTCCCAGAGATTTGCCTGTTCTCAGTGCCGATTCTTTGTGCACCCTGCATACATCCCACCTTTTGGACTGGGGGAGGCAGTGGAGGATGTTGTATAAGAGGACCAGTGTCCTGACCCACGTGCTGACTGGGTTAAAACAGGTGCACAGATACTTCAAGCTCCAGCCCACGTCTCTACCTACCCCTGGGCAGGAAGAGCCTAGGGTCACCGTCTGCCTCTTGGAGACTCAGTTTCCCCATCCACTGGGAAGTTTTTGATAAAGGCCTTTATTTTGGGTGCCACATTCTCATGCTGAGTCTCCTATTGCCTTCTGTTGTCAACTTGAGGAGCCTTTGAAACTTTGGGGGAGACGTTCCCATCTTTTTCTTCCTTCTTCTTTTCCATACATTGGACTGTGTTGCTATTTTCAGGCCACAAGTGATGAGACTGAAATGTAAGTGTCTTGATGTGCCAGGTGGGGACATCAGGCCACCTGGCTCAAAACCTGGAATTCTAGGACATGTTAACTGTCTGAACCACAGAGGTAGAGAGAGCACACACAGGGCCACACTCCCTGACCCGTGAATGTCACAGATGTGGCCGGGCCAGGCCTTGAGACCATGTCAACCCTGGTCCAGAGGAGAAAGGACACACTCCACCCACAGCTCTTTTTAGGGAGCTGGGATTGAGTTCCATCTGTAGAATCGCAAAGTGTTTCTGGGTTCGGAGCCACTCTTTCTCAGACGTCAAGTAAACACACACAAGGTTGCAATGAGGGTTATGCAAGCCTGTATGCTGGGGTTTGACTCAGGACAAGCCCTAAAATGAGCACATTTTGCTCATTTTTGCTGTTCAAAATTTTGGTGATCCTAGGGTTTAAACTCAGAGCCTTGCACTTGTTATACAGATGCTTTGCCACTTGAACCTTGCCTCTAGGTTCCTTTGCTTTCTGCCAATGTTGTATGACTGTGTCTGAATCCACCTCCTCTAGGTTCACCGGTGATGTGGGACTCCCGGGCCCATGTCACCGCACTGTTTTTCTCCCCCAGAAACAGTGTCTTGTGGACCTTTCTGCCCGGTCTGTCCTAGAACCTTGATCCTTCTAATGTCAGCCTGCTAAGTAGCTGAGATGATAGGTGCCAGCCACCAGCATGTAGCTGAGGATGTATTGTCCCTCTGTGATCCTACTGAGCCCAAACCTTAGATGCACCCAGTGATTGTGTTGGCGAATTGACATCATCGGATGAGCAGCATATATGGCTTATTTATTGACAGTCGAGGTCCAAGCCCTGACTAGGCCCAAAGCCTTAGCCTCACTCTTGGTCCATGGAGATGGAAGACTATCCAGGCAGATGTGTCTCAAAACAGCAATGCTGCTGAGTTTGGTGTGTGTGGTTGTTTGGGGTGTGTGTGGTTGGGGTATGTGTGGTTGTTTGGGGTGTGTGTAGTTGTTTGGGAAGTGTGTGGTTTGGGATGTGTGTGGTTGTTTGGGGTGTGTGTGGTTGTTTGGGATGTGTGTAGTTGTTTGGGATGTGTGTGGTTGTTTGGGATGTTTATGATTGTTTGGGGTGTGTGTGTGTGGTTGTTTGGTGTGTGTGTGTGGTTGTTTGCGGGAGTGTGGTTTGGTTTCCTGCTCATCAGCCTTGGTGGGTGCCATCTTCTCCCCTCCCCATAGGATGCTCTCTGCTCACAGTGGTGTGACCTGTACCCCTCTCTATTCTCAGTGTTTAACCTGTACCTCCTCTCTGCTCTTGGTATGACTCTATCCCCTCTCTGCTCTTGGTAGTGTGACTTGTATCCCTTCTCTGTTTTTGGTGTGACCTGTACCCCCTCTCTGCTCTTGGTGTGACCTGTACCCCAGGGCTAATTTAGGACATTGGGATTTAGAATGCAGTTGGAGATGGGAAGGAGAGGGGACTGGAGAGGGAGGCTGGGAGAAGAGTTCTGGTCCCACACCTGCTCGCTGCTCCTCAGGACACCTCTGTGCACTCCACAGGGCCACTGTGAAGCCTGATGGGGAGGAGCTCTATTCTGGCTGTCCAGGGCCCCGCGGAAGGAAAAGCAAGGGAGGAACGCGCTTGAAAATAACATCGTGACTGTTCATGGGGTAGAGTTCTGCTTTTGCCAGCTTCATTTTTAATGAAAGGATGGAAATGTCCAGAGGCAGGGTGGTGACTAATGGAGTTGCATTGTCCTCTTCTTATTGGAGTTTCAACAGCAGGGCATCCAAGCTCACTCTCTGAGACTGCATTCACGCCAATGTGCAATATGAAATGGAGTTCCTTCCGCATTCACCTCTCTCTAGTCCTGGGCCTGGAGCAGCAACTTAGTCTTCACCTGGTCTGATTTGATGGAATGATTCTCCAGCGCCCACTCCTTTTCTTATGTTGACAGTGGTAGTGGTGGGGGGGAACACAAATTTACATGACAAAGGACATAGTTCACCTTTTTCACCTGGGAAGTACTTGTGTTTGTTTTCTGGGTAGATAAACTACATTTAAATGGCATGATGGATTAAATAAAGTGTTATCTTTATTTCCTTACCATTGTTAAGGACTAAGTACTTCTGGGTTTTCTTTTTCTTTTTTCTTTTTTACTATCTGGCAGCAAAAATGCCAGCTCAAGTAGAAGTGTGGTTCAAGTGGTAAAATGCCAGCTTTGGAAGAAAACACTAAGGAAGAGCATGAGGCCACCAGATTGAAGTCTAGGCTTCCAGTCCCAGAGGCAGGCTGTGAGTCACAGCCCATTGGGGTCACCCAGCCCAGCACTGCGTAACAGACAGTGAAAGGGTCAGGACATGACTGCCATCATTTTGTTTTTCTTTGCATGCTAGGCTTTGAAGTCAGGGCCATGCCCTTACTAGACAGAAGTTATATCATCTGAGCAATGCCTCCGGCCCTTTTTGCTTTATTTATTTTTCAAATACGGCTTCCAGGCTGACCCATCAGCACCTCTCATGCATACTTGGATCATTAATGTCAGCTGCCCATGGCACTCATTCTCCCTCCCCCCCCCCAACTCCTTGGAGTCCTGCTGGAGGCTCACGGCAGACACATCCTCATGACTGCTGTAAATGGAAGGGACCCTGGTCATCAGCAAATGGCAGTGTGAGGCCAAGCAAGGTCAGAACTGGTCAGGAATCAGGACTGGTAATGACTCTGTGCTTAGGGGCAGGCATAGCTCCTGATGAGTGGGTGGAGGACTGGACTATGTAGCTTCAGTCTATCTGTTTTCAGGCAGTGACTATCATAGACACATTTGGATTTTGTGAGGTTTTTGAGCAGTGAGGATGGAAATCAGCTTGAGGCACAGCTGTGGACAGGTTGGTTGGTCCGTCCCATGTGCCTGGGACACCTTAGCTTGCTTTGGCACCTAGGTAACAAGTTGCCCTTATGACGTAAGTTTATGATTTTCTCAAGTAGAGACTATATTAAACTCCACGAAGGCACAAGGCTTGACTTGTTCTGGCCACAACTAGTTCCTCCTATTGTCTCCAGACAGAGCAGCAGCTCCACAAATAAGGGATTGGAGGGGGGCATGGGGAACGAGAAGGAAGGGGTGGCGTCGCCCAGGAAGCATTGTACTTGTAACCTGACTTCTGGAATTGTTACCCTGGGTGCAACCCCATCAAAATACTAATAAAAAAGTCATGTTTTCTTATTTGTTATGAACAAATAAGAAAAATAATTTTAAACAACCACACTCTATAACCCATAGATAATTACTTCTATTTTTGTTTTTAAGAAACAATCATTGTTGGAGAGTTTTCTTTGAAATACAAAAACTCTTCTTGGAAGCTTATCTGTGTATTAGACAACAGAGCCCCTAAGTTTGAGTTTGCAAAGACTTGGAAATGGAGACTTTCAGGATGATTGCACTCCTCCCGCGCAGTGTGTTTCCATACCCATGCATTCCCACAAAAATTTCCTCCAGTCATTTTTGGCACTCTAATCTTTGCTACCTAGTTTAGAAAACAAAAGTTGGGGAAAGTCATGTGAAGTGAAAGTTGTGCTTTTCTGTATATGGTTAAAGAAATCTTCCTTTGGGAACTGCCTACATTTCTTTGCTGTTTTCGGCAAGTTCTCCTGGCTCTTGCTGCTCTCTTTCTTCCTTAGAGGATTCTGTAAGGTCTATCCATCATCCAGTTACCAAAATGCACCTCACTGGAGAAGGAAAAATAGTTGGCGTAGCTGAGTGTTTGAAAGGAAATAGGAGAAAAGACATGCCTCCACACATCGAACCATCTCTGATGCGCTTTTGGAAATTCATAATGATAGATGGGTTGGGGAGAAGGAGACACACTCCACAGTGGGCTTCCTTTCAGATCCAGAGCTCCTTCCAAGGTGTTCTGAGCTATTCTTAGCAACTGGGGCTCCACACATTCACCCCGCCCCCCCCCAGAAGAGAAGACTGCTTGAGGAAGCTTTATTGCTTAGCATTTTGCTCCAAACAAAAGCCAAACCAGGCAATGCAGGAATAGATGTGGAGAAATCTAGACGTCTATTTCATAGAACTTGAAGGACCAAGGCACCTGACTTCTCAGGACCTGTGCTTCTTCAGTCCTCTGATAGGAGTGAGAAGTTCTTTCTCACTCATCAATTCTTTCAGAATTCTCTGAAAGAAGTGATGAAAATATTCGTAGGGAATGGTGGAGATAGGAAGGTTCCATAGTCCCTATCTTTTGGACACTTGCAGTGTGGAACTCATTGAAATTGTTTTCCCCTTCTCTTGTTTATTCAACTCTACCTATCGTTGGTTGATGGCTCAGATTATCTCCCTTCCCCCCCAACCCCCAGTGTAGTAATGCATTTCAGGGTAATGCAGAATTTCAATTTGGGGTGTAGAATGACATGGTTTGATCATGTGTTACAGAGTTGAAGATCTGAGACCCCCCCCTCCCCCATGGAGTTAGGAACTTTGCGCCATGTAGTCACTCTAAGAGCACCTGTGGATTCTTTCCTAGGCTCTCATACTTAGCCACGGACCATGAGCTTGAACTCTGCCTCTGATGGGCACCAGTTGAGTGTCCATTTTCACCATGAACATATTTGTGTGGACAGGACCTTCTGTTTGGGGGGGGGCATACCGTGGTGGCTGTGGCAAGACAGAGAAAATGCCTACGTCTGTAAAGGTGTACCTAAGCTGAATCCACAGACTTCTATTCCCAGAACGGCCTCAACTGGTGATTTTCCAGATCTGAGTACCCTGAGTACCAAGGATTATAGGCACCAGTCATGGATTCCTGGCATGATGCCTAAATATTGCAGCGGATGCAAGGAGTTTGAGAAGTGGCGACTGCCTTACAGGGGGTTGCGAACTCCATAGGGACCACAAATGCCTTTGGGAGGGAAGAGAAGGAGGGAAAACCCTAGGATGTCTTTTAATTTAGTATACTTACTGGAGATACCAGGAACCACTGGAAGTACAGAAACTTAAGCTTTTGACCTTATTTCTCTGGCCAGAGACTATTCATTGAATTTGCAGCCCTTTATTCTGTTGCAGATGTCAAATCAGAAGCCATCTATCCACCACAGGCAGCTTTATTAGATGATCAAATTGGTTATGGAAGTGCCCTGCCCACCTGCACTGGCCTCTTTCCCTTACCCAGCTAAGGACTCCTTGCAGACACACCCTCATGGCACTTTGCCTGCTGTGATCTCAACTCCTTTCCAAATGCTTGCCTCGGCAGCTTCCCCTCCATCGTGCCTGTGCCTCTCGGACTGGGTTCCCATGATGGTTGGATATTGAGCTGCTTGTTAGAGGAGGAAACAAGGGCTGTTGTGTACAATGGCAGGCCTGAACTGGCCCTGAGGCAGGGCAGACGCTCTCCCAGGTGGGACTTGTCAGGGCACAGGGCAGGCATCCTGCCACTGGGCCCTGGGTCACTGTGGTGAGCAGCGGTCACACAGGAACTTCTCTCTCTCAGAGAACAACAGGTTATATCTGACCAGATTGTCTTCTCTAGGGAATCTGTTTCTCCACCAACCTCCTGGGGGATGCCTGGGGCTTGAGTCCATGGCAGGCTTCACTCCTGTCCAGAACTTTTCATTACAGAAGTTTCAACCACTCAGCCAACCCCCCTGCCCTTTGCTGCATTCCCTTCTCTGATTCTGTGGCTTACACTCTTCATTTTCTATGAATTGTGAGTTTCCCTTCTGGCTATCCTTGGTTCCTTCCCTTTAGTTTGATTGTGAATAGGCTCCTACTTTGCTTCTAGAAACTTCTTTCCTTCTACCTCTCATTTGGGGGATACTTTACTTCTTTTGGGGGATTCAAGAGTGTTTATGAATTGTTTCTTAAGTGGGCAAACTGCACATACTCTTTAGAGCAGTTTGTGTGTGGGGGGTGTGCGTAGTGCAGTTTGTGTGTGGAGGGGTGTGCGTACGTGCACATATGTGCTTCAACACAATTTCAGAAGAGAGGTTCGGCTCCTGATTTCCTGATTCAGAGAATGAGGTACAGAAGATTCAACCCTGAGTAGTGAACAGGGGAGGGCCAGGCGGCCTGAGCTCCAGACATTGTTCTCTGTACATCACCATCTTATGTGACAATGGGACAAGTCTCAGTGTCAGAGCAGCAAAAGTACTGAGTTGAAACATTCAACCGTGGAAATCTTTTACAGATTATGCCCTCATGAAACGATGTATTTGGCAGGAGTTTGGAGTAACAAATGTATGAATTTATTGTAGGAATGTATTAGATCAGTTCTCTTCTCCTCCATCCTGAGGCTTTGGGATGGTTGCTGACTGGTTCACTTGCAGGAGTTTTCCTGTTCATAGCTCATGAGCAAAATGAGGGTGAGAAATTGCACAGAGGAAACTGATTATTGACAATGATTTGGGCTCTTCTGTTCCCTCTATCTGATAGTGCCAGCGACTTCTTAACTGGCATGGACTGTTTGCTGTAAGATAGTTTCCTCTTTTCACACAAACTCACAAACTGGTGAACTGTCATACTGTGTCTTTTCAGTAGTATCCAAATGTAAGGCTGGCTGACAGCTAGTTTGTTGACTCCTAGAAGATAATAGCAATTGTCTCCGAACAGATTTGTTTCAAAGATTCATTACCTGAGTTCTGGAACCACTTGTGAGGTGAAAGATCTCTATCAAGATGGGAGGGAAGGCCACCATGTTGGGTGCAGCCTGCAGGGAGTAGACTCAGCCATTCTATTTGTACACCCTACATCTCTTTGTGGCTGTGGAGGACCAAAACTTTGAATGAACTTTCACTATTTGCTGCAAAGTGTCCCAGGCATTTCATATCTTACTTGCTGAATGGCTTTGAATGGTCAATGCAATCTTAGGTATACCCATGGGAACTCAGATAAGCTATACAGGGAATTGTATTTAATCAAAGACTTCAAACAATAGAAATTAAGAGGCAATGGTGTGTTTGTATATTTAGGTTTCACTCTAAAAAAAATAAAACCAAACTGAACAAAAACTGATCTCAGTGTTTAAGAGGAAAATCTGTTTTTAACAACTTCAACAAAGGTTGATCCCCCCCATCTTAAAAAGCCCCATCAAACTAACTTCTTAATAATTTATTAACCAATGAGGAAATAATGAGGACTACAATTCCTTTGAATTGTATAAACCTGTATAAAAGATAGATCAAAATGACAGTCCAAGATAAATGAATGTTGTACTGATCTATTGAACTCTTCTAAAATACTCAGGTAGAAAAGAAGTCTAGATCCAGGCTACCTACTTGAAAAATAAAAAGACCAGCTCTTGTTGGTTCCAGTTGAGGATGTGGATGGTATGCTTTAGGTTCAGGAGGAAGGTCAATCAGCTAAATATGTCAGAACCCTTGGAGCAGAGGGAGAGCTGTGTGGACAGGCCTTGGGTTTGACCTCAGAGCCTCACCCAGGGTAAGCTGGCCACCACCACGTGGCAGGTGCTCATCACAGCCTTATCTTTTGTGTTTTGAATCTGCTTTTTGTCTTGTCATGGTCTGATGAATATTTGCTAAGTTCTTGTTACTGCTGGTACCAGCTGCATGCCATGGCCATTATGGTAAAGAAGACACATGCTTTCGGCCCTTCAATGGTAAGATCTGGATGAGAAAAACCACTTATTCATCATGTATCACTACACATACCTGTAATCCAAGCTACTTGGCAGATGAAGGTAGGAGGATTAGGATCTGCGGTCAGTCTGGGCAAAAGAAGAGATCTTATCTAAAAATAGAAACTAAAAGCAAACAGAATTGGGGGTGTGGCTCAAGTGATAGAGGTCTTACCCAGCAAACATGAGACCCTGAATTCAATCTCCTACATTGCAAGAGAAGTAGAAGGAGGAGGAGGAGGAAGAGGAGGAAGGAAAGGAGAAGAAGAAGGTGGAGGAGGAGCAGAAGCAGCAACAGAAGACGGAGGAAGAGGAGAAAGAGGGGAGGAGGAAGAAGAGATGGGAAAGGAGGGAGAAGAGGAGGAAAGGAAGAGGAGTATGAGAAGAGGAAGAAGTAGAAAGGAGAGGAAACAGAAGAGGAGGAGGAAGAGAAAAGATGAGTGAGTTATTTCCAGATAAAGAGAAGGCAGTTTGGGAATGGGCATATTCGGTTAGCTCACAAATGGATTTACTGTTACAATAAACACACTATAACTTAAAGGCATCGGAAGTCATAAATACATGAGATACCCGTTATTCACTGAACCTCACAGCTTAGCAGCAGCTGTCCACCCTGTGGTCATCTGGCTGACTGGGGGCTTCTAACTGCGGCTCACTGCCCGAGTTTTGAGAGACAAGCCTCCTGCATAGTCCTGGCCTGGGAAAAGATCCCAATGCAAAGTTCTAAGTGGAACGAGCAGGGTCATCCGTCTAGAGAAGGACTGGTGTTCTGTCCACTGCATCCAGTCTTTCCTTCAGAGTAAAGGATGGATATCCTTCTCCGCTGTGGTCACAGTTGGGAGGGATTGCTTTGTGGGGAGTGGAGGCGTGGTGTAACAATGCCTTATGTATGAAGACGGCAAGCTATTTTCTCTTCTGGACTCTGTGATCTGTATCATGGTTTGATTGGCTGGAAGCCAGTCTCAAGCTAAATTCCTACCCTGCCCCACCTCCCCTTGGAATACAGAGGTCATTACGTGGTACTCATTGTGTATTTCTGTATTAACTCCATTCCTGTCTCCATTGTATGCTGGTATACATATCTTTCTACTTTCCCATTCTCTCCTACACCTAGTTTATCAGAGCAGTTCTGGAATACAGCAAGTTATAAGTAATTAAAATGTATTAAATTGCCTGGGACTAGGGTGGAATTTGGGAGCTTTGTTTTGCTCTTCTTTGCTGCCGAGGGGCGAGCCGAGCCATCCTGTTGCTCCCCTGCCTTCCACTCACTTGGCCTTCCCATAGACCTCGGCGGTTTTTGCTGCTGGGTTTGCCATCCAGGCTTGGTTTAGGTTCTCCCCGAATCTTTGTCAGTAACCTTGGTCTAAGGAGCCTGGTTGTCTTTTCCCCTGAGCTCATACTTGAATCACTCCGCAGGTTTGTCTTGCCTTTCTTGTCTTCATAAATTGTAATAGCTTCTTTTGTCTTAGAAACAGAGGTACAAGGAACGGTTAAGAGCTATGGAATGCTGGGTGCTTGCTCCCCAAATCCCTGTAGTCTGGAGCAAGGAGGTAAGATTAAATTTTGCAAATCTCTTTACAAGTCCAGTTGAAAATAAGAACCTCCTTACTTTTCTTAGAGGGATAGATCTGTCTGATAGTGACCCTGAGTTTGTAGCCAAGGGCAACTTTTAGAAACCTTGAGTGGTATTGGGCTCTGTCACTGACTGGTAACTCCAGGCTAATGGCTTTGTTGTATGGTTTCATTGTTCTCAGTGGAGTGTTAGCTCCTCCCCATAGTCCAGGGGATAAAAGGTGAATTGTTTGGTATAATATCTAATGATCAATATATATAACTAGTACCATTAGCCTGCCTTCTGCTTATTTGTCACATTAGTTAGTTGGTCTATCTTCTGTAAAGATTATTTATAGCAATTATGGTAATTACTATATCCACCATAGAGGAACCATATGAATACACACTTAACATCTTCTTTATTTTTCTCTAAACTTGACTTTTATAAGTGCTCACTCCTTCCTTTCTTCCCTTCCCTCCCTTCTTTTTCTTCCCTTTTTTGTGTTTGACCTTAGTCTTGAACTTATGGCCTCTTGCTTGTTTGGCTCTTCTGTTTATGGATGATGCTCAGTCCCTTGAGTCTCACTGACTTTACCTGTCAAGGACTTTGAACGGGACCCTTAGATCTCAGCCTCATGAGTTGTCAGGAGTATAGGGTTGAGATAACAGTGCCAGGCAACTCTTTGCTTTTACTTTTAAAAGCAATGTATTCTTTTATTTATTATCTTTAAGGAGTTATACAAAGGAATTGCTATCTAACACAGCAGTTTAAGAATACAATATATCTTCATCAATATCACCTCTTTCAACCGCTGTTTTGATTCCTCTATACTTCCTTTCCCTTAACACTTCTCATGACCAATTACTGCATATTCACTTCTGTGGATTTACTGCACACACATTTGTATGTATGTGCATGCATGTGTGTGTCTGTGTTTGGTGTGCATACTCAGTTCCCACCACAGTCTTTCTAGAACATTGCTTGGCATGTCATAGCCATGCAAATCTATATTGAATAGTCTTCAAACACCACCAGTTTCATTAATGCGGCTTTGGATGATACTTGAAGCAGAAAGGGCACTCATTTGACTGAGGACAGAAGCTTTTCTCTGGGAAGTGGGTGCTTGAAAGACCCAGGGAAAACATGGGCTGCATGACTCTTTAAGTGGGCTGCTTGCTCGGGATTCTGTCATGAATTACCACTAGTCTTTTTGTCACCAGATTGTGGAGTGCCCACTGAGAGCTAGGGAGAAACCAAATAGGAAACCTTGCAGGTGCCTTCAGAATGCTGTCCCTTTCATTTTCTGCGCAGGGACAACATTTTGGCAGGAGCAATACATGTATCTTAGAATCCGCATATGTCAAGAGCATTTTTCATAAGCAGTCTCTGATCCACTGACCCACCTGGGATTAAGAAAGCTGACCATTGTGTGTAAGCACATAGCTAACAATAATACCCTATGTCCTGATGCATAGAGGAATTCTAAGATGAAGTTGACTAAACACAGGTTCACGCTGCATACACTATGTGTGGAAATTCTGCAAAGCAAGGCTGGGGCACCAAGACAAAGCCCATAGAGCTACTTACACCTGAGGGGAAATAGGAAGCTGACACCAGGGACAGAGACAATCAAACAACTTTCTTTTTTTTTTCAGAGCTGAGGACCTTACTGTTAGGCAAGTGCACTTCCACTAAGCTAAATCCCCACCCCCCACTGCCTCTTGTCTCTATATTTCCTCAATATTTTCCTGACACTTTCACAGAATGTCTTTTTATTTAAAAAAAAATCTTAACTGAGGATTATTTCCTTGAGTATGCACAAGTAAGGGTGAATGTTCTTATGTTCTGTATACTTCCCGAATTCTGAATGAATGCATGCTTTCCTGCTGCACTCTGAATGTGCACTCCGCTTTCTCATCCATTATTTCACTGAAGCTCTGCAGTTTCATTGTGAGTCAAAAGTCACCAATTCCTAAACAGAGAAAGCAAAGCAGAGCGGTTAAGTTTTACCCTAGGTCATTAGTGTACAAGTTCAGTAAAGGGAAACTATATTCACTTTTTTTTTTTCGTTGTGGGGCCTGAACTCTGGGCCTGGGCACTGTTCCTCAGCTCTTCAGCTCAAGACTAACGCTGTACCACTTGAGCCACTTCTGGCTTTTTCTGCTTATGTAGTACTGAGGAATTGAACCCACGGCCTCTTGCATGAAAGGCAAGCACTCTACCACTGAGCTACCTTCCCACATTTACATTCACTTTTTATCAATTAAATCCTATGAGTCCTTTTCCTCCCCTTTTTTTTCTAACTACATCCTAATTCCTCAGATATAGAGTCTCTATTCTCACAGCAATATTATAGCATCCTCTTCAAGAAAGAATATTAGCAGCAGCCATTATATACTCAGGAAACATGGTCTACCCTACCCTGACTCCTACTGGTAACTCCTCTATGAGTTCCTGGGCAGGTTTTGGACTTTAAGCTACAAGTTAGTTCTGCTATGGCAAAGGGGCCACAGGCAGGACCAGGAAGCAATGCTGCTGTGCAGACTGTGGGGAGCCTATATGTGCTGAAGGTCAGATGCTGACCCAGGCAGGAACAAGATGAGGGAAAAGCACATCAACAGGCATTTGCTTTGCCTGTCTGCTTGTACTCAGGACATCAATGAAGAAATAGATTCCTTTGTGCAACATATGTTTTAGATTATAGCCTGAAAGCTTTATATGTGGCACTTCAAAGATCTTGGCTGGCATAGCTAATTTGAGGGTAGGCTCATGCAAATAGTAAGAAATTTGAACTAAAGAAGACATCTAAAAGAAATGGGCTTCAGTTATTTTCACAAAACTTTTATTGGAAACCTAAATGGACAAGGGCTCTAGGAAAGGTTCTGGTGTATCGCCGGTGGAGCCCAGCTATTTAGGAGGAGGTAATGAGAGGGTCACAGTCCATAGATCACTTGGATAAAACTATGAGATTTACCTGAAAAAGCCAAATTAAAGCTGGGTGCTGTGGCTCACACCCGTAATCCTAGCTATTCAGGAGGCTGAGATCTGAGGATCGTGGTTCAAAGCCAGCCCAGGCAGGAAAGTGCATGAGACTCTTATCTCTTATTTTCCAGAAAACCAGAAGTGGTGCTGTGCCTCAAGTGGTAGAGCTCTAGTCTGAAGCTGAAAAGCTGAGGGACAGCACCCAGGCCCAGAGTTCAGGCCTCACAACTGACAAAAAAACAACCTTCAAATTAAAAGCAAAAGAATTGGTGGTGTCACTCAAGTGTCAGGACATTTCTCAGCAAGGTTAAGTCCTTGATTTTTCTAAAAAGGGGTGAGGAGCCTTTGTCCTTGAGTAGCAAATGACTGTGGTATCATTGCATGGAAAAGCCAGGGAACCCTGGGGGGAGAAGTGGTTTCTCTGAATGCTGTCTGCCCAGGCAGAGCCCTCTGCTCCTAGTCTGTTGGTATTAAGAATGAACAAATCATTGTTGTTGGAAGAGTTCATGCAGTTCTTCCGGAATGTAAAACAATTGAGAATGCCTGGAGGGAGGCGTCCTGAGCCCGCTGTGTGCACCCAGAGCACCTGGAGCTGCCACACCCCTGCGTCAGAGGGGCACCTGGGCTGGGGTTACCGGCGGATGGCTCCAGCATGGTCCCAGCTCTGTGGCATGGCAGCACAGACTTCTAAACCATTAAGTAGGAGAAACTGAACTCAGCACACCAACTCCCACTATAGCGCACACCAAAGGGAAAGAAACTCCTACTTATTCTGTGTTTTTCTTTTTCTTTGGTGGACTTTTGACCTAAGGGTTTAGCTTCACATTCTGGGCACTAAAATGAGCCATACACCTCTGGGTATCCAAGGATATTGTTTCCTTTGATCATCATGACAACCTTCTGCAGGGCAACCCCGTGAACACGGCCATCTTCCAGAGGAGAGAGGATGGGACTGGTGCAGGGGCGCAGGCTTGGTCCTGCTGCCTACACTCCCTAGGTTGTCTCTAACACAGGCTAACATGTACGTGAATTCTGCACACACCTCAGGGCTGTGTAGAGTCCAGAGGTGTTCTCTGTTTGCGTTGTTACAATGAGCCAGGGGGTGAAGTCCATTTCAATGCCACTTTACAGGCTGGGCACAGAGGCTCCAATAGGTACTGAAAGCTATTGAAGAGCACAGAACCAGTTATTGGCCTTGATAGGTTCAAGATCAGCTGGGGCTGGGAAGGTGGCTCAATAGTAGAGTGCTTGCCTTGCATGCATGAGGCCCTCGGTTCGATTCCTCAGCACCACATAAGCAAAAAGAAAAAAGCTGGAAATGGCGCTGTGGCTCAAGTGATAGGCGATAGCCTTGAGCTGAAGAGCTGATGGACAGTGCCCAGGCCCAGAGTTCAGGCCCCACTACCAGACCCCTCCCTCCCCCCCAAAAAGATGTGATCAGATTGCAATATGGTCCACCTTCCCAGCCACTCCACATTGTGGGGCCTCCCCCCCAGTCCAGTCCAGTCAATATCCTGATTCAAAGTGCGGTGTGGGCTGCAGTGGAAGGCTGCATGGCACATGGATGCCTTGTGGGAAGTGGTGGTTGGTGGTGTGTTGTTCTGTCATTGGATAAGGGGAAATGTTCTTGCCTTGACCGTGTTGTTTGGTCCAATTGGCCTGCTTTCCACACCCACCCTTCCCCATTTCTGGTAAGTGGGGGGCTTTAGTTGTCACTCTTCCTACCTGGTGTCTGCACTGCCAAGGGGGTGACGAATGGAGACAAGTGTCCTCAGTGTAGCTCAGTCCAAATTCTACCATTGTGCCCATGAAAAAGGGCACTTATGATAAGCTAACTTGTATAGTATTATGGAAATGTAAACCCCAGTTGAATTTCTGCAAACAAAATGCCCAGGTGCATCTGTGGGCTTTGACCACGACCCTGGCTGAGCATCCGTGAACTGGCCACTTGTCCCTGCACGCACAGCATTGCCCCTCTGCCCCCAAGCAATCCACCTTTCTCTCTTGCAAGTGCTTTGCTTCTCATTTCACCGGCTCATTGAAGGTGAGCCCCAGCTATCTCTGGGCGCGTCACACTTGAATTTGTAGGTGCTCTTGTCAGCCTGACCTCCCACCTAGCTTTCCTGGTTGTCTCAAGGTGGGATCTTATGCCCCAACCACAACCTTTCAAATTCAATTTCAGCCCCTTTGACAGTGTGGCCAACCCTGAGACCCAGCAATTCTACACTCTGTCTTAGCATACCCAAAGCCAGCAGAGAACCTGCACAATCATTAGACAGCTGGGTAGGTCCGTCTTTCAGCCTACGTGGAGATGAACTTGAAAATTCCTTCAAGCTTCCGTTTGCTACAGAGAATTTAAACCCGAGCACTAGATGGAACATGTGGCCCTTGGGAGGGTTGGATGCAGCCACATGTTATGGTAGTGAAATGATAAACAGGTGGGGATGATGCTAGGAAAATGACCACTCCGAGAGAGTGATAATTCCCAAATGAATGAATGAACTCACATGGCTGCCTTTGGTGGTTTGGCTCTGTAGACTCTCTCTTCTTCCCACAGTCCATTCACAGGCCATGTGGCATAGTTCATCAGCACTCTGTACTGATGTTCAGTTTGATGAGGATCTAAGGAACTTGAGAGGGAGATGAGGGTGACCAGTCACTCAGGCATGGATGCCCAGTTTGGGCATCCATTGTCTGGACTTGACATTGGCCCCGTTGCATGCTGGCTTTGTGATCCTGGACAACTCACCTGACCTCTCAGGGCGTCCATCTCTTCATCTGCAAAAACAGTGATGGTGACAGTGGCGCCTACCGCAGAGGGGTGCTGTGAAGACTGAGGGGTTGTGAGACACAAACTTCGCATGGCACAGATTACCTGGCAAGGTGCACACAGCCCGTGAGTGGGAGCTACTCTTCTCTCCCCGAGAGCATGGCAGACATCCTCTCCACATCACGGGCGGACTTAATAGGTTTTCAGTTTCTAAAAGCTTCCCCGTGTTTTCTATCAACCACGCATAAGTAATGAACTTGATGTCTTCACAAAGCATGGTATTTTGTGGTGATTATTTTAAGCTCTCTCATGCATTGTCTCATTTCATTAGGTAATGATCATTATGACAAAAAAATAAAAAGAGTCCTTTAAAAATACTTCTGGTGGTACAGATGTCAAACACCAATTACCATAAACGTGATGGCAAGAGTAGCATTGTTTTCCTCACGTGATGCTGTGCAATCGTTTTCATTGTATGATTTAACTTTTTTCACTGTAGAAAAATTCCTTTTCTCTACATCCCACCTGCCCTGCTCTTGGTGGCTGTGTCATGGAGGGACACGTGCTTATGAAGTGGACACTTAGCTCCCCACCCCTGGTGGAGGAAACCCCAAGTGGCCGGGGCCTCCACAGCACATGGCACATTCTCGATTTCTTCTTATAGTTCCATGGCAGAACTTAAGTCCTCATGTTTTGTCCAGTCTAAATGTTGTTGGGATTCATGGGAAGGCATGTTGATGTGACTGTCCATGGCCTGTCTGTCCCAGGGCCCATGGATATTTATTTCCTATGTGGATCAGAGATATGTGATTTGTCATGGGCCATAGTCTTCATCCTTTATGTCTTCTACAAATGCTGTGATCAGAGCTAAGTGGAACTTAGGATTGAATGCAGGACATCATGGTTACTCCTGGAGCCTTGGTGCACTCAGCCTTTGAAACATTGCTGGCTGTGTATGGCAATAGTGATGCTACCCTTTGGTTGTATAGTGCTGGACTGATCATTGTGTTCTATATGCAGCATCTCATTTAAGCAGCATGGTTTGGTTACCTTTTTTTTTAAATTGCTGGTTTATATGTGGAAATCTAAGAATTGGAAGAGGAAAGGGCTAGCCATTACATGATACTTTTATATGCATTCTCTCTTTCAACCTTCATAGTAGCTTTTGAGGTAAGCATATTCCTTCCTTACTAGTAAAATACTCAAGGTTCATCAAGAGTGTGGTGGTACATGTGTGTAATCTCAGCAATCTGGGAGGCAGAAGCAGGAAATGGTGAGCTTGAGGCTAGCTTAGGTAAGCTTAGGGAAGACCTTATGTCAAACAAGTGGTAGAGTGCTTGCTTAGTATGGGTTAAATCTCCAGCCTAGCCAAACTATCAATTGATTAATGAACCATTCAATCAAATCTGAATTTCAAAGGTGCTAATTAATGTTTGGTGCTGGTGGCTCACACTTATAATCCTAGTTACTCAGGAGGCTGAGATATAAGGATCACAGGTTGAAGCCAGCTCTGGTAGGAAAGTCTATGAGACTCTTATCCAGATTCCAGAAGTAGAGCTGTGGCTCAAGTTGTAGAGCACCAGCCTAAAAGAGTTCAGGGACGGTGCCCAGGCCCTGACTGCAAGCCCCAGACCCAGCAAAAAGAAAGTGCTAATTTAGTGTATGATTGAATTGATATTTAAACACTGGTACATTGGGCAATATAACCAATATTCATTCTGTTATCTAGTGGTGGGCCAAACTGTATTATCGAATCAATGTAGTAGAAAGATTTTACTTCTCAGGATTAAAGTTGTTGTTTGAAAGCTCCAGAAACACCAAAATGAAGAAGTGCTGGAGGACAGGGGACATCTTATACCAGCCCTCCTGTGCATCAGGCCCACCACAGAGAACTCATCCTTTACCATCCCAGTGCGCGCGGTGGCGGAGTTCAACACAGACAATTCACACATGGTGGGGCTGGCATGTCTGTTACTCTGCAGAACCCCTAGCTCCAGCAGTACTTGATAGTGTAGCTAAACTGAGCACCGCTCCCCAGTTCCTCTGTGCAGACAGAATGCCACAGACCACCAAGAGCTAGTTCAGGAATGGCTGAGGAAGAGAACAATGGCTTTCCTCCCAGATGCTCTAATGCGCATTTCCAGGAAGTGTGCTCCCCAATCCTGAGAAATGACCCAGTTGACCAGACATGTGTTGGCGTCGGGGGGGGCTCTCCCACATGGACAGTATCCTGCTTCCCCAGGTGCATCCCATCATTGCATGCTGATGAGCCTGGCCTGAAGGAAGAACCTGGGCATGTGGTCAGAATCATTGCTTGCTACATCAAGAGAAAATTCATTTTCCTTGAGGGTTTTTTTTCCCCCAAGTCACGTTTTATGGCTGGAGTTACTCAGCAAATTACTAGGTATAGAAATGCAAAGGTCTTATTGCATTCTATCGACCTGATTGCAGTGTCATTAATTGAAAGATGGGGTGAGCATGATGGATAGTTGAGAACAGGATTTTACATTCCTGTTGGCCTATTGGAAGAAAGCCGCATGGAGCAGACAGAAGGAAGCCTTTTGGTCTGACATGAATGATTCTTTCTTTGTCAGTTATTGTGAGAGCATTATTCAGCCCTAGTGAGATTTACAATGTGAAAGGGTGAACTGTGTCTGCCCTGAAAGGAAAAATCAAAACCCAAGTTGCTTATTTCTGGAGTTGGAAATAATCCATGTTGTATAACTTCCTCTTAGCGATTCCTTGTAGATCACATTTACAACACCCCAATCTGACAACAGCTGATTTTAATCCATTTCACTTGTAATATTGCAGTATTTGCATTCATCCTCATCCCTATGACAGGAGTATGTGAAACTTTAGGAAAGGTGGTATGTGTTTGGGGATATTTGTTTTTAACATTATTTCCCTTATTTGATCATTTGACCTACTATTCCTTGGAATTTGCCCATAAATTCAATCGAGGATTTTTCTGTGTGTACAGAATTGTCCCCATACATATTTCATGGCTAGTTTGTGTGTGAAGGAAAAATTCTTCAGATTGGAAAAGAATATGCCAGCTTATGTTTCACCTGTTTGCAAAGGCAAAGAGCATATCTTTGCTTCCCAGTTGATTGCATGTTAATGATTCTGGGTAGTTTTCTGTTGTGTTTCTCATGGTAAAGATTTGAAGCTTGGAGTGAATGGGAGGAACAGCTACATTTAAAGCACATCTAAATAGGCCACAGGTCTTCACCCACTCTTCCTGAGCCACATGCCTTTGAAAACTTGCAGAGTTTGGTCCACATTCTTAATGACTCACCTCCTATCTCCTCTTGGCCCTCCCATCCATGTTGTTCAGCTTGTCTCTCTCCAGGTGTTTTTTATTTTTTTTTGTACCTAGCTGTTTGCAGATGTGGGTAGGTAGGATGCAGACATGGTCATGCCTGTGGCATGGTGTCTCTTTGGAGCACCTACTGAAGAAGTACGGAGAGCTTTCTGAGCAGAGACAATGGGTGTTTGCTGAGGGTACCACCTCCCTGACCTTAAGTTTGGTGACAAGTGGAAACCATTTCCTCTGGCTTGTCAGCTGCTTTCAGAGTGGAAAAGAGGCTGCACTCACGTTGGGAGGCAGATTCTGTGGCTGATTGCACAGGCTGCCTTCCCAATGAGATTGTGTCTAAAAAATACCTCCAGCGACAGGAAGGCATATGCTGGCGCCTTGGCGTGAAGGAGCTCGCACCTGTGTTTCTTGCTCTTCCCATCCCAGTTCTGGAATGAGGGGTTAAATGATCCCAGAAGCCCTGCCAGGTTTTGATTTGCTATTGTCTCAGCTTCTTCATAGGTTGTCTTTCAATGGGACTAACAGGAAGTGGCCAGGCAAGATACAGCTTCCAAGGAGACATCCCCAGCCACCCACTTCCTCCACCCAGACCCCATCATTTCCACCAGCTCCCAAGGGTCTAATCAAATCCTGAATCCATCAATAATCAGATCCACTGATCACATCATGATCCGATGAATCCACTGATGATCAGATGTACACTGATCACATCATGATCTGATGAGTCCATTCACGATCATCACCCTGATATGATTGGATCATTTTAAAATCCATCATTGACATGGGCAGAAGTGAGCCTCCCCAGACTCCCCCAAGTATCTCCATCCACTCAAGTTGACCAAACAATCAGGGCTAGGACTTCTCAAGCCCTATCCCTGGGAGAGGAGGGAGGGGATGTGGAAGTGGTGATGAGGAGGATAGAGAAGAGGGTTTACAAAAAATAGTGTTCAGTAGACAGAAGTGGAGGAAAAGTCCTGGGAACATTCTATTAAGAATTAGGAGACAAAACCTATAGATTCAGAGCCAAGTCAATGACAGACTGGTGGGAAGTAAGGGGGCAGAGGGTCTGCAGGTCTGGAGTCCCAGGCACTGACCACAGGGGCAGGAAGGCAGGACATCCTGTCTAGGGGCATGGGCCAAGATGGACACTGCAGTCCAGAGTGAAACTGCTCTAGGCCTCCCTGAGAAGGCAAGGAGAGGAGCTTATTCTACACAGCTCTCCACCACATGGAAAATATGTGTGTGAGCAGCTCAGGCAGCCAAAGCCATGTCCCACCCCACTTGAGATAGAAGCCTGCTGGGGATCTATGGAGGACTCTTCCAAATTCAGCCCCCAAGGCCAGCACGGCAGCTGCGTCCCAGCTAGGGTGCCCTGCTAAGCCTTTTCCATAAGAGCTATTGGTCCATTTGGCTGTCCTCAATGTATTACTCGGTATGTATTGATAGCACAATTTTCAGCCCAGCAAACATTTCCCATTTTAATAGTTCACATGAGATGCTTCATTATTGATCTTACAGCACTAAATAAAAATCTCCTTTGTCAAGGGAACATGAAATGGCTTTTAATGGACACAGCCAAATACCTGCTACTAGTTATGGGAAGAAAAATAATCAGCCTGATAGAGATTTGGTTTGGGGATTTTCTGGCTTTTTGGTGACACTGGATATTCCTTCCCCAGCCGACCATCCAAAGGCTGACTCTCAGTGAGAGGAGAAAGAGGAGCCATTGGCCCGAACTTTGCAATGTGCAGGTGGAATGTTTTCTATGCCTCATCTTCCATAGGTCCCCCCACTTCCGTTACAGCCCCAAATGCATGATTTTATCTCCAATAAAAGCAGCTAGGCACTGCAGACTTTAACTTCTCACTCAGCCAAAATCTGTTAGTGGATGGTTCCAGGATAGATCCTTCCACTCCTTGGGTTTAGAGCTCTGAGTCCCTATCTCTGCTGTCCTCTTGATTTGATCAACTTTTCCATTAGGACTGCAACCAGATATCTCTGCCATCCCTTTATGTCATCTTCTTCATCTGGGAAGCATGAATAGGGTCCAAAGGCTCCTGGGTTGAAAGCTTGCTGCCATCTGGAGATGAGAGAGATGATTGGGTCATAGAGGTTCTCACTCCACCAATGGGCTCATCCACCAGACATCATAGCTGAATGAACTGTCAGGAGGTGGGACCTTGATAAGTGATTGGATTGTGAGGGCTCTGACTCTACCAATGGGTTCTTCCATCCAGGATGTCATACCTGGGTGGGATCTGGCTCCTACTTGAAAGACAGGGATCAGGAGGCTCACAATTTAAAGCTAGCTCAGATACACACACACACACACACACACACAATTGCAATCAATAAGCAGGTTGTAGTGGCAGCTATGCATGTGGGAGTATCATACAAATAGGAAGTTCACACCAGCCCTGGCAACATGAGACCCTATTTCAAAAGTAAACACCCCCTCCTTAACCTAAGCAGTAAGAACTGGGACATGGCTCAAGTAGAGAATCTGCTGAGCAGGCGAGGCCCTGTTCAAATCCTAGTACCACCAAAATATAATAATAATAACTTAAGGTACCCTTGGAAAGTCTTGATCGATGTATGTTCTTCCTGGACATCTCCCCTGGGCTCCTCACTGAGGATAGGGGACAGCTTGATTTCTTGAGAAGGGATTAAGAGTTGTGCAATCTCCCTGGCCTTACTAACAAAAGACACTGAGCAGATAAATTTTACAGCAATCAATCTCATCATTAACAAGTGGTAGCCATTTATCTCCATGATAAATCTCATCATTATAAATTGTTTCTACTCCTTATGGAGCTGTTGAGTCATAACTCAGAGCTGAGGCTACATGTGGAACTTACATAGGGCAACAACGGTCCTGGCACCTTATTTCCAAATGGAAGAAACCTGCCAAGGACTCTGGAAGTTTACAAATGCAAATAGACCCCCTGAGGCAGGAGAGATGCAGAAACAAGAAAATCGTATCATTTTTAATAAGTATTAAAAGTGTCAAACTCAGAAATCAGAACAAAAAGTAGGTAGTACCCTTCCACCAACTCCATTAAGATATCAAAACACAGCCAGGGCACCTGTAAATCACACCAGTAATCCCAGCTACTCGAAGGCTTTAAAATGAGGATCATGGTTTGAAGCCAGCCCAGGCAGGAAAGTCCATGAGACACTTATCTCTAATTAACCACCAAAAAGCTGAAAGTAGAACTGTGCCTCAAGTGGTAGAGCATCATCCTTGACCAAATGAAAAAAAAAAAAATAACTAAGGGGCAGCACCCAGGCCTTGTGTTCAAGCACCAGGACTGGCACGAAGAAGGAGGAGGAAGAAGAGGAAGAGGACAAAGAGCAGGAGAAGGGAGGTGAGGAGGAGCAGGAGGAGGAGGAAAGCTCCAGTGACTGAGGGATCCTGTATAGTTCAGACCAGAGGCAGCCTCAGCTGACTCCCTGACATAAGAAGGATGTTTCAGACTATTATAAGTAGCCCAGACTGTCCTAGAACTCTTGATCTTCCTGCCTCAGCCTTGCAAGTGCTAGGATTTCTGGTGAGTGCTATCAAGCACAGCCCTGCCTCCCCCCCTTCCCTCAGGATGGGTCACCATAAGCAATGAGACAGGCTGAGCCCATTCTAGCATCATCAGCAAGCGGCTCCGTGAGCTCCCAGGGAGGAGAAAGGATAAAGTATGAAGGACTCTTTGGACCCTGGATCTCCCAAGGTCACACAGTGTTTAATCCAGAGCCAGGGGCCCCAAGCCACAGCACCAGGAGCCCCACATTCCATAGGGCCACTAGTTCCTCTGAGCCAAATAAAGACATGTAGCGAAGGGCAGAAAAGGGATGTCTGTGTCAGGTAATAGATAATGACAGCTCTTTTGTATGTCTTCGGCCATCTTTGGAGAGAGATGTTTGCTTTAGGTTCAACAGAAAGAATCAGGGCGGGAGGAGAGGAGGTGAGCAGAGGGAAAGCAGGGCCTGGTCACCAGTGCGTTCAGAACTGGCCAGAGGTGGCTTCAGAAGTGGACTGACAGTTCGTGGTCTTAGGAGAGGTCAGGTGGTGATCCATGGTCTCAAGAGGGGTCAGGTGATAAGCAGCTGCACCTGGCTCTTCGGATGTGAGGAGCCAGGGACCTGCTGGTCATTGTGAAGGATGATCCCTACCCACTGCCATGGCCACGGTGCTCCAGACTCTATACCCACTGTCACTCCATGGCCACACTCTCCTAACTCCTGACCCACTGCCATGGGTCAGTCAGAGCACTTCTGATTCCCCAAAAGGCTACCATCTTCCTTGATAGCTGTTTGCAGCCATGGGCTCTGACCACCAAGCTCACCCCAGTCTCAGCCCCCCTGTGTGACCCTGGTTCCCATCACCAACCCCTGCACATGGAGTTTCTTCTGGGCAGAGCTCACCCCTTCTCCCCGGGCAGTGGCTCCGAGGACCCCATCCGGGCACAATGGATACACTAAGCGGACACTGAAATGCATGGGCTGGTTTTCCACAGACCTCATTTATCCTAATGGAGCACTAATAACCTTGTTTTAAATGTGAATACTGTACTATGTGTCTCCATTAGCTTGCTGTGAGCAGCGAGCAAATGAAGGACAGGATTTCAGAGCATAGAAGGATGGGGAGCAGAGGAAGAAGGAAGCCCCCTGGTGGGGGAGGGAGAGTCTCAAGAGAGCCACTTGGAAAATTCCTGGGTTTCATTACTCTAACCGCGGGGCCTCAAGGACCTCCTGTCCTTACAGGAACTGCCAGTCTCAGCAAATTCTCCAGCTGCTGTTTCTTGAAAGTGCATCTTAATACCAAAAATGTCCCTTAGCAGGGCTAAGAACACAGAGGTCTCCAGGGGCCCATTCACTCACCCGCTGGCTTGGGGCTGGGGGGGGAGGGGGAGGGTGCTGTTTCATCTCTGCTATTGCATTAAAGCAGGTAGAAAAGAAAACGGTGGCAAAGAGTGGACCTCTGTTCTGTCTAACTGTGTGTGTGTATATGATTGCTCCCCACCCCATCACCCCAAGCAATGTTTCATTACTTAGTGGGGATAAAAAAAAAAAGCTAGATCAACCTAACAATAGTCTATAATTAATTTGCAAATGGTTTCAGAGAGCAATTATGCCATTAGTCCAAGTGCCTTTGACTTCAAAGAGTTCTCTCAGGCTCTCCTCCACACTGGGAAAGGAGGCTCCAGAGGAGCATAAATGAGTGGCAGGAGACCACAGCATGACTGCCATCCCTACGCACATACACAGGGGCACAACATCCTGCAGAATCCCCCATGGGAAGGAGACCAGCAGTGGCTCCAAGTGACAGCCCAGTAGGGGTCTCAGCCCCTGGGAATATCTGGCCACAGGACAAAGAAGGTGCCATAGGTGCCCTGCCCCCAGCACAACTCTTCCATCATCCAGTAACTGGTCTTGGCTGTTCCCACAAACTGAAGCTCAAATACGCACATATATATATGTGTGTGTGTGTGTGTGTGTGTGTGTGTGTGTGTGTGTGTGTGTGTGTGTGTGTGTGTATATATATATATATATATATACATAAATATGTATATGGCAGATACATATATATGTAGATATATATATATATACACATATCCTGTAATTTTGCAATTCCAGCCACTAGGGAGGTGGAGTTAGGAATTTGGCTCTCCTGAGACATAGACAGACACTGACAGTGCTCACTGCCCCCAGAGCTCGGCACATGTGGCAGGATGGGAGGGATCCAAGCAGATGTTCACCCCCTGCATCATGGGCAGGGAGTTTGTTACACGGAGTACCAACTGTTGAATGTTGGGTGCTACAATCATAGTATCTATTTATGTGGTAATCTCCAATCATGCATCTATCTAATCAGTGCAAATAAGGTGGCACAACCACACTACCTTGGCTACTAAGATGGGAGCCTATCACCACCAATCCACCCACCCACCCATTGATTGGTTTGGGCTAGCTGTCCTCTGGAAACCAGTGTTTTACACCCCAGATCCATCCAAACCCCAAGAGCTCCACTCCAAATAAAGGGACACGGTGAGGGACATGTAAAGGACAATTCTTCCATGGTGGCCATGGGGTGGAAAACAGCTTGGGCACATCATCAGCTATCTTTGGGGTACAGACATTTGCCTTCGGTTAAATAAGGAGACTTGGCTGGGAATGTGGCTTAGTGGTAGGGTGCTTGCCTAGCATGCATGAAGCCCTGGGCTTGATTCCTCAGTACCACATACACAGAAAAAAACAAAAGCAGTGC
Organism: Dipodomys merriami; assembly: GCF_024711535.1. Lineage (NCBI taxonomy): Eukaryota > Metazoa > Chordata > Mammalia > Rodentia > Heteromyidae > Dipodomys > Dipodomys merriami. The sequence continues at coordinate 6,549,787 of NW_027206368.1, forward strand.
TGTGGCTCAAGTTATAGTACACTAGCAAAAGAAGCTCCGGGACAGTGCCCAGGCCCTGAGTTCAAGCCCCAAGACTGGCAAAAAATAAAAAATAAGGAGACTTGAGGACAAAGGTATGCCAAGTTAAAATGGCCACCAGTCCCTGTGTGGCCTAGGTGGTGATCATTCTGGTCCTTGTTTCTGGTGGATTCTGGAGAGGCATGATGGCTGTCTCAGCTGGTCAGGATGAGCATATCCTGTGTCCTGTGGGGTGATCTGTCCTGAGGAGCTCTGCCGGCCCTCAGTGGTGGCTTCATCCCTTGTCATTAAGAAATTATCAATTTGTCTGGTCCTTCCTGAACCCTAAAGTGATTGCAAAGCAATGGCTGGAAAAATGGTTTAGAGCAGAGACACATACAACATGAGTTAGAGGTATGAGACTCTGCCCTCACTTTTAGTTCATTTGTGGGCCCAACAAAAGTGGCTTTGAAGCAACTGTCACTTGATGCACAATGAGAATTAGTCATTTTTCTTTTTTATTTTTGGCTGGTCCTTGGGCTTGAACTCAGAGCCTGGGTGCTATCCCTTCACTTTTTTTGCTTAAGGTTAGTGTTCTACCACCTGAGCCACAGCTCTACTTCTGGCTTTTAGGTGGTTATTTGGAGATAAGAACTTCATGGATTTACCTGCCCAGGATGGCTTCGAACTTCGATCCTCAGATCTCAGCCTCCTGCATAGGAGGCACCAGGGCCAGCAGAATCACACACACACACACACACACACAAACACACACACACACACACACACACACACACACACACACACACACACACACACACACACATATATATAAATATATATATATATATATATATTTAAATGGGCTTGTCTGAAATGTTTTGCAGGCCATACTGAGGTTGTACTTAGGGCCTCATGCCACACCCAAGCTCTCTTCACTCCAATTATCTTTGAGATGGGGTCTCAACCAATCAGCTGGCCTGTCATAGTCAGTGGCCCAGGCCATGCAGGCCACTTCCCAAACTCCTGAATACCTCCTTTCACCCTCCACGGACACCATCTGAGGGCTTCCTAAACCGGAGAAACTGATCCTTTCTCTCTCAGCTGCACATTTGAGTGATCAAGCTGAGCAGGACTGAACTTCCCACAGCTCAATGGAAGGCAGCCTGGGAGACTACTTCCCACCAGTGGCCTCAGAGGGACCCTGAAGCAGCCATGCCCTTTTGGCCACACCCCCACACAAACCCCTCTGAGAATGTCTCTTTCCCCTCCCTGTCAAAATCCACCTGGGGCTTGACAGGGAAGCTGTCAGTGTGAGCTATAATCCCAGGCAGGCCTGGAGTCTAAGCTAAATTGCTCGTGCCACTGTGATGATGAACTTATTCTGCAGGGAATTGGAAATCAATTTTTGTCATCATCCAACAGAGTTCCTTTATCAAGCAGTTCCTGATAATGCAACCGACAAGGAGCTGAAGGGAGACATGGAAATGGGGGGAGGGGCGGGAGGAAACAAGCCTCCATGTGTGTGTGTACATGTGTGTGTGCATGAACTGTATGTGTGTTTGTGTCTGTGCACATGTGTATATGGATGTGTATATGCTCATGTTCATGTGTGCATGCTTGTGTGTGCATACATGTGTTTGCGTGTGCTTGCATGTTGTATGTATGTGTGTGTGTATCCCAAAACACACCCTGATCCAATGCTATCCCACGTGCTCCTCATTCTCCCATCTGTAACATAACACCTGAGGCAATTGGCCTACAGGATGAAAGGTTTCTTTTTGTTCTGGCCCACTTGGCCCTGTTGCTTTGGGTTGTGGAGGGGTAGAACACCGTGGTGGAGATCACCAGGTGGGGCAAAATGGCTTCACCCCCACTGGAGACAGACAGAAGAAAAGCAGGGCCAGGCTCCTAACAGCCCCTGCGCAGCCAAGTTTCAATGACCTCACTTCCTCCCTGTGGACCACGCCCCCATTAGCCTTCCTTCCCTAGGCCACACCCCTATGGCCTTACTTTCTTCTCTAGACCCCAATGCTCTTACTTCCTCCTTCTAGGCCACGACTCAAATGCATGGGGTCTCTAGGCCACTTTCCCAATAACATCACTTCCGCCTCTAGGCCGTGCCTCTTACAGGTTCCACTGCCTGCCCATGGTGTGGGGCTGCTGGCCAAGCTGTCAGCCCTGGGCCTTTTCGGGACTGGGACTCAGGCCTTGCCCAGCCTCCCCAAGGGGCACCTGGGTCCTGTGGCGCAAGCCCAGCCCACCGCAGAGCTGGTGTCTGGAAGCCAGCTGGGCTGCCTTGGCAAGCATCTACACCCCATGCCCCACTGCTCCTGGGAAGCGGGGCAGGGCCGGACGCCAACTGTCTGGGCCCATATCATTTCAACTACCGGCTGAGAACCCTGAAGCCCAAGGCGAAGGCATCAGCCAGGGTCAGCCAGGCTAGGAGCTGCAGGGACAGTGCCCAGGCGCTGAGTTCAAGCCTCAGGACTCGTCCCCATCCCTCCCCGCCCATAACTAATCTTCCCTAAGGTTCATTAGCTGCTGCACTTGTTATGCAATCCTCGTAGAACTGTGCTCATAGTAGGTCTGCAAGGAATATCCATGACTCAATAAAGAAGAGACCAGGCTGCAAAAATAAAAAATAGCAAGACACACAGGGCCAGGGCCAGCCTTGGCTGTTCTCCTCCTCTACACACACACACACACACACACACACACACACACACACACACACACACACACACACGGCTAAGCCTTCCAGCCTCCTGAAGCAAAATCTGTAACCCAATAATGTCAGCCCCAACAAGGGGGATGAATTTGATCCAGGAAAAATACCATCCCTGGCAACCCTGAAGAATATTAAGGTCTTAACAGCCCGTGGTTTAGAATTGTCATGAAAGGCGAGCTGGAAATAATTACACACCTGTTACTCAAAACTCAGCAGTAAAAAGGAATTTACATGAGTGTATAAATTACCTTCCCAGCGATATAAATTAGGATTTGAGTGCAGGCTGAGATTTCCCAGGAAGTCAAGCAGCTGGGGCCCATCCCCCAGGCACCAGGGGACCTCAGCTGAGGGGGGATCTAAAGGCCACTGTCACCAGCCCTGCTGGAAGGTTCCATGACTCCACAGACCACCCTTGGAGAGGAGTGCTGGCCCCTGAAAGTCCAGCCTGAGCTTGGCAGAGAACAAAGCAGTCTTCTTCCCTCTCCTCCAGTCTCCCCTGGACAGAGATTCCCCCAGGGTTTTTTACAGCTCTACGTTCACATTATCTACACTTCCCTTATGGATGCTGGGGACTGTCTCCTGTGGTTCGAGCTACCATGATGATAGGGTACTTGAGGTGGGCTGGTTTAGAAGACATGGAAGTTTCTTATTACAGCATTCAAGGTCAAGGGTAAACTTGCTGCACCAGGCCATGGCAGAAGATGCCAGATCAGAGAGCAGGACGGAGGCGAACCTCAACCTCAGGAGCCCTCCTGCCATACCTGATCCACTCTGTTCCATTAATCCACACCACAGAACCACTCTCCTCACTTTGGATTCAGTTCCCACCTTCAAACCTCAGCCATGACACCAACTGCCACTGGTCTGACTCGTGGCAAGCATGGACCAAGCAGTTTGGAATCCCAGACTGTCTTTGCAGGAGCTTTGGAGTCTGCAGAGGCATTTCCACTGGCCCTCCTTGGGTCTGCAGGAAGCATTCCCATTGGTCCTCCTTGGGTCTGCAGGAGAAATGCCCATTGGTCCTCCATGGGTGAGCAAGAGGTATTCCCATTGGCCCACCTTGAGTCTGCAGAGGCATTCTTATTGGCTCCTCTTGGGCACACACCCACCTCCTGGACCAATCACTCTTTTTATTGTTTGTTTATTTATGTGGTGCTGAGGAATGGAACCCAGGGCTCATGCAGGCTAGGCAAGTACTCTACCACTGAGCCACCTTCCCAGTCCCCAATCACTCTTGAGAGGGGCTGGAGTGCTGTGATTGGCTGGGCTTAGGTCACATGCCCCTCACTGGTGATGCTGGTGATGGGAAGAATGGTTCTGTGCCACCACAAAGGTGAAGAAATGGGACAGGACAACACCCAGAGGAAATGGGGCTGGTCCTGAGGCAATGGCGAAGCCAGGTGCTCGGGGCATCAGCGAAGAAGGCATCACAGGCCTCTACCCTGTGGCTGGGTCCTTCCCCCTGCCATGGCCACAACCTGGGGCCTGCCTGGTCTGAGGCAGCCAGTCTCTCTCCCAGGGAGCCTGGTGAGTCAGAGAGTAGCCCTGAGCTTGGGCAGGGGGTTGTGACTTTCAGCAGATCCTCAGGATGCCCTGGGACAGAGCCATTTGGAAGGCCATCCAGGTAAGCCCAAGGCCCTGTATGCATTGCCAGTGGAAGGGCAGACCGTGGTGTGAACTTCCTGGGAAGCTCTGCACAGAGCTGGGGGCCTGTGAGCTGGGTCCAAAGGGGCAGACTGGACGTCTTAGTAGGGGTTACTTACAGAGCAGGAGACAGCTATGAGCCCCTAGCCTGTACCACCCAGAGAGTCATCACGAGGACCCTGGAAGACAGACACACATATACTACTACCCCTAAATTCTCCTGTGACTCTGTCTTTAACAGAATCTAGGTCAGAGCACCACCTAGTGTCAAGCCCGCAGAGTAGCTTCAGGTGGAATATGGGATGGCCTGCTTGCACCCTGCTTGCTGTCACCCAGGATACAGCCAAGGGAAGGAGGTCTTGTGTGCTGCAGTTCACCTGGTCCAACAGCTAAGTAATGACTTGCTACAAGATGGTGTTACTCCAACTCCAGCAATGACAGGACCTATACACCTAGAGATCAGTGCTGTGACCTGGAGCTCAGCACTCCTCATGGATAAACAAACCCCTAAGGGTTCACCTAGCCTCACCGAACAACCTCTCTGGGAAGAGAAGGCTGGATGGTGAACCCAAATTCAGAGGTGCAAGATAAGCAGAGCTTAGTTAAGGTCATGCCAAGGACATGACTGCAGTGAGTCTAGATTCCTTCCTGAAACCCATCTGCAAAAGGGGAGAGGGGCTGAGCACATCAGGGCACACCTGTCATCCCATTTACAGAGAAGACATAGGTAGAAGGATCTCAGTCGGAGGCTGACACTGGGCAAAATTGCAAAAACTTTCTGAAAAAGTATCTATAGCAGCTGGGCACTGGTGGTTCAAGCTTTTCATTCTAGCCAATCAGGAAGCTGAGATCTGAGGATCACGTTTCAAAGCCAGCCCGCGCAGGAAAGTGCGTGAGCTCTTAACTCCAATGAAACAGCAGGAAGCCAGAAGTGGTGCTGTGGCTCAAGTGGTAGAGTGCTCACCTTGAGCTGAATAGCTGAAGGACAGTCCCCACGCCCAGAGTTCAAGCCCCACAACTGACAAAAAAAAAAAACTTAATTAAAACTGTTGCTGGTGTGCCAGTGCTTCCCGCCACCATCCCCAGACTTCACCCCACCAGTCCCTAGAGAGATACCAATTATCTCCCCGGGGGATGTGAAGTGTTCAACACGCTCTCTCCTAAATGACACGAATCTTTAACATCTTATACCTAAAAAATAAATTCATATAGCACTTTTCTGAGAAAAAGAAATGCTCCAAGTTTGGATGGATGGATGGATGGATGGATGGATGGATTGTGGACAGATGGAGGATGAATTGATGGATGAACGGATGGTAAATAGGAGGATCAGGGATGGAGGGTAGAAAGATGGATGATAGATGAATTGATGAGCGGGTGAATGGATGGATGGGTGGATTGTGGATGGATGAGCATGGATGATAGATGGATAGATTGGGTGGGTGGATGGATGATGTGTAGATAGTGGATGGGTGAATGGATTTTGGATGACTGATGAGTAATTGGGATTGGATTAATGATGGATGGATGGGTGGATGGACAGATGGTGGAGAGATGGATGAGGGATGGATGGGTAGATAAATGGATGATGGATGGATGAATTGACGGGTGGTAGGTGGAAATATATTTGGTCTTTGCTCCTCTTAGCACAGAACTTCAAAAATCTTCTTTAAGAAGATATTAAAGTGAATCATGTTTTGAGGGTGAGATTCTTGCTAAGCCATCTTGACAGGATTCTTGCTAAATCTGGGTGATGTAAAGATGAGCGAGCCACCTGGAGAGACTTCAGAAAAGCCCCTAAACTTTGGTGCCATTGGGTTATTATGGGGGAAGACTGCCCCCTAGTGTCCAAAGAGCTGAACAGCAGGAGCCTGAAGAGACCATGAAATGGTCAAAGGAGGGTGGTTGCCCCCAAAAAATCTAATGATACACTTCTTGCCATGTTGTGTGTGTGTGTGTGTGTGTGTGTGTGTGTGTGTGTGTGTGTGTGTGTGTGTGTGTGTGTGTGTGTGTGTGTGTGTGTGTGTGTGAGTTCTGAACCTTGAATTCAGGGCATGTTCCTGAGCTTTTGTGTTCAAGACTAGTGCTCTACCACTCAGGCCACAGCTCCACTTTCAGCTTCTTTGGGTGGCTAATTGCAGAAGAGTCTCACAGACGTTCCTGCCCAGGCTGGCTTTGAAAAGTGATCCTCAGATCTCAGCATCCTGAGTAGCAAGGATGACAGAAATGAACCTTGCTTTTGCCACCTTTTAATATTTGCAACTGGTTACATTTTTTATTTACTTTGTTAATTTAGAGATGATATACAGTGGGATTACATTTACATTCGCCAGGTAATAAATGCATTTCCTTTCATAGAGTATCATCTGTTTCCCTCATCCTCTCCCATTCCCTCCCTTCTATCTGCACCCACGAGTTGCCTAGTTGGCTTTCATCCATGTTTAGGACACTCCACTGCCACACTTTTTCACCCTTTTCCCTCAGATTCTATGCTCTCCCCTCCCTTTCCACAGATGTTCATGTGAATACACTATCTATAAGGTAAAGAACACAGAGTCATCATATAAATAAAAAAAAAACTAAGAAAAAAGTTAGTTATTTCCATATCTTTGGAGTTCATTTCAGTATGTGTATTATATAAATAAAAAGAGGTGCTTGGGTATTACACCTTTGTGATTCTCTCCTAAGACGATCCTCTTTTGGTCTCACTGTATGTGAGTATCTAGATTTCTGTATAATTTGTCATATACCAGTGTGTTTCAGATCTAACCCACATATCAGGGAGAATATACGCTATTTGTCTCTGTAATCTTGGCTTACCTCACTTAACATAATTTGTTCTAGTTCCATCCAATTCCCTGCAAATGATATTTTCTTCTTTCTGATGGTTATGTAAAATTCCATTGTACACACTTTCATTGTTGTTGTTGTTGTTGGTGGTGGTGGTGGTGGTGGTCATGGGGCTTGAACTCTGGGCATGGATGCTCTTCAGCTCAAGGCTAGCACTCTTACCACTTCAGCCACTTGAGCCAAAGCATCACTTCCAGTTTTCTGGTGGTTTATTGGAGATAAGAGTCTCATGGACTTTCTCATGGGCTGGCTTTGAACCATGATCCTCAGATCTCCGCCTCTTGAGTAGCTAGAATTACAGGCATGAGCCACTGGCACCCGGCACCACATTGTTTTGATCCATTCATCTATTGTGGGGCATCTGGGCTGTTCCCATATCTTAGCTATTGTGACTAGTGCGGCAATAAACATGGATATGCAGGTGTCCTAATCATGATGTTCAGGGTAGATGCTGGGTATGGCTGGGTCATAGGGAAGGTCTACATTTAGTTTTTTGAGGAACCTGCAGATAGTTTTCCAGAGTGGTTGTATTAATTTACATTCCCACAAGAAATACAGTAAGGTTCCTTTTTCCCCACATTCCCCCCACCCCCGCCCCAGCATTATTTGTTGTCCAAATTCAGAATATTGGCCAGTATAACCAGGGGTGAGATGGTATCTTGTTTTTTGTTTTTGTTTTTGTTTTTTGTTTTTTGGTCAGTCATGGGCTTGAACTCTGGGCCTGGGACTGTACCTCAGCTCTTCAGCTCAAGCCACAGCGCCACTTCTGGCTTTTTCTGCTTATGTGGTGCTGAGGAATTGAACCCAGAGCCTCATGCATGCAAGGCAAACACTGCCATTGATCCACCTTCCCAGCCTTTAGGGTTGTTTTGATTTGCATTTCTTTATGGAGGGGGATGATGAGCATTTTATCTATGGACAGGGATGATAAGCATTCCTCCTGTATTTCTTTTTATTCTTACCTCTTCTGAAATTCCCTCTTTTGCTTCCTTGCCCATTTAGTGATTGGTATATTAGGTTTAACAGAGGTTGGTTTCTTGAGCTCCTTGTATTTTTTTGGCTATTAAGCCTTTGTCTGATGTATTTCGGGTAAAGATCTTCTCTCAGTCTGCTAGCTGCTAGTTGTCTTTCTAGGTGAATAACTATGTGCAGAAACTTTTTTATTTTGATGTAGTCCCACTTATCAAGTCTCTCTCCTCTCTGTTGTGCCCCTGGGAATTTATCCAGGAAGTTTCTGCTGTACCTGTAAGTTCTAATCTGTTACATTTCTTTAAAGACCCAAGCAAAAGGCTTTTAAAAATACATACCTTGTCCTTATTTTCATTTTGTATTTTGAGAGGATGTTTTGTTATGTAGTCCAGGCAGGCCTCAAACTCATGATCCTCCTGCCTCAACCTCCCAAGTGTTAGAATTTCAGACGTGCCCACATCCAGCTCCCCAGATCTTCCTAGGCAGCACAAGTCAGTTGTTTAGAAGGAGGTCTCTTGTTTTGGGTTTGTGTGGTTGTTTCACAAAACATGAACCCAGGCATGGTGGTGCATTCCCATAATCCCAGGAACACAGAGGTGGTGGGAGGAATTTAAAGCCAGCCTGGGGGCTGGTAATGTAGCTCAGTAGGAGAGCACCTGCCTAGCATGCCTGGAGTTCTGGGTTCAATTTCCAGCACCACAAAAAAATAGATAAAAAAGAGATCTAAGTGTTTGCAATTAGAATGTGTCTTAAAGTTTTAAAGTGCTGGCCTTGTGCACAAAAGCTCAGGGACAGCACCAGGCCCCAAGTTCAAGCCCCACAACTGACTAAAAAATAAATAAAAACAAATCAAGCCAGCCTGGACTAACATTTCAATCCAGTTTCTATACCCCAGTTGGGACCAAAAGGTTTGTTGGGTTTTTTGTTTGTTTTCTTTGTTTGTTTGTCTTTGCCAGTCCTAGGGCTGGAACTCTGGACCTGAGTTCTGTCCATGAGCCTCTTTGTGCTCAAGGCTAACACTCTACCACTTGAGCCACAGCACCACTTCTGGCTTTTTCTGAGTGGTTTTTTAGAGATAAGACTGTCAAGGACTTTCCTGCCCAAGCTGGCTTCCAAACATGATCCTCAGATCTCAGCCTCCTAGAGTAGCTAGGATTACAGGATTGAGCCACTGGCACCTGGATTCAAGGATTTTTTGTTTTGTTCAATGAGATTGCATAATATCGAGAGTGGTAGTACATGCCTGTAGTATCAGCAACTCAGGAGACCAAGGAATAGTAATATTTAAGCTCAAGAATTCCACGACCTAGCCTAGACAGCATAGGAAGACCCCTTCTCAAAAGAAAGAGCTTGTGCAGGGTGTACCCATGTCTGACACTGGGTGTGGAATGAGCCAGGCTGGTTAGCTGCATGGATGGTGTGTGCCTGCTCTTCTAGACTCACTGCCCCTTCCCCTTCTTTTCATCCTGGAATGCAGGACAGCATCCAAAGAGGAGTTCCAAATGCTCAACATCAGAAAGTCTTTTTTTGTGCCAATCCTGGGGCTTGAACTCAGGGCCTGAGTGCTGTCTCTGAACATTTTTTTTTTTTTTTTGCTGGGGCGCTACCACTTCTGGCTTTTTGGTGGTTGATTGAAGGGAAGAGTCTCACTTTGGTGCCCTAGCTGGCTTCGGGCCATGATCCTCAGATCTCAGCCTCCAAAGTTGTTGGAATTCCAGGAGTGAGCCACCAGCTACGGACTGAGACACTTCCTCTCCTAGGGGACTCCCTCACCAGATATTAGCTGTACCCCAAACCAAGCAAGCATCCCCCATTCATCCCCCTGTGTGCGCCTCATAAAGATTTTAGGGAGCTGTTCAATTGCAGAACGATGCAGGCAATTAACCTCCATCCTGGTTTTATTAAGGGAAGATGTTGCAATTGCAAGAACAGAGCCAGCATCCTTGGTTCAGGAGGCAGGGCCACCGAGCCCAGGGGCCAGGCTGAATGGGTACACACAGGCCGGAGGTTCGTGGCTAATGGGCTTCTGGCATATGGCTCTCAGAAGGCTGGCACGCAGCCCTGGGGAAGGTTCTGGACAAGCTGGACTGAGCCAGCTCCCCATGTATGATGGGTGAAGGCGAGTTCACCCCGAGTGGGGTTTGAGTCATAAAAGTCTGCCTTGTTGCCTTTCTGGCATAAACTCGTGCTGGCACACATGGCTTCCACCCATGCACATGCAACTTCATGTCAGATGTATCTACAAGGAAGGGGAGGGAGAGGGAGAGAGAGGAGGGGGGAGAAAGGTGGAGAAGTGGAAGGAAGCAGGAGAGAGGAGAAGGGAGGGGAGGGAGAGGAGAGGAAGAGAGGAAAAGAGGGAGAGGGAGAAAGGAAAAGAGGGAGAGGGGAGAGAGGCAGAGGAGGGAGAGGGAAAAAGGAAAAGAGGGAGAGAGGGGAGAGAGGCAGAGGAGGGAGAGGGAAAAAGAAGGAGTGAGAAAGACAAGAGGGAGGGAGATAAAAAAGAAACAGAGAGAGGGCGAGGGAGATAGAGGAGAGGGAGAGAAGAGAGAGGGAAAGAGGGAGGGAGAAAGAAGAGAGAAAGGGAAAAAGAGAGGGAGAGAGGAAGAGAGAAGAGAGGGAGAGAGGAAAAGAGGGAGGGAGGAAGAGAGGGAGGGAGGGAGAGAGAGGGAGGGAGAGAGAGGGAGGGAGAGAGGGAGAGGGAGAGAACGGGAGAGGGAGGGACAGGAGGGGGGAGGGACAGAGGGAGAGAAGGAGAGGGAGAGGAGGAGAGAGGGAGGAAGAGAGAGGTAGATGAGTCCCTGGAAAGCTGAGCTCTGATGTAGGCCAGCTGGGAACCCTGCCCCTCTAGCTGTAAATTGCATAGGTCTCCGGTTTCCTAGCAATGGTCTCTGATTGGCCCCAGCCCTGTCTGTCTGCCCACTGCCCGCCCCTTCCCTAGGGCGGGGCTAGTAAGGGTGATTGACACCGAAGCTGGGAGGCCCAACCCCGCCCCAGCGTCCTGGATGCAATCACCATGAATCCTGCCAATTCTGAAGGGTGTAGCACCTCCTCCCAGCTGCCTCCTTTTGGTGAAGCAAGGGTCTGGATGTGGGGGGAGGGAGGCGCCTCCCATCTAGCGGGGCCCAGGTTGGAGTGAGGCTGAGTTTGGGAGGGCCAGCAGGGAGGCTCGGCCAGGGAGGCCTGGTGAGGGGGAGGGGGGAGGAAGGGGAAGGGAAATTTGCTGGGGTTCCAGAGGGAGAAGTCCAGGGCTGGACTCCCACCACACGCCCGACCTGGGAGGAGCTTGTGAGGCAGTGACAAGCAGAACCAGGACCACCAGAACAGGGGCAGTGGACAAGGAAGGTCCATGTCAAAGCCCCTCTTGACCACCTCTTCCCATCAAGCCAAGGGCACGTTGGAAGGAAGGGTGGGAGCTCAGCATGAGACACTTCCCCCAGTCCAAGACAACTAGATGCCTATCTGCTATTAGAAGTGTGTGTGGGGGGGTGGAATTCCCGGGCCGAGCTTGGTAACACATGCATTTAATCCCAGTTACCATTGAGGAAAAGGGTCCTAAGGCTCCCCAGGAAAAAGCATGAGACCCTATCTGAGAAAGAATCTCAAATAAAAAAAGGGCTGGAAGCATGGCTCAAGTGGCAGAGCACCTGCCTAATAAGCAAGACATCCTGAGTTCAAACCAACAAAGCAAAAAATAAAAGTCTTTCAAACATGCTCTCCTGTCCTCACTGACTTCTTACTCTGCCAACCCATCCCTGATGCAGCTATATAGTCCTGCAGTCCAAGAACACAGCTTCAGCACCCAGAGCAGACACAAAGACACTGGCTGTGTTCAAGGCCAGCTGCCAGGTGCTCATCTAAATCCACAGTTTGGAAAGATGACCACAAGCCATCCTTCCTCCCCGAAAGTGGCTGTGGGGTTGCTGTCTGCTCAGAACTGTCTGCAGTTGAACAGACCCATGCCACACTTAAGACACAGACCACTGCTTTCCCTTCAGGACTTGCTGGCACCTGGCACTGCTTTTTATTTACCTTGTCCAGGACCCAAGTCCCAGGCTGGGAATTTAGTCTCTTCCCATCTCTTCCTCAAAAATTGGTCTGACCTGAAGCTTTGAAACTATTAGAGGAAACACTTCAAGACCACCAGGTAGGTGTGGTGGCTCCTGCCTGGAATCCTAGATACCTGGAGGCTACGAACAGGAGGACTAGACAGAAAAGTTCAAGATATCCTACCTTAACCCATAGCTGGGCACAGTGGCATATGCCTGTCATCTCAAGCTACATGAAAGGCTGAGATTGGGAGGATCATGGTTCCAGGCCAGCCAAGGCAAAAATAAATAAATAAATATCCTCAAAACTCCATCTGTACAGAGGGAAGTGGAATGGGGCAACCTGTTCCTGCGGTTCCAACAACAGAGCACCTAAAGCAGCCACGACATGGAGAATGGAAAGCCTGCCCTAAAAACAATAAGCAAGGAATAAGGATGGAGGTGTAGCTCAGCAGTATTATGCCAGCTTAGTAAGTATGGGACCCTGAGCTCAAACACAAGCACAGAGGAGGAGGGGGAAGATGTAGGCACAGGCAATAGCTCAGGAAATAACTAGCAAGAACTAGCTAGGTACCCGGTGGCTCACACCTGTAATCCTAGCTACTCAGGAGGCTGAGATCTGAGGATCACGGTTCAAAGCCAGCCCAGGCAGGAAAGTCCCTGGGACTCTTATCTCCAACTAACCACCAGAAAACCAGAAGTGGTGCTGTGGCCCAAGTGGTAGAACGCTTGCCTTAAGCTGAAAAGCTCAGGGACTGTGCTCAGGCCCAGAGTTCAAGCCCCACCACCTACAGACCCCCCTTCCCCCAAAAAATCAAGGACTAACAATTGGGATTGCATCAAATTATGAAGCCACAGAGCTGGTTTGTTGTTGTACACCTGTAATCCCAGTACTCAGGAGACTAAGGAAGGAATGGGTAACCTAGTAAGATCCTGCCTCTAGAAAGAGGTAAACCTTCAGAGCAAGCAAGGCCTGCTGACACCTGGTTTGAACAAAGAATAAATCTCTGTTATTTAAAGTCACCAAGCCCATGAGAATTGGCTGTGGCAGGCTAGAAAAGTAGTACCATCCCCATACCGTCTCCCTCTCCTCGGGTGTCATGCCTTGGTTGATTCTCTGTGTCACCTTGACTGGGCCACAGGGTGCCCAGATATGTGGTTTCTGGCCTCCCTGTGAGTTTCTGGATGGCATTGGCATTTAACTTGGTGGGCAGAGTCCAGCCAGGTTGGGCTATGCAGGTGGACGTCATCCAACCCAAGAATAGAGCACAAAGGTGGAGGAAGCTTGATTCTCTCAGCTTGCCAGCTGGAGCTGACACCTTGCTCTTCTCCCCTTGGACTGGGACTGTCACCTCTGGCTCTTCCAAGTCTCAGAGAATCTGAACTCAGGCTGGAATTCACACTCTGCCTTTCCCAGGTCTCCAACTGACAGATGGCAGACTAGATTTCCATAACTCAGAAGCAAATTGCTGACGATAACTCTTACTATATACAGATGCTCCATGCACAGCCTAAGCCCCGACTTCCCATAGGGTTACATCCTAAGTCTCCTGTCAAACATTTTGACAGACTGTAAGTCAAAGATGCCCTTCATCCACCTACCCTCCGTGCCATTGTTGCTTAGCAACACAGCACACCACAGAGGGTCCCGGGGACGTGTAAGCTCACTGTCACCACGCAATGTCCTGGACATCACTAGCCAGGGGACCAAGCAAGACCTGCTGAAAGTGAACTGTTCTTGTCTTTGTCCCATGGTAGGATATGCCATTGAGAGTTCAGCCATCATAAATCAAGGACTGTCCACTCACCTACAGATCCATCCCTTGCATCACCAAGGAAGATGCCATAGATCTCATCTAAACAACAAACACAACTGCTCCAGCAGGGAGAGGGCCTGCTCTGTTCCCCAGGAGGATGGCTGTGGAGGAGCCAGTTCATGGGGGTAGAGGCAAATGAGAACTTGCGGGACCCTGGAACAGAGGCCCATGCCATTACTTAAGGCTCCTCCCAGTGGCTCACTCCCTAATATCACCATTCTGGATTCAATGTCAACAGATAAATTGGGGGAAAGAGCATGTGGAGCCCCTGCCTGTGCCTGTCACACTAGCCAGTGGCTCTGAACACTGAGGTCAAGGTGGATCTGCAGACACCAGGAAGGTAGGGCTGGATGGAGGTGACCTAGAGCTACTTGCTGTTTGTATTTGAGGGACAGCTTATAGCCGAAGACCTGTGCTTTTATTATTGGTGTGTGTGTGTGTGTGTGTGTGTGTGTGTGTGTGTGTATGTGTGTGTGTGTGTGTGTGTGTGTGTGTGTGTGTGTGTGTGTGATTAGTGCATGCACACACACTGGTTCCAGAAGCTTGAACTCAGGGCCCCACTCAGCTGCTTGGCTTTCTTGCTCAAGGCTGGCACTGTAGCACTTGGAACACACCAGGCTCACAGGCAACCCACCAGGCCACACATGGATGGATCCTTTTCCACTGCAGAGATGGGCCTGCGCAAGAGGCAGAGGCCCGTGTACTCCTTCACCCCAAGACAAGGAATGTCTGCTCTGTTTCTTGCACCAGTCACCTAAGACTTGAGGAACACAAAATTGCCTGTGGGGGCTATAAATCCTTTGATGTTCCTCTCCCATCAACATGTACTGAGACAAGGCCCCTCCTCTTCTCTCTCTCTCTCTCCTCTCTCTCTCTCTGTCTGTCTCTCTCTGTCTGTCTCTCTCTGTCTCTCTCTCTCTCTCTGTCTCTCTCTCTGTCTCTCTCTCTGTCTCTGTCTCTCTCTCTCTCTCTCTCTCTCTCTCTCTCTCTCTCTCTCTCTCTGCCTCTCGGTCTCTCGCTCTCTTTCTCTCTCTCTCATTGGTCATGTGGCTTGAACTCAGGGCCTGGGCACTGTCCCTGACCTCTTGCTCAAGGCTACCACTCCGCCATTTTCAGCCACGAGATCCACTTACACTTTTCTGGTGGTTTATTGGAGATAAGATACAAAGGGACTTTCCTGTCCAGTCTGGCTTTGAACTGTGATCTTCAGATCCCAGCCTTCTGAGGATTACAGGTGTGAGCCAACTATACCCAGCTATGTCCCATCCTTTTGAGCCTAGGCTAGCTGCAGCGCCAGGTCTGTGCAGGGCAAAGCCATGCTGTGATGCACTGCTAACTCCAAGTCTCCTCAGAACATGCGTACTGCAGCCCTGTGCTGCCCTGAAGACCACGTGCTGGAAAGAAACACACACACACACACACACACACACACACACACACACACACACACACACACACACACACACACACACACACACACTGCGTATGACCTGAGCCAGCACAGCATGGCAGATGGCTCCAGCGGTTCCACATGCCTCCACCTCCACCCCCAGCCAGTTCCAGCCCCTTGGGGCCTGAAGCAGGTGGCAGAACTACGTGAAAAAGCACCTCTGGGATCCTGGCCCACACAAGTAAATTGGGGTTACACCACTCAAGTTTGGGGCTGCTCTATGGGAGCAATGATGCTCTCTTTGAGTTCCCTCAGTAATCAAAATTTCAACTTGACCTTCTCAGGGTCACAAGCAAGGCAGGAGTTTGCCTCTGGAAAATTCTAGAACCTTTTATATCATCATGGATCATGGGATCAATGGGACCATGTGACAGAGAGAGAGAGAGAGAGAGAGAGAGAGAGAGAGAGAGAGAGAGAGAGAGAGAGAGAGAGAGAGAGAGAGAGAGAGAGAGAGAGAGAGAGAGAGAGAGAGAACCAGTTAAACACAAAGAGAATAAAAAGAAGAGCCAGGCACTAGTGGCGCATGCCTCTCATACTAGCTGCAACTCAGGAGGCTAAGATCTGAGGATCAAAGTTTGAAGCCAGCCAAGGCAGGAAAGTCCATGAGACTCTTATATCCAATGAACCAACAAAAAATGGAAGTAAGGGATGTGACTCAAGTGGTAGAATAACAGTAGAATACCAGCGTAAAAGCTAAAAGACAGTGCCCAGGCCCTTAGTTCAAGCTCTAGGACTGACAAGAAGGGGTAAAAGTAAGAGGGAGAAGGAAGGAGAGGAGAGTGGAGGGGAGGGGAGGGGTGGAGGTGAGGAGGGGGAGGGAAGAGAAGGAAGGGAAGGGAAGGGAAGCTGCAGCTCTGCGGGACAGGGGCAAATGCATCATGCTGACCACAAAGGGCAAGCCCTGGAGGCCAGAGGCAGCCAGAGAACTCTGTGAAGCCTGTCCCAGGAGGGAAGGAGAGGGGAAGGGAGGGAGGGGAAGGGAGGGAGAAAGGAGAGGAGGGGAAAGAAGGGAGAGGAGGAGAGAGGAGAAGAAAGGAAAAGAGAGAGGGGGAGGAAAGAAGGGGAAGAAGGAAGAAAAGGGAAGGGGAGAAAGAAGGGTTATAGGAGAGGAGAAGGGAGGAAAAGTGGGGAAGAGTGTAAAGGGGGAGCAAAAGGGAGAGAAGAAAAGAAGGTAGGACAGAAGGACTGAGTGGCATGAAGGGAGCTGATAAGAGGAAGGAGAGGGTGGGGCTGCAATGATGGAGTCAGTGGCCTTAGAAGAAGAGACACAGTTCAGGCATGGTGGCTAGTACCTGTAATCACAGCTGTGTGAGAAGTGTAGGTTTAGAAGATCTCAATCAAGCAAAAGGGTGAAACACTATCGGAAAGAAAATAAGGAAGGAAGGAAGGAAGGAAGGAAGGAAGGAAGGAAGGAAGGAAGGAAGGAAGGAAGGAAGGAAGGAAGAAGGAAGGAAGGAAGGAAGGAAGGAAGGAAGGAAGGAAGGAAGGAAGGAAGGAGAGAGAGAGGGAGGGAGGGAGGGAGGGAGGGAGGGAGGGAGGAAGGAAGAAAGGAAGAAAGAAAGAAAGAAAGAAAGAAAGAAAGAAAGAAAGAAAGAAAGAAAGAAAGAAAGAAAGAAAGAAAGAAAGAAAGAATATCCCCCTCCATCCATCTCCCCCATCACTGAGCCCTTCTTAAAGAAATCTCAGGCCCCAGGGTTGTGAGTTTCATCTGTAATACTCCGGAGACTGAAATCTGAGGATAGATGTTGGAAGCCAGCTGAGGCAGGAAAGGCAAGAGTTTCTTGTGTCCCATTATCTTAACAATAGAGCTCCATCCTTAAGCAGAAAAACAGAGTTACAGGCCCTGAGTTCAAGCACCAGTATATACAAAAAAAAAAAAATAAATGTGGTCTAGGCTAGCGAAAATCACAATCCTATCTCAAAAATAACTATAGCAAAAGTCAGTATACACTGTGGAAATTGAACTGTGTAACTTGCAGGCAGGCTGGGAGGGAGAAACTGAGGGAAAGCAAAGAAAGGATTGAAATGTATTCATTGCCTGACTTATGAAATAGTAACTTCTTTGTATAACACCTTAATAACTGAAAAAAATAACCACAAGCTGGGCACTGGTGCCTCATGCCTGTAATCCTAGCTACCCAGGAGGCTGAGATCTGATGATCATGGTTCAAAGCCAGCCTGGGCAGGAAAGTTTGTGAGGCTCCTATCTCCAATTAACCACCAGAAACCCAAAGTGGCATTGTGGCTCAAGTGGTAGAGCACTTGCCTTGAGCTGAAGATCTGAGGGACAGCACCCAGGCCCAGAGTTCAAACCTCACGAAGACCATCCCCCCCAAAACAAAAAGGGTTTCCTAGGGGCAGGGAATGTGGCTCAGTGGTAAAGTGCTTGCCTAGCATGCATGGGGCCCTAGGTTCGATTCCTTGGTACCACATAAGATTAATGAAGAAAAAGAATCATTAAAAAATGTTTTTCCTAGAGTTACAAGGATTTTCTCTTATGTTTCTCTCTGGATATATAGGGCTTGAACTGGGCCTGAGTGCTGTCCCTGAGCTCCTTTTCTGCAAGGCTAACACTCTACACTTGAGCCACAGTGCCATCTCCAGCATTTACTGTGATAAATTGGAGGTAAGAGTCTTATCTCCAAAGTCCAGCTTGGCTTTGAACTGCAATCCTCAGCTCTCAGCCTCCTGAGTGGCTAGGATTACGGGAGTGAGCTACCAGCACCCGGTTATATTTTATTTTTAGTTTGCCTTTAATTCTGTGATCCATTTTAAGATCACTGGTCCAATTGTGTAAGCTTGGTTACTGTTGTTGTTGATGATGATTAAGCAGATGTTTCAATGAAGTGTTTATCTTCTCTTCTGAATTTCCTCTGTCCCTACAGCCACACAGCTGTGAATTTATTTCTAATTTACTAACTTCTAATGCATGAACAGCAGGATAAAGACTTACCTGCTAAGAAGAAAGGAAGGAGAATTTAGATACAGAAAATTGTTGAATTTTTTAAACAAATATTCCTTGGGTGCCAGTGTCCAAAAAGAAATATAGTCATTACCTGACTTACATAACTGTGACCCCTCTGTACATCACCTTTATAATAATAGAACAATTTGTAGGCACCATGACTCATACCTGTAATCCTAGCTATTCAGGAGGCTAAGATCTCAGGATTGCAGTTCGAAGCTAGCCTGGGCAGGAAAGTCTGTGAGACCCTTATCTCTGATAAACTACTCAAAAAAAGCTAGAAGTGGAAGTGGCACTGTGGCTCAAGTGGTAGAGGTCTAGCCTTGAGCTCGAGCTGAGCAATAGTGCCCAGGCCCAGAATTCAAGCCCCACAACCAATAACAACAGCAACAAAAAATCCAATTGTAGACTCCTTATGGGTCTGAGACGGTGGCTCAGTGATAGAGTGTTTTGCCTTGCATGCTTGAGGCCCTGGTTCAATTCTTCAGCACCAAATAAGCAGAAAAAGCTGAAAGGGTTCTATGGCTCAAGTGGTAGAGTGCCACCCTTGAGCTGAAGAGCTCAAGGGACAGTGCCCAGACCCAGAGTTCAGGCCCTAAAACTGACCAAAAAAAAAAAAAAAGCCAGAAGTGGCACAGTGGCTCAAGTGGTAGAATGCTCACCTTGAACAAAAGACACCTGGAGGCGACAGCACCCAGGGCTTGTCTCCAAGCCTGTGGGCAGACAAAAAAAAGCAAAAGAGTAAAAAAGAATAATTTTTAAAATCCACGTATTTCAATCATGCTGCTATTGTGGTCATGGGACAGAGATAGGACATTTATCAAGAAATGCCCTCCAAACCAAGTCCATGGAGAATTATTGAAAAAACTTGGCCAGATGCTGGTGGCTCACACCTGTAATCCTAACTACTCAGGAGGTTGAGATCTGAGGATCACACGTCAAAGACAGCTTAGGCAGAAAAACCCTGAAAGACACTTATCCACAATTAATCAGCAAACTACTGGAAGCAGAGCTGTGGATCAAGTGGTAGAGCACTAGCCTTGAGCAAAAAGGCTCAGTAAGAGCACAAGGCCCCAAGTTAAAGGAGATGGAGGGAAAGAAGAAAGGAAGAAAGGTAGGAAGGAAGGAAGGAAGGAAGGAAGGAAGGAAGGAAGGAAGGAAGAAAGGAAGGAAGGAAGGAAAGAATGAAGGAAGGCAGGCTTATCAAATGTCTTCCTGAACAGAGAGCCAGGCAAGGTGGTGTGTGTCTGTAATCCCAGCAATCAGAAGGCAGGGGCAAGAGAATTATAAGTTCCAGGCCACCTGGAATGCCATAGCAAAACCTTGTTTCAAAGAACAGGAGAGGAAGCCAAGTCCTGGTGGCTCCCATCTATAATCCTTGCTACTCAGGAGACTGAGATCTGAGGATCACAGTTCAAAGCCAGCCAAGGAACAAAAGTCTGTGACACTCATTTCCAATTAACCAAAAAGCCAAAATGGAGCTCAAGTGGTAGAGTAACAGCCTTGAGTGAAAAAACTCAGGGACAGCACCCACTCTCTGTTCAAGCCCCAGGACTGGCATGAGTGTGCGCATGCATGCACACATGCATGCATACACACACTCACACCACCACCACCACCACCATGACAACCACCATGACCACTACCATCCAAGCTCCTCGCCAGGCAGACAATTCAGACAGCAAAATGAAGCGGCCATCACTATTGCTTTCTCTGAAATCCACATTGCTAAGTGGCTGGCTGTATTTTCCAAAGATGGCTAAAAGAATAGTTTCACCTATATACTTTTCCTTAGTTTGTTTTGATTTTGAAACAGTGTCTCACTATATAGCCCAGACTGGCCTGGAACTTCTGTTTCTCCTGATTGCCAGCACATACCACCATACTTGGCTTTGAATATTTTTTAACCAAGACCCATATTAAGAAATGGTTAGGCCAGGCACACACCTGTAATCTTAGCTACTCAGGAGGGTGAGATCTGAGGATCATGATTCAAAACCACCCCAGGCAAGGAAAGTCCAAGAGACTCTTATCTCCAATTAATCAGCAAAAAGCCCGAAGTGGCACTGTGGCCCAAATGGTAGAGAATTTGCCTTGAGCTGAAGAGCTCAGGGACAGAGTCCAGGCCCAGAGTTCAAGCCCCATGACCACCACCAACAAAAACACATTTAAGCTAGGCAATGGTGGCTCCCACCACCTATAATCCTAGTTACTCAGAAAACTAAGGATCTGAGGATTGGGGTTGGAAACCAGCCCAGGCATGAAAATCTATGAGACTCTTATCTCCAATTAACCACTAGAAAACTGGAAGTGGAGCTGTGGCTGACAAAAAAGAAAGAAAAAGAAAGATGGATGTTTAGGCCAGGTGCTGCTGGCTCACACCTGTAAATCCTAGCTACTTAGGAAGCTGAGGTCTGAGGATCATGGTTCAAAACCAGCCCTGGCAGACAAATCTGAGATTCTTCTTTCTTTCTTTCTTTCTTTCTTTCTTTCTTTCTTTCTTTCTTTCTTTCTTTCTTTCTTTCTTTCTTTCTTTCTTTCTTTCTTTCTTTCTTTCTTTCTTTCTTTTGCTGGTCATGGGTCTTTCTTTCGTGTATGTGTGTGCATGTGTGTGTGTGCTGGTAATAGGACTTGAACTCAGAGAATGAGCTTTTGCTTGACTTTTCTGCTCAAGGCTGGCATAGCACAACTCAAGCCAGAGCTGTACTTCTGGCTTTTTGGTGATTAATTGGAGATAAAAGTCTCAAGGCCTTTTCTTCCCTGGCTAGCTTGGAACTACGAGTCTTACTTCTTACCCTCCTGAGTAGCTCAGAAAACAGGCATGAGCCACAGGCACCCAACTAGCTCCATGATATATTTATCTATTTGGACAGTTTATGATGTTTCCAGGTTGGTTTTTGTTATTTTATTTTTTTGCCTTTTAAAAGAATCTGAAATAGCACAGTTGTAGCTCAGTAATGAAAGCACATATGATTCTTTTTACAGGGTGATTTCTTAGTGGTAGAATTTCTAGGCTAAAGGAGCAAATGCTTTTCTTTTTTTTTTTTGGGGGGGTCCAGTCGTGGGCCTGAACTCTGGGCCTGGGCGCTGTCCCTCAGCTCTTCAGCTCAAGGCTAGCACTCTACCATTTGAGCCACAGTGCCACTTCCGGCTTTTTTCTTTTTGCTTATGTGGTGCTAAGGAATCGAACCGAGGGCCTCATGCATGCAAGGCAAGCGCTCTACCACTGAGCCACCTTCCCAGCCCCAGCAAATGCTTTTCTTAAACAAACAAACAAACTTATTTTCTGCCAGGCACCACTATAATCCTAGCTACTCAGGAGGCTGAGATCTGAGGATCACAGTTTGAAGCCAGCCAAAGCAAAAATGTCCGTGAGTCTTGTCTCCAATTAACCACCAGAAAACCCGGAATGGTGCTGTGGCTCAAGTGGTAGAGTGCTAGCCTTGAACTGAAGAGCTGAGGGACAGCACCCAGGCCCAGAGTTCAAGCCCCATGACTGACAAAAAATTAATAATTCTATACTCTTCAGAAACACACACATATACATATCACCTTACAATTTCAAAAGGGTGTTCTCATACTGTCAGTCACTAGTTCGTTCAACGCTCATGACTCCTCCAGAGGGAGGAGACCATTATGAATTGCAACTTTTCAGAGAAAGCAAAGAGGTTTCATTAAGTGAAGTCATTCGCTTAGTGTGACACACACAACCAGCCAGTGGCTGAACCTGCCTGCCCTTCATGTCACCTGTTCCACACCCCTCCATTCCACCACCTCATGTCCACTCCTCACTTCATAACATTCCTGTGATAGAGACCTTCTAGACCCTTCTAGATCCATAATGGATGGCTGACCTTGCAACCACCATGAATGGAGCAAGAACGGTTTCTGTAAGAGCAAGTGGATCTTGGCCAATTTAGTTTTGTAGGATGATGTTCAGGGGCTCCATTCAGCAAGAAGTAGATAATTTCTGGGGCTCAGATGGTTCTAGCACTGCTTTCAAGGAGCCCAGAGAGATCCCTTTGGGCAATAGATCCTTGTCAGTTCACTAGTATAAATTAAAAATTCCACCATTAGATTTATTTACTTATTTATTTATTTTTCCCCAAAGACAATCATTGTGATTCTGGTTAAAATGCAAACCTGCAAAAAAAGGTCAGAGTCTGAACACTTGCTTACATGCCTCGATCTCCTAGCTGTCTTGGTTTCCTGACTGTCAATGCTACAGCATTGCATTGCAAATGTAGCCCTCAGCAAGGTGCTCACAAGAGTCCCTAAGTGCTAAATAAAACCAGGTCTTCTGGGTGCTGCTTGGTTTTGGTAGCTGCTGGGGAAAGGAGCTGCAGAGGGTCAGGACCGAAGAAATAGCAGTGCACCTGGGAGGAGCAGCTCATGGGCAGAGGAGGCCCTGGCCATGTGAGAAGGGATGTGGCCCTGGTGGGAGGTGGGGGCTGGTAGAGAGGATAGATGGATGGTTGAGAATTCCAAGTACTGTTGTCCTGTTGTCTGGGAAACCCATAAAGGTGACAGACCAAGGCGGCTTTCATCTTTCCTTCCCATCTCAGCAGGTGGGGCCCACCCTGGGTGGCTGGGGAAGAGGGGGAGGAGGAGGAGGAGAAAGGCAATCAGGTTCTGGCTAAGGGTGGGTTCACACTCTCCAGGGAACTATAACATTGGCTCTAGAACAGTCTGGTTCAGAATTTGGAGCAATGTGGCCAGACGGGGCGCATGGCTGTGTATGATGGCAGGCGTGGGTGTTTTATGGCTGTGGTGATGCAGGTTTGCCGGTTTATATGACTTGCCTTTTAATGTTCTGCATCTCAGGCATTGTTTTTGCAGTGCTCTCTCTTTCTCTCTCTCTCTCTCTCTCTCTCTCTCTCTCTCTCTCTCTCTCTCTCTCTCTCTCTCTCTCTCTCTCTCTCTCTCTCTCTCTCTCTCTCTCTCTCTCTCTCTCTCTCTTTCTCCCTGCTCCTGTCATCTTTCCTTTGTTTCTGATCTTTTGCAGAGACATCACATAGAAGGGCAGAAGCAATGCAGTTCCTATGGCGTGCACCACACGTCTGTACACACAGGTGACCATTGTGGCCCACTTCATCCTGCAGCTCAAGGATATCCACACACATAGGACCAAGGATCAGGCTTTGTTAAAGCAGGAAGCAGGCAACTTGCAACTCAGACTTTGCCCTTCACCCTTCTCTCCACCAAAGATCTATTAAATGTGCAGACACAGAAATATGCTTATGCTGGCAATGAGGCTTGAACTCTGGACCTCATGCTCTTGCTTAGCATGTTTTGCTCCAGACTAGTGCTTTACACACCATTCGACTGACCTCTCCAATTTTGACCTTTTTCTGGTTAATTGGAGAGAAATTTTCCATGGATTTGTCTGCCCTGGCTGGTTTTCAACCTTGATCCTCAGATCTCAGCCTCTTGAGTGGCTAGGATTAGAGACATGAGCTATTAGCACTAATGTGAGAAAAAGTCTTTTCTATCAAAGGAGTTTTCTTCATTTTTGTTAATATTGAGAGATTTTCTTTTCTTTTTCCATTTTGTCCACTATGGGTCTTTAACTCTGAGCCTGGGAACTGTCTCTGAGCTCTTCAGCTCAAGGTGAGAGCTCTACCAATTGGGCCACAGTGCCACTTCTGGTTTTCTAGTGGTTTATTGGAGATAAAGAGTCTCATGGACTTTCCTGCCCAGGCTGGCTTTGAACTGTGATCCTCAGATCTCAGCCTCCTGAGTAGCTAGGATTACAGGTGTGAGCCACCGGTGCCTGGTGAGAATTGTTTTTCTGAAGGGTTCCTGCTTTGGCCAGGTGGCTTGGCCCTTGTTAAGTACACTTTACTTACAAACTTCCTTTTCCTGAACACCTGAGAAGCTCTTTGAATATTAATTACATCTACATCCCTTTCCACATTGTGAGCCTGAGCTCAGCCAATGGGAGCAGAGGGGTGGTGCCTGCTGGATCATGGATAGAAAGGGAACAGCCAGCCTGCCTGCTCTGTGTAGTTGCTTGCCAGCTTTTTGACTGATGGTGCATTCTTCTGTAGAAATAAACTTAGTCTTGATGAGTTCCGTTTGAGATACCCAGGAACTGAAAATCCACTTTACTGTCCAAGTCCTTAACCTACACAACCTGGAAGTCTGCATGCATACAGAAGAGGTAGGGCTTGCTGCCTGTCCTGAGCACACCAAGGTTGCTCTATAATTGACCATAATGCACTTGTACTGAGACAGGAGATAGCATGGGCTAGACTAGAATCTCCATCAGCTCTGTGACCTTGTCTCTATCTCCTGGCTGTTCATTTGCCCATTCAAACAATGGAGTTCCTGCTTAGCAATCTCTATGTTCTTCTCCAGTCCCGTTGGCCTTGTCCTCTTGCTTTTCCCAGGCTCCTTCTTCTCTACTATATATTTAAGACATTTTTAAAATTTGTTTATTCCTGGTGCCAGTTATGGGACTTGAACTCAGGACCTGGGCACTGTCGTTTATCTTTTACTCACAAGGCTGGTGCTCTACCACTTGAGCCACAGCCTCACTTTTGGCCTTTTGTTACTCATTAATTGGAGATAAGAATTGCACAATCTTTTCTGTCCAGACTGGCTTTGGATAGCAAGCCTCAGGTCTCAGCCTCTTGAGTAGCTAGGATTACAGATATGAGGTATTAGTGCCCAACAATCAATTATATCTCTAAATGAAGTGAAACATACATAAAATATTAATTTCAATGTTGGACAATAAAGTGCTATAATGAATCCTCCATCTTAGACTGTCTCTTTGTCAATCATATAACTTTCTACTCTGTCAAGTCCCTTAATAATGGCAGCCCTTATGGCCAAATAGTTCCTAACAGGTGACAGCCCCCTCCCCACACACCAGGGAGGGACTCGAGGGAGACACATATTTTGTAAGACAGACATTCAGACAATGGCACTCAATCATCCCCCTAAACTCATGTCTTTTCTACTTTCAAAACACATTAACTCACCTGGCACCAGTGGCTCACACTTGTAATCTTAGGTGTTCAGAATGAGATCTGAGGTTCGTGGTTCAAAGCCAGCCCAGACAGGAAAGTCCATGAGACTCTTATCTCCAATTAACCACCAGAAAACCAAAAGTGGTGCTGTGGCTCAATTGATAAAGTGCTTGCCTTGAGCTGAAGAGCTGAGGGACAGTGCCTGTACCTAGAGTTCATGTGCCATGACCACCAAAAACCCCCAAGAAAACAAAATAGACACATTAACTTCATCGTAGTATTCCCCATCCCTCCATCCACAAAAAAGTAAACTTTGTCACTTATTCCAGCATCAACTTTAAAGTCTAAAATCCCCAGTATGACCAAAGTCACATACAGACAGCTTTAAATAATGCTTCCTTCTGAGTTTGTACACCAGTGGAATCCAATGTATAGTTCTAAAACACAATGGCAAATTGGCATAGAATGGACATCCCCATTTCAAGAGGGCTACATAGAACAGAAGAAAGGAATAGCCATTAAGTCTCCCAAATCCAACAGAGTGAGCAACATTAAATCTCAAGGATGGAGATGTGTCATCTTAATGAAATTCCATTTCATGGACACTTAAGGCCTCAGGAAGACTTTCCTAGGTGATGCTCAAGTTTCTGCTCATGCTGAAATTTCATGCCTATGACTTCTTTAGGTTGAGGCTGTACATTGTGGCTTTGTGCTTGTGTGTGTGTGTGTGTGTGTGTGTGTGTGTGTGTGTGTGTGTGTGTGTGTGTGTGTGTGTAGCCTGGTCTTCCATCAGTCCTCTCAATATTGTCGTAGCAGAGATCTTGATAAGACTCCAGTGTCACAGCCTGCTCTCTATAGCAGCTCTATGATAAAGTGCTTGCCTTCAGCTGAAGAGCTAAGGGACAGTGTCTGGACCTAGAGTTCAAGCCCCATGACCACAAAAAACCCCCAAGAAAACAAAATAGACACATTAACTTCATCCTAGTATTCCCCATCCCTGCACCCACAAAAAAGTCAACTTTGCCACTTATTCCAGCATCAACTTTGTCTAAAATCCCCATTGTGACCTAAGTCACATACAGACCAGTTTTAAATCATGCTTCCTTTTGAGGCTGTATGCCAGCAGAACCCAATGTATAGTTATAAAATACAATGGCAGACTGGCAAAGAATGCACATCCTCAGGCTGGGAAGGTGGTTCAGTGGTAGAGAGCTTGCCTTGCATGCCTGAGGCCCTGGGTTTGATTCCTTAGCACTACAAAAGCAAAAAGAAAAAAGCCAGAAGTGGCACTGTGGCTCAAGTGGTAGAGCACTAGCCTTGAGCTGAAGAGCTGAGGGACAGCACCCAGGCCCAGAGTTCAGGCCCCATGAATGGACCCCCCCCAAAAAAAAATAATGCGCATCCTCATTTCTAGAGGGCTACATAGAACAGAAGAAAGGAATAGCCATTAAGTCTCCAAAATCCAACAGAGTAAGCAACATTAAATCTCAAGGCTGGAGATGGGTCATCTTTATGAGATTCCATTTCGTGGACACTCAAGGCCTCAGGAAGACTTTCCTAGGTGATGCTCAAGGTTTCGCTCATGCTGAAATTTCATGCCTATGACTTGTTTAGGCTGAGGCTGTACATTGTAGCTCTGTGCTTGTGTGTGTGTGTGTGTGTGTGTGTGTGTGTGTGTGTGTGTGTGTGTGTGTGTAGCCAGGTCTTCCATCAGTCCTTTCAATATTGTCCTAGCAGAGATCTTGATAAGACTCCAGTGTCACAGCCTGCTCTCTATAGCAGCTCTGTCCCTGAAGTAGGACCCTGTCTGGTCATCAAGGCTTTTGCAAGCATCCTTTGAAATCTGGCAGGAGGAAGCCATGCCTCCATAACTCCCACCTTCAAATTGCCTGTGGAATTCACTGTATGTGGACACTATACAAACAAGGCTTGCATTGTGCTGGCCTGAGGCAAATCTTGGCCCTTGGAGCCACAGCTGGGGGTGTGGCAGAGGAGTGCTGTGGTAGAATGTAGGGATCAGACACAAGAACACCTCTGGGCAAGGAGCCCCGTAGGTCCCACAGGTACTCTGGGCCTGTGAGGGGATGGGTAACCCTAGAAATCTCAGACATGCCTTCTAGAAGCTTCTTTCTAGCCTTTGCTAATCTCCATATGATTACTTGTTCACAACTTTGCTTTTCTGTCCTCAGCACACTTTGTGTATGTGTGTGTATGTGTGTGTGTGTATGTGCACACTTACTTGTATGCATGCATGTGTGCATCCTGGTCTTGGGGTTTGAACTCAAGACTTTGTGCTCTCCCTTAGCTATTTTGCTCAAGGCTGGTGCACTGGAGCCACACCTCCATTTTTGGCTCTTTGCATGGGTACTAGGACTTGAACTGAGGACTTTGAACTCTTGCTTAGCTTTTATGCTCAGGGCTGGTTCTCTAACACTTGGGCCACATCTCCACTTCTGGCTTTGCTTTTTGGCTCATTAGATAAAGATAAGAGTCTCATAGATTTGTATATAACCAGCCTTGCTTTGAATCGTGATCCTCAGATCTCAGCCTCCCTGAGTAGCTAGGATTACAGGTATGAGCCACTAGTGCTCAGCTTGAACATTCTTTTTTGACTCTTTACATGGACCGTCTCAGAACTTTCCAGATCTTTCCATGCTCATTCCTTCCTGAGTGTAAATACTGGGCTTCAGATCATTTGATAATTCCTCTCTTCTTGCATTTTACAAGAAGCTATTCAGAGAAGCCACATAGATTCCTGAACCTTTGCTCCCTGGAGAGATTTCTCCTGCCTGATTCCAGAGCATCACCCCACACATTCTGCCTTCTATAGCTTCTGAGGAGAGGGACAGAATTCACCCAGCATCTTTGCAAGTTCACAGCAAGGCTGGCCTTTCCTCTTGTTTCTTTCTCACACTTTGCTCAGCACGTCTAACTGAGGGTCCATTTCAGCTGATTCTAAGTCCTGACTGCAACTGCTGAGAACACAGTTGTTTTCCCTCCCTACCACTTTATTCTCACAGAACCCATTGCCTAATGCTTCCTTTACAAAAAAGCAAGACTCCTCATGGCATTCATCTCCAAACCCTTCTAGCTTGGGCCCTGTATCCAGCTCCAAACCCACTTCCACATTGTTAGATATTTAGGAGAGCCACCACAGTGTACCCCATGGCTCTGGGCTCCATCTTTTGTCGTTTTAGTCCATCGTTATGACTATAACAAAATACCAGAGGCTATTAACAAGAGAAACTTGTGTTTTATTGCCTTGAAAATGGAGACAAGTTCATGGCCCAGCTGTCAGAGGCTCAATTGTCAGATGATGCTACACTTGGCTTCCAACATGGTGCTTGGAACATAGCATCTTTGGATGGGGACAGACACATGCTGAACATGGACACCAATGGTCAGACTCCCCTTAGATTCCTTTCTGATAGCATTAATCTCTCCACAAGGTCAGAGCCTTCCTGGCCTAAACACCTTCCCAAGTCACCACCTTCTAACACTGAGAGAATGGGGATTAATTGTTCAGCATGTGAACTCGTGTGTGTGTGTGTGTGTGTGTGTGTGTGTGTGTGTATGTGTGTGCACTCAGATCACAGTGATCTCACTTTCTGCATCTCTGATATAAAACATTCTGAGTGCTAAACAAGTATATTCAGGACTTCCATGTGAAATCATATGAGCACCAGGAAACATGCCAGGAACTTTAGATAGAGGGAGAAAGGATGATGGTTAGGATTTTTTTTTTTGCCAGTCATGGGGCCTGAACTCTGGGCTTGGGCGCTGTCCTTGTACTTTTCAACTCAAGGCTAGTGCTCTACCACTTGAGCCACAGCACCACTTCCTGTTTTTCTAGTAGTTTTTTGGAGACAAGACTCTCACAGACTTTCCAGCCTGGGCTTGTTTTGAATCGTGATCCTCAGATCTCAGCCTCCTGAGTATCTAGGGTTACAGAAGTGAGCCACCAGCGCCCGCCTTTTCTAGGATTTTTTATCCCTTTCTGCTGAATAGAATTAAACACACTGTGAACAAAAGTGTCAGTTTGTCCTCTGTATCTTGGTATTATTTCCAGGCCACCATTGTGATTTCTGAGAACTGGGATAAAAAGATTCATGAAGCCAGCTTTCCAAATATATAGCTTGGAGCTATATTTGGTGATGTCCATTCAAACAGCATAAGCTCATTTATGAATTCTAATTTGTATTTCACTCAGGAATCACATAGAATTAGACACCAGACTAAGGTGAGCTATATGGAAATGAAATGGACAGAACTCGAGACTTCAAAATTCTGTTGGTCAGCCAGGCCCTGGGGGCTTATGCTTGTAATCCTAGCTACTGAGGGGGCTGAGATCTGAGGATTGCAGTTCAAAGCCAGCCCTGGTAAGAAAGTCGATGAGACTCATGAACCACCACAAAACTGGAAGTGGTGCTGTGGCACAAAGTGGTAGAGCGCTAGCCTTGAGCAAAAAGAGCTCAGAGACAGCATCTAGTCCCTGAGTTCAAGCTCCACAATAGACCAAAAAGAAAAGAAAAAAAAAAAACAAGACCAAGGATACTAGCCAGGCCCTGAGTTCAAGCCCCAGGACAAGCACAAAATAATAATAAAAATAGATGCAATCATGGTTCTAATGTCTGAATTAGCTCTTACTTGTTTGAATTCTCTTTATGAAGGGATTGAGCTACTAGGGGATACTGTGAGGAGGTGAGGAGTACAGAAGTAAGGCCATTCTCAACGTTTTTGTGTGACCCAACACTCAGTTCCATAACCTTGATGGCTGAGTTGTGGGGTGAGTTTTATAGTCCTTGCCTTCCCTCTCAGGGGTGCAAAGCATTCATTGAGTTCTTCAGGTAATGATGGTAGTGTGCATGCTCTTAGGAGGTCTCCTCATCTCTATCATCATGTGAATTAGTAATGGGGTTTACACAGCCATGCAAAACCACCTCCACCAGCACATTGACCCTATGGGAAGGTAAATATATGGGCATACTAACACTCAGGCTGAGTCTGAACCAGTGAGACAGATGGCTTGCACCATGAACAGCTCCTCTAGGGTGGAAACCTGCAAGCTGGATTTCTATCTCTATCAACAAAAGACTTGACGTCCTACAGGGTCTTCTCATGACAGACAGGGTTGCACCTGGCACCTGTAGGATCACAGATCAGCTCCACAACACTGATTGATGGTTTATAGTGGGTCTAGTAAAAAAAAGAAAAAAAGGAGACAAAGCATTCTCCTCCCTTTCTTCCTTTCTTCCATTTCTCCCTTCCCCTTTCATCGCTCCCTCCCTTCCTCTTTCTTCCTTCCTTTCCTCCCTCCCTCCCTTCCTAGCTTTTCTCCCTTTCCTTCCCTCCCTTCTGCTATCCCTCCTTCATTATTTCCTTCCTTCTTTGTTTTTCCTCTTCCTCCTCCTCCTTCCTCTTCCTGTTTCCTTTCTCTTTTTCCTTCTTTCTCCTTCCTCCTTCTTCCTTCTCCTCCTCCTTCTTTCTCCTCCTCCCACCTTTCTCTCCTTCCTCTTCTCTCTTACTCCCTGCTCCTTCTTCCCCTCTTTTGTCTTCTCCTCCTCCCCTTCCTCCTCATTTTCTTCTCCTTCTCTTGTTCTTCCTCGTCATCTTTCTTTCTGTGTGCCAGTCTCAAGGCTTGAACTCAAAACCTGGGCCTTGTCCCTTCATTTTTTTTAACTCAAGGCTAGTGCTTGCCACAGCTCCCCTTCTTGTCTTTTGGGTTGTTAATCTGTGATAAGTGAGTCTCACAAACTTTCCTGCCAGAACTAGCTTGGAACCATGATCCTCAGGTCTCAGTCTCCTGAGTAGCTAGGATTACAGGTGTGAGCCACCAGTGCCTAATTCTCACATTAACTTTTAGCCCACTTAAAAAAATCTGAAGAAAGAATTTGGAATTCTCTCACATCTATTTTCCCCCTCTGTTTTCTCCCAACAGTGGCAGCTATGTGCTGCCTTAAATCAATGCCTTGTTACAGAGTCCTGGGAGAGAAGATGAGGCAACCTCCTGCCTGCTTCTATGCCTCTGGTCTCCATGCACCTTCCAGTCATAAGCCGAGCATGGTTGCCAGACCCAAGTTTCTACAGCTCCCTCCCATCCTTCCTCCAAAGTATTCAATAACTCCCTACTGCCAGAATGAAGAGTGAACTGCAAAGGAAGTGCATGCCAGGTTCCAATGTCTATCTCTAATTTTCAATTTTTCATCTATCTATCTATCTATCTATCTATCTATCTATCTATCTATCTATCTATCTATCTATCTATCTATCTATCTATCTATCTATCTATCTATCTATCTATCTATCTATCTATCTATCTATCTATCTATCAATCAATCTATCTATCTATCTATCTATCTATCTATCTATCTATCTATCTATCTATCTATCTATCTAATCTATCTATCTATATTGGTTCTGGTATGAGGACTTGAACTCACGCCCTAGACACTGACTCTGAGCTTTTTCACTCAAGACTTGCATTCTACCACTTGAACCACAGTTCCACTTCTGGCTCTTTTGGTGGTTCAATGGAGATAAGAATCTCACAGACTTTCCTGCCTGGTCTGGTTTTGAACCAGGATCCTCAGACCTCATCTTCCTGAGTATCTAGGATGACAGACATAAGCCACGGTTCCCAGTAGATAGTATTCATTTCCATTCTTACCTATAAATAGATTTATTGACTGTAAGATGGGACATAGAGCATTGTCTTCAGAGTAATGGCTTTGCCAAGATCTAGCCAGCCTCTAAAGAAAGCCCTTCTTCTGGCTTGCTCACACTAGAGATGAGAGTAGAGGAGCTCGGAATGCTGCTCCAGGAAGGACGCCATCATGTTCTTCTGTGAGGGGAGAGATGTGGCCCTCCATTGGGCTGTGTCTTCATGGGAGGAGAAGATTGTCTGGCCCAAAGCCCAGGTAAACATCTACTTCTCCCACCATGCATCATTCTTGACTGACAGCAGCTTTTATGAGTGAATAGCTAGGCGTGGTGATAGTCATGGGAGAGCCTGGGAGAGCAAGTGAGGGCCTTTGGCCTTGTGTAGTCTAACCCCCATCCCCTTCTGATGGGGAAACTGAGCTCCTGAGAGGTGCCTCTGTTCTCTCATCTTCTCTTTTCTTAATCTGAGGCACTGAGGGGTTGAGATCACCTTGAAAAAGCAGAGGGCTGTGTTGATCTGCTCAGCCAGGGGCAGAGAACATTCCAGATATACTCCTAAATCCAAGGAGAGCCGAGGCAGAGAAGAGAATAGGAGAGGAGAGAATAGACATGCCTCTGTTTCAGAGAAATAGAATGCAATCCCAGAGCAGAGACAAGAACAGGAGAGACTTCAGAACCTATGTGGAAACTTCCTCGCTTGCTTGCTTGCTTCCTTGTTTTCCTTCCTTCCTTCCTTCCTTCCTCCCTCCCACCCTCCCTCCCTCCCTCCCTTCCGTTCCCTACCTTTCCCTTCCTTTCTGTTCCTTTCACTCCCTTCCTTCCTTCCTTCAATCTTTCTTTCTTTCTTTCTTTCTTTCTTTCTTTCTTTCTTTCTTTCTTTCTTTCTTTCTTTCTTTCTTTCTTTCTTTCTTTCTTTCTCTTTTTCTCTTTCTTCCTGTTTTTTGGGTCAGTGATGGGGCTTGAACTCAAGGCCCAGGCTCTGTCTCTAAATTCTTTTGTTCAAGGCTAATTAGCACTCTACCACTTAGAGCCACAGCACCACTCTGGTTTTTTGCTGGTTCATTGAAGATAAGAGTCTCAAGGACTTTCCTTCCCTGGCTGGTTCTAAACCACAATTCTCATATCTCAGCCTCCTGAGTAGCTAGGATTACAAGTGTGAGCTGCCAGCGTCCAGCTTAGAATTTCTTACTATAAAAACAGAGTCAGTGGCTGGGAAGGTGGCTCAGTGGTAGAGCGCTTGCCTTGCATGCATGAAGCCCTGGGTTCAATTCCTCAGCACCACATAAGCAAAAAGAAAAAAGATGGAAGTGGCGCTGTGGCTCAAGTGGTAGAGCGCTAACCTTGAGCTGAAGAGCTGAGGGACAGCACAAAGGCCCAGAGTTCAGGCCCCACAGCCAGACCCCCCCAAAATAAAGAGAAAAAAGAAAAGAACAGAGTCAGGGGCTGGGAAGGTGGCTCAGTGGTAGAGTGCTTGCCTTGCATGCATGAGGCCCTGGGTTCAATTCCTCAGTGCCACATAAGCAAAAAGTAATAAGCTGGAAGTGGCACTGTGGCTCAGGTGTTAGTGTTAGCCTTGAGCTGAGGGACAGCGTCCAGCCCAGAGTTCAGGCCCCACAACCGGACCCCCCACACACAAAAAAGAAAAACAGAGTCAAGCACCAGTAGCTCACACCTGTAATCCTAGCTGTTCAGGAGACTGAGATTTGATGATCATAGTTTGAAAACATCCCAGGCAGGAAAGTCCATGAGACTCTTTTCTCTAATGAATCAGAAGAAAACTGGTTGCGGAGATTTAGCTCAAATGTTAGCATGCCAACTTTGAACAACAACAACATAAAACTCCTCAGATACAGTGCTCAAGTTTCAAGTTCAAGCCCCAATAGTTGCACACACAAATGAAAAAAAAAAAGAATATATTAAGAAACAGTGATTGCTTTCTACCGAAAACCTGAAAGGGATGAAGAGGTGAACTTGTTAGGAATCTGTGTACCAGAGCTGGAAGTGTGGCTCTAGTGATACAGTACCTGCCTGTCAAATGTAAGACCCTGAGTTCAAATCTCAGTTCTGCCAAAAAAAAAAATCTAAGCATTGCTATGGGCAGTATTAAGTTGATCAGAGTGTTTGTCAAGGGGAGTGTTTGTGCCTTGAATCACAATGGGAGCAGGCATTCTCTGTCATTAAAATTTGAAGATAGATAAACAGTAAATATTGCTGGGGGTAATTCTTGCAGTGAGGAAAGACATGGAAGTTCCAACTCTGGCTGGCCCAAAGCCATAGTGCCAGGGGTATTTATCTAAAGCTTAACCAAACCATCTGAGCTGCAGAGGTGAGGTACAATTTGGAAGGCACTCTTTTTACACAGTTATGTTTGAGAGGTGTAATAATAACAGTTTGGCTGGATGCTTGTGTCTCATGCTTATCATCCTAGCTACTCAGAAGCCTGAGATCTGAGAATCGAGGTTCAAAGACAGCCCAGGCAAGATAGCCCGTAAGACTCTTATCTCCAATGAACCACCAGCAAAAGGAAGTGTATCTGTGGCTTAAAGCTGTAGAGTACTAACCTTGACCTAAAGAGCTCAAGGGCAGCACCTAGTCCCTTAGTTTAAGCCCTGAGACTGACAAAAGAAAAGAGAAAGTGGGGGAAGGGAGAAAGAAAGGAAAAAAGGAAGGAAGGAAGGAAGGAAGGAAGGAAGGAAGGAAGGAAGGAAGGAAGGAAGGAAGGAAGGAAGGGAGGGAGGGAGGGAGGGAGGGAGGGAGGAAGAAAGGAAGAAAGAAAGGAAGGAAGGAAGAGAGGAAGGAAGGGAGGAAGAAAGGAAGGGAGGAAAGAAAGAAGGAAGAGAACTATAAGAAAGTTATTTTCATTCATGGAGGAAAGTGGCTTGAATGACAGAATGCTCATCGGATGCAGTCTTAACCACTGACTTTGGGAAATTACTTAATATCTCTGACTTTGAACGTCACCTTTACAGTGTGTGAATGAGCCTGGTGCATATCAGGATCATTGTGTGGATGGGCAGCACACAGTAGGATTTCAGTTGATGGCTGTCCCTCCTCTCCAAGTATCTGTTGTCCACAACATTCCACCAGAACCTCTCTGAGATGTCTGTCTGTTGATGAGCTGGCAAAGAGGCCTCTCTGCCAACTTCCACAATGCTATATTATGGGATGCAGAAACAGCTTTCTGCCATTAAACCTGTGAGGAAAGAACACTTGCTCATTAGAACTGCTCAGTGTGACTCTCCCAAAGGTCATCTCAGTTCTGCAATCCAGACTTGTAGGTTCTTGACATAGACCACTTTGTGCCTCTTGACCTATAGAAATGAAAACCTGATACAAACATCTAAATCGAGATCATGGCTGCAGAAGTAATTTTCCTTTCTGGATGGATGGCACAGTCCCAGGTCTTTTGCAATTACAAACAAATGGAAAGCAGCAGGATTAATCAAGAATGGGGAACTTTTAAACCCACAGAAGTTAAAAGCAGGGGAAGTTGACTGACACATGTAATGATAAAATCTAGACTATTTTGGCTTCAAGTATGGCTTGATCCAGGTACTCAATATCATTTCTTAGCATTAAAAGTCTTATTGTACTTTTGATCACCCAAGGTAAATACAACTACTGGAATTGACCCATGAGTTATTAGGCTGTTGAAATTCTTCTGTGACCACCTGCCTAGATGATCATTGTCTTCCTAATTGATGGCTTTGATGAGACCGCCTCCAGGTCTCATTAGAATTTTAGAGGAATCTCACTGTACAGAACCATAAAAGAATATGATACTAGGGTAGAAAAATGTCAGTGTACTACACACCCCCACTCCAAACTCCAATGGTTTCATAGAGGATTAAATCGAGACTTAAAAAGTAGTGATTGCCTCTCCCACCCAAATATACAGAAATTCTATGACATATCTGGTGTTGTAATGTAGATTTCTTGATCTTAATGGAATCAGCTTTTTTTTACTTCTATATTTTTGCTGCAACTGGGGTGGAAATAGGGTTGATAATAATAGCCTCTTGAAGATGAAACTAGCTGTCTTTTTTTGCCAGTTTTGGGGCTTGAACTTAGGGCCTGGGAGCTGTCTTTGAACCTGTGTGTGCTCAAGGCTAGTGCTCTACCACTTGAGCCACAGCTCTACATTTGAGCATTTTTTGGAGTAGTTTATTGGAGATAAGAATCTCATGGGCTTTCCTGCCCAGGATTGGTTTCAAACTGAGATCCTCACATCTCAGCCTCCTGAGTTGCTAGGAATACAGACTAGCTGTCCCATTCGGTTCCTTTGCTGAGAATTAGGACTCTTCTGGAAACTCTCAGCAAACAGGAGTCAGCTGTGGAGGGTAGTGTTGGCAGATGGCAGCAGGTGGATGTCAAGCTGCAGAGCACAGGGCCCTGTCCATGTTTGCTGACCCCTCTCCCCTGTGAGCCAGAGGCTCCTGGATCTGGTGTGACTTGTTCCTACTTGCACTCTCCAACACGTCTTCCATTAAATGATAACATTGTCCCCACATCATCCACGGTGGTTTTGAACACTCAGATCTCGGTTCTGCTGTGCAGAAAGACCTACTGGGCTAGAATCTCAAATGTTGCTTCCATCTTTGTTTTGTTAGCATCAGGACTGAACCTCTTTGAAGGCTCACTTGGTCCTTTTAAGGGATCTTTTACTCAACATCACCAGACAAGTGAGACAGACCTTCCTTCCTTCTTTCAATAAATTACCTTCCAGCCTTCCTTATCTTCTTGGGGCTCACACCTGTCATCCTAGCTACTCAGGAATCTGAGACCTGAGGATCATGGTTTCCAAACCAGCTTGGGCAGAAAAGTCCATAAGACTCATCTCCAATAAACCACTCAAAAGCTAGCAGTGGAGGTGTGTCTCAAGCAGTAGAATGACAGCCTGGAGCAAAACAGCCAAATGAGAGTTTGAGGTCTTGAGTTCAAGTCCCATTACTGGCACATACACACAAGAAAATTTGTCTTGTAGACTTGGCCACATATGTCTGAAAATTGGTTCTTCATGGGAACCTAGTGTCAAGTCTGTCTAGCCTTGGGTTTGCCTCAGGTTTGGCCTTTTGTTTTCAACATTTTGACTCTTAGATCTTAGATCTGTCATTCCTTCAGAGAGAGAGATCGTATTCCATTCCGTTGCAACCTCTAAAATACTACACAGAATGCCACATTCATCTCAGTCACAACATCTTATCACATCTTCACAGGAAAAATGACTTCATGAAGTCTAATTTGCTTCAAGTTCTATTTGAACTGTGTGTGTTTGTGTGTATGACTTCTGGGGCTTGAACTAAGGGCCTAGGCACTGTCCCTTAGCTTTTTCACTCAAAGCTCAGTACTCTACATCTTGAGCCATATGCCTCACATCTGCAGGAGTATTTTGGAGTATTTTTGGTGATTCATTGAGAAATAAAAGTCTTACAGACTCTCCTACCTGGGCTGGCTTTGAACTGTGATCTTCAGATCTAAGCCTCCTGAGTAGCTAGGATTACAGGTGTGAGCCACTAGCACCTGGCTCTGGCCCCATTTGAACTAATTCTGTCTAAGAGAGAGAGAGAGAGAGAGAGAGAGAGAGAGAGAGAGAGAGAGAGAGAGAGAGAGAGAGAGAGAGAGAGAGAGAGAGAGAGAGAGGGACGGACAGACAGACAGACACACAGACACACAGACAGACAGACAGAGATAGAAGGAAAGACAGAGATAGAGACAAAGATAAAGAGAGAGAGAATGACTTCTCTTTGGCTCCACTGAGCCTTCTTGGGTTAGAAGCAAAGTTTTCCCTTTTTGTTTTGATTTTGGTTTCTGAGGAGTTAGCAGTAGGTCTAATTAATGTCATCAAAAGGACAGCATTTAATTAACTAAATAACATATTGAGTCTAATGAGAACATACTTCAGCACCCACTAGGTGGTAATGGTCTCTGAGACTAATTCCCAGGAGGCCTGTGATTGGATACAGAGAAATCTCTGTCCACCAGTGTCAGCGATCCCCCTAGAGTTGCCAGAAATGGGGCAGCCATGGTGCCATGCAGGCAGAAGAGGTCTTGGCTTTGCAGTCTCCATCTGGAGAGCGCAGTAGGGGTGATGGTGGCTTCACTTGGAAACCCACAGGCATGTGAAAATGAGCTTTGCTTTTCAAAAGCTCTCTCTATTTCTTGGTGTTTTCCAGTCCCCACTGAAGTCTGACCATGACCTGGTAAGGATGGGGCTGTCTGTCTGAAAGCTGTGATTGCCCACTTCATTCCCTTTGTTGCTGCTGAGTGTGTGGATGTGGGTGCCCTCTGCTGGACACTAGCGGATCAACACCCACGTTTCTTCAGACCCCAAAGCCCTTTTACCACCTGGGATTAAACCTTCTGAATAAGAACTTTTAGGGGGCTTAAATAGGAACTACCATGATTCATTCATTAAAAGAAAAAAAAGAACAAATGATAAGGAACCTCAGATCTTTTCAGTCACAAACAGACCCCCTGAAAGGATATCCCAAAGAAATGAACTCTGTGTCTGGGGAATGACATGCATCTGTTCTCCCTGCGTTCACGTGTTTACTGAGACCTCCATCTTGGTCTCTCATTTTGTTTCCCCACAGATGTGAGAATATTTTCCTATAAAGTGATCCTGACCCATACTTTGGAGTCCTGGGTCCTGGGTTTGACTTTGTTATGTAAAAGCTGTGTATAGGGTTGTTGTTGTTACTATTATTTGCAAAAGAAGAAAGGGGTTTGTTTGGGATCTTCAGAATTGCAATTCAGGACAGTAACATCTGCATAGCTCTACAGCCATTTTCTGCAGAAAGCAGGAATGTGGGGGTGGAGCCTCTATTGAGCAGCTGGTGTTGGTTTCTTGCTAGGTGAGGGAAGCTGGTTCATGGGAAATCTTCTATAGGAGTTGAGTGGAGAGACTCTGTGACAGGAGCCATATTACTAATTGGAAGGAAACTCAAGAATGCAGATACATAGTCCAAGGGCCAGAAAAGTATGTAAAAAGAAAGCCTTGGAAGGCATTTTGAGTCATCTTGGCAGCCAGTCTTGTTCTAGATGAGAACGCAGAGGTGGCCCGAATTTACCTTCCCATCAGTGGCTGGTGTTCTGCCTAAGACATGCTTCACAATGGTCTCCTGATTCCCTTTGGGAAAAACCTCTTCCAATGACATCTTCTCCATGAGCCCATGACTCGTGTCTGTCATCTGAGCTACTCAGGAGGCTGAGATGTGAGGATTGTAGTTCAAAGCCAGTGTAGGGCAAGAAAGTCTGAGAGACTTAAAAATCTCTAATGAATCACCCAGAAAGCCAGAAGTGGAGCTGTGTGGCTCGTGGAGCTAGTGGTAGAGCACAAGCTTTGAGTGAAAAAGCTGAGACACAACATCCAGGTCCTGAGTTCAAGCCTCAGTACTGACACCAAAAAAATTTTAAGGTGATTTTATCATGATTTTTTTCCTATTTTCCTCAAATTGAAGCATCTCTCTGAACACCTGTTTCCTTTTCTCAAGTGTCTCAGGGGAGGAACTCTGCTGATGATTTACTTTTCCCAGATTTCCCCGTTATGATGGTGCCATAAAAGCAGCCTTGGTGCTAGCCATCGTCTCAAGCATCTCACATCGAATAGTTCACTGTTGTTATCTCACGCCCAACTTCTAGCCAATGTGAGGTGGAGGAGCAGAGGGAGGAAAGCCAGGGCTCTCCACCTGTCTGTGTCAGTGTCTTTGGTTGACAACATGCTGGTTTGAGAGATCTCAAGCATTTGAAGTAGGGAAAAAGTTCAGCATCATGTCTGACTGATAGAAGGTGCTCAGTCAGTAAAATGTCTTATTCCTTCTAGGACTGGCCATGTGGATTCACTGGAAGGCATTGCCAGCGGTTCTGTCAAGAGTTCTAGAATAAAGTTCATTTTCAACAGTGTCTTGCACAAATAGACACTGTAGAACATCCAAAGTCTTCTAATTAAATATGGAAGTGTGCCCTCCTTCCAGGGAAGGGGATTCTGAGTGAGAGGGAGGGGTGCAGAGAGTTCTGGGAGATTGTTTGAGTGACTGATGCTTAGGCTTCAAGCTATGGCACACAGGTGGCAAGGAGTCTGGTGCTAGCAGATGGGCAGCTTTCAGTGCAGGGTGAAGCTGATTCCTGCATGGACTGAGGGGGCCCTGACTGGATACAGAACGAGGCCATTTTCTCCTTCCAGTTCTCTGTATGGCGTGTTTCTTTATAACTGGGATGCAAAGGCTGACAATTCTGCCCGCCCCACCAGTGATAGCTGTTCCTAGCATGCATGTGCACACAGACATGCCCACCGTCAGCATTTTCAGTATTCCATTCACCTTAGTATTGTCACCAGGGAACACAGTGTGGCTCCCAGCCATGGCAAAAATGAACATTGAGGGCTGGGAAGTTGGCTCAGTGATAGAGTGCTTGCCTGAGGCCCTGGGTTTGATTCCTCAGCACCACATAAGCAAAAAGAAAAAAGCTGGAAGTGGTGCTGTGGGGCAAGTGGTAAAGTGCTAGCCTTGAGCTGAAGAGCTAAGGGACAGTGCCCAGGCCCAGAGTTCAGGTCCCACGACAGGACTTCTCCCCCCTAAAAAATGAACATTGAGCCTGGTTGTCAGGGTCGCCTGGAGGAGGGGTGTGTGGCTTTTAAATGGAAGGTTGGGGTGGGGGAAATCACTTGGGGAAAAAATGGCAAGATGTTGGTTATGGGGACTGAAAGGAGGTACCCATCGCCTGGACAGGGGGGATGGGGAAAGAGAGCTACCTCTCCACATCAGGGAATTGTCTGCGGGCAAGGAAAGCTTCTGTCCCTTCTGCTCCCTGAGGGTACAAAGAGGCTCCCGCTGACTTCCCTCTTCCTCCTTTTGTGGGTGCCCCAGTATTGGGGCTTGAACTCAGGGCCTAGGTGCTATCCTTTAGATTTTCCTGTGCTCCAGGCAGCTGGTGCCTTACCATTTGAGCCAAAGCTCCGCTTTCAGATATATATATATATATATATATATATATATATATACACATATGTATTTATATCTGTATATATGTGTATATACATATGTACAAATACATGTATATGTATATATACAGATATATATTCAAATATATATTATGAAAACTTTATTTATTTAATATATTTTTGTAAAGATACTGTACAGAGGGTTACAGTTACATGAGTAAGGTAATGAGTACATTTCCCATGGAAGCATTGTTACTTCCTCCTCTGTTTTTCCCATACCATCCCTTCCCTCCCTACCTGCCCACTCCTCCCACCCCCCCCAGAAGTTTTAAACTTCATTTTCAACACAATTTCTTGTACATCTCATTGTCACAATGGGTCAACCTGTATCTTTATTTCAGCATTTTGTTATTTCCCTTCCCTTCCCCAAATTAGAAAATTGTATATACAAGATGCAGGGCACTACAATCAGTGAACCAGGGGTTATACCAATGGGGAAAGAACAGACAAAACAAACAACAAAATCACATAGTACATTATACATACATTAAAATAACAGCAAGAAAGATAAAACCTCTTTTTTCCCTATCTTGGGGGGGGAGGCGGAGTTAATTTCACTTAGCATCATATTATATGGTCATATGACAGGCTTTTTTCTAACCTGGGCTTTGAACTACGATCATCAGATCTCAGCTCAGATTAAAAGTGTGAGCCACCCATGCTTGGCTTTGCTCAGAATTTTTATCCCAAGGGTCTTCTGCCAGCTCTCATTTGTCTGGGGGAGGAGGAGACACCAGTGGGAAAAGGAATGTAAGCTTTTGGTGGAGGGGGCTAGTGAAGCTAGAACTTTCTGGAAGATGGAGTTCTGTATCTCCATCAGGGCTTCAATGCTTTGGACTTCCAGTATCCACAATCACTTTTTTGGGGGGCTGTAAGTGGGGATTGAACTCAGGGCCTGGATATTGATCTTTAGGCTAGCACTCTACTACATGAGCCATAGCTCCACTCCCATCATTTTGGTGTAAATTGGAGATAAGAGTCTTATAAATTTTCCTGCCTAGGCTAGCTTTGAACCTTGAGCCTCAGATCTCAGTTTCCTGAGTAGCTTGGATTACAGGCATGAGCCACCAGTGCCCAGCTTACAATGACTGTTTAGTGAGAGGTAGCTATAGGCAGCCTGTAGGTAGATGACTTGTTAGATGGGTTTGGTTTAGTACCAGCGAATTGTTCCTGGAACTTAAGCTTGGAGCTTGGGTGCTGTCCCTCAGTTTTTGTGCTCCGGGCTGCTGCTCTATCACTTGAGCCTCAAGTCTACCTCCAGCCTTTTGGTTAATTGGAGATGAGAGTCTCATGAATTTTCAGGATGGCTTTGAATCATGGTCCTCAGATCTCAGCTTCCTGAGTAGGTAGGATTACAGGCATGAGCCAGGTGCCTGACTTAAAAATGAGATATTTTCACATGCAATTCACATGTGTTTCTAGCTCCTCTGGGACACCAGATTTTTTGATAACATTGGTCTTTTTTTGCCAGTCCTGGGGCTTGAACTTAGGACACTGTCCCTGAGCTTCTTTTGA
Source organism: Dipodomys merriami (assembly GCF_024711535.1). Classification (NCBI taxonomy): domain Eukaryota; kingdom Metazoa; phylum Chordata; class Mammalia; order Rodentia; family Heteromyidae; genus Dipodomys; species Dipodomys merriami. Next base: position 6,592,406 of record NW_027206368.1, read on the forward strand.
TCAAAGCTAGCATGCTACCACTTGAGCCATGGCACCACTTCCGGCTTTTCTATTTATGTGGTACTGAGGAATTGAACCCAGGACTTCATGCATGATAGGCAAGCACTCTATCATTAAGTCACATTTCAAGCCAATATTGATCCTTATACGTCTTCAGTAGTATACTATGAGAAATTGGTTTGTGTGTGTGTGTGTTTGTGCATGCATGCATGTGTGTGCATATGTGTGCGTACATATGAATGAGTATACACCTTGCTTTGCACTTGCCCAGAGCTCTCTAGTTCCAGACCTCTTGACCTGTCTAGCCATTTTAATACTTGATGGCCCAATCATTTATGACACCTGATCCAGGCAATCATTTAACCTTAGAAGTAAGAACATGAGGCCCAGATAAGGTGTGTGACATTATCAGAGTCACACAGCCTCCACCACAGACAGAGTAGGCATTGTTTACATAATATGAAGTGGCCCTGTGGCTCAAGTGGTAGAGTGCCAACTTTGAGCAAAAGAAACAAAAAAGCCAAGAGCAAGTGCAAGATCTTGAGTTCAAATCCTAGTACTGACACAAAAGACAAGGCTTTCTCTGCATCTCTATGTTATGGCATCTCATTTCCCTCAGAGATGATCGTTGTTAAGATTCCTGAGTGCTTACTTCAACATTTTATTTGGATGAATCTAATAAATTCTTTCTCCCCCAGTATTTTAACACAACAGTAATTAGGCCACTCATGGTGTGTGCAGACCTCTTCAATTTTTGCTTAACATTTTTGCTTTCATTTCAGCACACAGGACTCTTTCATTTATCTCTTTTTTTGGCCGGTTGTGGGGCTTGAACTCTGGGCCTGAACACTGTCCCTCAGCATTTCAGCTAAAGCCAAGTGCTCTACCACTTGAGCCACAGTGCCACTTCTGGTTTTCTGGTGGTTTATGGAAGATATGCCAGCCTAGGCTGGCTCTGAACTGTGACCCTCAGATCTCAGCTTCCTGAGTAGCTAGGATTACAGGTGTGAGGCACTGGCACCTGGCTTTATTTATCTTTGATGGTTGCTTATGACAGATGAACGTAGGCTATTAGTCAGGACCAACAAAGTTAATCCACTAAGAAGCACAGACAAGAAACTTCTTAGACTTTGTGGATCCTAGGATCTCTGGACCTACTCTTCTTCCTTCCTCTTCTTTTGAACACTGCTTTAACAATGCAAGGATTATCACTAGCTCACACCAACAGTCTGATGGGGCTACTACCTCTGGTCTCGAATCACAGCTCATTTACTCAGGCCTAAGGTAGAAAAAACAAAATGTAACCACCAGACACTTTGGGGACACATTTCAAGCAAAATCGTGACCAGTCTTGCCTCAACCTTTGCATCTATGAGTAATAGAAGAAATCATGTGGAGACAGTGATTCACAGACTCCGGGCTATTCAGTGGGTACAGCAGAGCTGCTGGAAGCTCTTCAGTCATTCCTTCAGAGAGCTCTGTCCATTGTGATGAAGATTTGTCCCCTGCTAGAGGCTTACCTGGAACTTGTCTTGGAATACAAAATTGGAAAGACTCACCATTTTCTCAATTTGAGAGGGAGGCTCAGAGCATAGCCGCACCCCTCCCCCCAATGCTGCTTTATCACTTTCCTCCTTTTTTTTTTTTTGGTACCACTTCTGTTGTTCACAGTCTTTGGTGATAGCCCTGCTACCCACACTTTTAGGGCCAGTGAGTGGATCCATGTGGAATGGAGGGGAAAGGAGTTGTTTCATCACTTTGGAGGCTTCTGGCTACCATGAACAGAACCCTGTGGCACAAATGAATTTAAATAAACAACATCAGATATATACCACGTGCAGGTACAGAAGGAAGGATGTGTCAAGATAAGACGCAGAGAGTAGCTGGGTGGGGATGCATCATGGTTTATTTTGGCATATCTATTCAACATATTAAGTCCATCTTTGGGAATAAGATGGGTGGCCTTGCTCTAGGAGACATTGTCTGCTGTTGCTTCACAGAGACAGGAAACTTCTCCCCTCCTCCCTTACACCCTTGACATGCATTCCCTCATTGGCCAGAACTGCATCACCTGGCCAATTCCTGAGCCAATCATTGATAAGAGGAATTTAGAAAACAAGCCCTGGCTGAGAAAAATTCTCTGGGGTTGAACAGATAGCTGTTTGGGCTGCCACTGCCCTTTTTAAAAATTCACTGTGTATTTTTGTTTGTCAAGCAGATCACATCTGGGACACTGGCAGAGAGGAAAGTGGGTAGAACTTTTCTTCTTCAGGGGAGAGATAGGGAGAGTTCTTTCTCTGCAAATCCCTTATCTGAGCAAACCTAGGTCCTGGGAATGAATGGACTCGGAGGAAGGCATTAGAGTGACAGGGAGGAAGAGGAAGAGGTGAAGCTTCAGAGTGAAGCCCGCCTCCTACTTCCTTCTCCATCTTTCTTTACTTTTTCTTCTTCTAAAGTTTCTGTTCTCTGCAGAGACCCAAGCATCCAGAATAGAAGCTCCCAATAGATTTATCTACTCATTTATCCTTCTCTGGGAACAATTGCTTTGTTAGCAGTGAAAAGATTTTTTCACCCAATCTTTGTTTTCACCCTTGTGGGCTTTCTGCTTATTATTGGTTGTTTTTTTTTTTTGTTTTGTTTTGTTTTCTTGCTTTTCCTTTTTGTACCAGTCCTGGACACTGTCTCTGAATTATTTTTTGCTCAAGGCTGGCACTCTACCACTTGAGTCACAGCTCCAATTCTGGTGGTTTCTTTTGTTAAATTTTTTTGGGGGGGTCCTGTCATGGGGCCTGAACTCTGGGCCTGGGTGCTGTCCCTCAGCTCTTCAGCTCAAGGCTAGCGCTCTACCACTTGAGCCACAGTGCCACTTTCTGGCTTTTTTTCTTTTTGCTTATGTTGTGCTTAGGAATTGAACCCAGAGCCTCAGGCATGCAAGGCAAGCGCTCTACCACTGAACCACCTTCCCAGCCCTGGTGGTTTCTTTTGGTAGTTAATTAAAAAGAAGAGTCTCACAGGCTTTCCTACCCAAGCTGGCTTTGAACTGCGATCCTTAGATCTCAGCCTCCTGAGTAGTTAGGATGACAGCGGTGAGCCACAGGCTCCTGGCTCTGCTGATTATATTTTAAGCTTAAAATTGAAAAGCTTCTCTTTGAAATCTTCGCTTATGTGTCAAATGTCACTGGAGAGTTGGAACCAATTTACCATGTGTTTATATCATTTCATTCATTCCCTAATGCATTAATTCATTCATAATCCTGTAATATCATAAGCACAAGTCCAATGCTGGCCCTTCTTTCTTGCCATAGGGGGGATTTGGGCATGCCCTTTGAGGCCAGACTCCCAGGAGAGTCAAAGGAAGAAATACCAAGGACTGAGGCAAGTACTGAGAAATATAGTCCCCAAATTCCTTCCATGGAATTTTGCTCCAGAATCCATGCTGCCTGAATCCTGGAATAGGTCACCTGCCTAATCTTGTTTCACAGACAAAGTTGGCACAAGTCAGCTGATGCTTTCTGTTGATCTATCCTCCACATCGTCAGGAAGGAGACCACATAATTACATGACCAGAAGATCATGTGACCGTGTGACCACACGTCTCTTTCGCTGCTCCAAAGATGGCAGACACGTGGGATGGGGAACCACATTGGTTTCTGCATCAGGCTGACTCATTCCTTCTGTCTCTACTCCTTTCCAGCATCACAAATCTTGAGATAATGTTTGCCTGTTCTTCAGTTTTCTGGTCTACCTAATGGGAACAAAGATAACGTTTACCTCACAGGGTGATTGCAAAGATAACTCATGGGAAGTCTCTGGTCTAGGCCCTGCCTCTAACAGTGCTCGATACACTGTATTCTTTTTCCTATCTGAAAGTGTATTTTGGTCCCAAACAGTACTATTTTCATAAGCAGAGAAGCATGATCATATGCTGTTGCTGTTTAGAAGGAGGTCATCAGCAAAAGGTTGTTGCTCAGACTGGATCTCTCTCCTGCTTGGGGGCTCGAGTTGTTTGGTCACCCCATGCCTGTCGCTCCCTCAACATGTTAGAATTGAGCTGCATGTCTCACTTTGAACTATGATAATTGCCAGTAAACACTGGGCATAAACTGCATTGGAAATGATTCTTGAAGAGTTTAGCGGGACAGAAAATACACAAATGCAGAACATAGGCAACTAGACTAAGAGCCTTGACCATTGCCAAATGTAGAGTAGCAAAGAGATCAAGGAGAAAACTCCATGATTATTTCATCCACATGAGTCTCTCTGCCTTCGTTTGTGTGTGTGTGTGTGTGTGTGTGTGTGTGTGTGTGTGTGTGTGTGTGTGTGTGTGTTTAAAAGAGACAATATTATGATGATATTATATTGTGCTATAGATCCCCCAGTTTGGTACCCACAGACGGTTTTGTTTGACCCACAGAAGATTTTAGACTTTCAAATTAGTTTGTCAGGTCTGGTGCCTGTGGCTCACACATGTCATCCCAGATACTCAAGAGGCTGAGATCTGAGGATCAAGGTTCAAAGCCAGCCTGAGCAGACCAACTGGAGAGGCTCTTATCTCCAATTAATCAGCAAAAAAGACAGAGGAAGAGGTGTGGTTCAAGTTGGTAGAGCACCAATCTTGAATTTTTTAAAAAGCTAAATCAGAGCATGAAACCCTGAGTTCAAGTTTCAGTGCCCACTACCACACACAAATTAGTTTTCAACATTTAAAGAATAGATGGTTTCATTCTGCATCTGGAGGAATAGATAGCTGGAGTTGAAAATTGCTACCATTAAAAAATGTCATTCTAGCTGGGAGCTGGTGGCTCACATCTGTAATCCTAGCTACTCAGGGGGCTGAGATCTGAGGATCTCGGTTCAAAGCAAGCCGGGGCAGGAAAGTCTGTGAGACTCCTATCTCCAATAAACCACCCGAAAACCGGAAGTAGCGCTGTAGCTCAAGTGGTAGAGTGCTAGCCTTGAGCTGAAGAGCTGAGGGACAGCGCCCAGGCCCAGAGTTCAAGCCCCATGACTGACAAAAAAAGAAAAAAACATCCTTGTTATTATAAAATAAATGATGCACAGAGGGGTTACAGTTTCATAAGTCAAGTCATGAGGACAATTCTTCTTAGCCAGTGGTCACCCCTTCCCATGCTCTCTTGCAGTGTTTCCTCCACTCCCATCTCCACCAGTAAGTTGGATAGTTCATTTAAAAGTGTCCATTGAGTACTGTTACAGCATTGGTTCACCCTTTGTCCCTCCATTTCTATGCCTCCAACTTCCCACCATTTGAAAGGCCAGAAAGGTGATTGGGGGGGGCAGGGGAAAGGGGGCGCTACATTTCCTGGAACTTCATCTCCACTCACCCATATGGATCAGTGGAGTTTGCTGCCTGTATCCCTGAGCAGATCATCTGCTTAGCATGATCCAGATTCTTCTGAGGGTTCTAACTACAGCAAGGCTTGCTCCATTCTTCCAGCCAAAAGGGGAAATAAAGGCAGATTGATATTTTCCTGTCTGTCTGACATTTCACCCCCTGTCCCAGAAAGAATGTGTATCATTAACTTTATTGATCATAACAGCCATTATTTAGTAGAATTTAGGATGATTTCAGCACCTTCTCTCAATGGCTTCTTTTGAATTGTAGGCATTAACTTCTCCCACTTGGTAGAAGAGGAGACAGAAGTTCAAAGAAGCTAAGGAATTTACCGGGCCAACCTCTGATGCAGATTGACTGACAAAACACAACCCCCTGCCCTGGAACATTAAGTAAATATGATAAACTGTACTTCTCCTTTTCTGTTCTTTATCATATCTAAACTGCTACAGGCAAAAGAAATAATAATCCTTGGAGAAGTATAAGATGTTATAGTTGTCTAAAATGGTTCTCATATGGGGCTGGGAAGGTGGCTCAGTGGTAGAGTGCTTGCCTGCATGCATGAGGCCCTGTGTTCTATTCCTCAGCACCACATAAGCAAAAAGAAAAAAATCTGGAAGTGGTGCTGTGGCTCAAGTGGTAGAGCGCTAACCTTGAGCTGAAGAGCTGAGGGACAGCGCCCCGGCCTAGAGTTCAGGCCCAACGACCAGACCCAAAATTTAAAAAAATGGTTCTCATACAACAAAAAGAGATGACTATAAGGTCAACAATGAAATTAAAACAATCCTTTGAAAGACTCATATTACTTAAAGAATAACCTAGATAATCATGTATTTACTACTGAAATTAAGTTTTGAATGTATAAAAATGGCACTGAAGCAATAGAGAATGGCCCTAGTTCTCTCTAACCAAATAGACTTAGGGTCCCATATGCAGTTCCCCCAAGAAATAGACAATAACGAATAAACAAACATGCAGAGAATCACAGGAATTTGCACACACAAAGATGGAAAATCTCAAAGTCCACCCCCTGACCCCTCATGGCAGTGCTGTTAAGCATTGAAAGGGGCCCACTGCTTGTGTCTTCAGGAACACCAGCCAATCTCAAAAGGCAGACACAGAAAACTCCCATAGCACTGGACACAGACCAGGCAGAGACCAAGACCAGAGACCAGGCACAGCAACACCCAGTCAGAGACAGCTCCCACTGCCCCACTGCTCAGCCCACAATTGATATGAAGGAACATAGTGGCCTACCAACCTGAAATCTGCAACAATAGATACAGAAATCTGCCACAGCACTGACAGTCAGCCAAAACCAGTTCTAGGATCAGTAAGTATCAGGCTGGAGCCACTCGCCCCACACAGGAGACCAGTACTGCAGCACTGGTTAGTGACCCACAGAGGTTGATCTGGACCTCTCTCCCTGCTAAGAAGGAACAGCACACTTGAAGCACACAAAGAGGCCTGAGCCCTTCCATATTCCCACCACCCCAACTGCTGGCTTCCAGTGGAAGGCTACAGGAACTCCAACTAGACAGGTGCTAGGACCCTGTATCCCCCATAGCACTGGCTATCCAGAAAAAGGTCAGTGTGAGAACCAACGTTCACTCACCCACAGGGACATGCCCCCTCATCCCAGAGTAGTCCAAATCTCGGCCCTCCCTAACAGACAAGACAGGCACTGGTAGAGGGCTCTCCTGTCAGAAAACACAAACATGTGTGCTAACCAGCCACCTGTAGAGCATTTCCACCAGGAACAGCCAAGTGAATGCATGCACCAGCCCTATACAGGAGTGCAAGCTGCCTAGGTGCCAAACCCTGACGAGAACTGCAGGCCCATTAAACATTTGCAGGTCAAATCACAGGTACATGCTGTCCACCAACAGAGCACACCCTTGTTGGTAGCTGCAGCACTGAACCCTGCCAGGACCCACTGGTCCCTGTCTGGAACTGCAAAAAGAGTAAATGTATGAGCAACAGGCAGAGCACATGTAAACACATACAAGATGCACCAGACCAACTGCTGGTCACTTGTTGGAAGAGAACCAACCCAGGGCCAAGGCACAAAAAAAGCCCTGTGCACAGTGAGGACCCCAATCCTTCTGAAGCCAATGCCTAACCCAGACTCCTGAAGCTAACTTCAGTCCCCGCTGCAGACCAGACCAAGCTCCTTTCAGTTATCCCAGGGCTGATTATGCACACAGGTGCTAGCCAGCTTGGGGACCCTGCTTCAGTTACCCTACCCAGTGTAAACCAGCCCAGGCAAAGTGAAGGCTGTTGGTACCTGACAGGCAAAAATTGGGCCAACAGACAAAGATTAGACTACAGCACCGACAATCCCTGAACCCAAATGCATATACCAAAAGGAAAGATTACAAGAGTCATGGACAGTAAAGAAAACAAACCAAATCCAAAAGCCAGCAGCAATCCAGGAAAGAACTACAGTAACAAGGAAGAAGAAATGGAGGACAAAGGAACCAGTAAAGAAATGATGGCCAAATTGGCCAATGAAATAAAAGGGAAGATGGAAAAGCAATTTCAAGAACACAAAAAGAAATATCAAAGAACTTCCAACACTTCAAAAAAGATACAGAGAAAAATAGACACAGTATATACCTCATTAAAAGATAGAATTAACAATGAGACCTGATATAGGAACCATAAGTTGTCAATTTCCACAATGCAAACCATAATGGAAGCTATAGGTAACATAATAAGTGAGATGGAAAATAGAATATCAGGAGTTGAGGATAAAACAGAGAATCTGGAACAGCAATTAATAGGTATGGAAAAAAGAACTCAAAAATTACCAAAAGGAAATCCAAGAATTGGCAGAAAAAGCCAAGAACTCAAATCAACATATAAATTGGGATAGGTGAGATGGAAAAATTTCAAAAGAGTTATGGAACACCTATTCAATAAGATCATTACAGAAAATTTCCCCAGTCTTAAGAGAGAAAATCTCACCTGCATAACAGAAGCATATAGAACACCTAGTAGACACGATCCTAGAACACTTCTATACATATCATAGTAAAACCATTAGACCTGAGTAGCAAGGAACTGATTTTAAATGCCACAAAATCAAAGAAGGAATTACATTACAATGGAAAAATCAAAATCGCTGAGGACCTTTCCACATAAACCCTCAATGCAAAGAGCCTGATAATGTAGTTTCCAACAACTGCCTACTCAAATTGGTGTACCCAGAGAAGCTATCGAAATGAAAACCTTTCATGACAAAAATTAAAGAAATTCATGAACACTAAACCCACACTGCAAAAAATAATAAAAGAAGAATACAATCTGAAGAAAACAATTAAGATCAGGGAATCATATCAGACAGAAATCACTAGAAGATCAATTTAGTAAGCGCAGGGAAAGGAAAGAAGCAACAAGAAAACAAGAAAATGGCAGATAACATAACACATCTCTCTCTAATAATCCTAAACATTAACACACTCAAATTCTCCAATCAAAAGAAAAAGAACTACAGACTGGCTCAGAAAAGAAGATCCATGGGGGAGTTAGGGGGTGAGGGGAGATGGGAAGGAATGGGAAGGGATGGGAAGGGGAAACAAAGGAGGAGGCAACAATACTTGATAATAAATGTACTCATTACTTTGCCCATGTAATTGTAACCCCTCTGTACAGTATTTTCACAATATAAATAAATAAATAGCAAAAAAAAGAAAGAAAACAAGATCTATTAATTTATTGTCTCCAAGAGACCCATCTCACAGCCAAAGTAAAAACAAACTCCAAGTCATGTTATTGAAAAGATCTTCCACCCAAATGTACCCTGTAAGAAGGCAGTAGTCACCATATGGATATCTGATAAAAAACAGACTTCTCATTAAAATCAGTACAAAAAGACAATGTAGGTCCCTACATATTAATAAAGGGAATGATCCATAAAGAGAAAATCATAGTGGTCAATGTCTGTGCACCAAACAATAGCGCATCTAAATGTGTTAAACAAAAACTCTTGGATTTACAGAACAAGAAAGACCCAAACAAAATAATAGTGGGAGAGTTTCACACTCCATTCTCACCAAAGAACAGGTCAATCAAACAAAACAAGCCAAGAAGCCTCTGAACTAAATGACACCATAACCTCTTCTCAGTAGCTTGTGGAACATTCTCCAAAATAGATAATTTTATAGTTCACATAAAGAACCTAAACAAATAAAGAGAATTGACATAATCCCTTGCATCCTATTAGACCATAGTGGAATTAAACTAGTTTGTAAGAACAAAGCATACTGTAGAAATTAGTCAAATACAGGGAGGCTGAACAGCACACTACTGAGTAACACCTGGGTCACAGAAGAAATTAGAAAGTTCTTCCAATTCAATGAAAATGGAAACACATCACAACAGCACCTCTGGGATACGGCAATAACAGTGCTGAAGGGAAAGACCTAAGCATAAAGAAAACAGAAGCAGCTCAAGTAAATAATCTCATGATATAATTAAAATTGCTAGAAAAGGAAGAAAAAAGTTAAATCTAAAGCTACATGGAGAGAGATGTTAAAAAAGGTTATGGCAGAAATCGAGATAGAAATTTTTTAAATATACCTGAAATTAATACAACAAAAAGCTTCTTCTTTAAAAAGTGATTAAATTGACAGACCACTTGTGAGGTTACCAAAAATGAAGAAGAAGGAGGAGGAGAAGGAGGAGGAGGAGGAGGAGGAGGAGGAGGAGGAGGAGGAGGAGGAGGAGGAGGAGGAGGAGGAGGAGGAGGAGGAGGAGGAGGAGGAGGAGGAGGAGAAGGAGGAGGAGGAGGAGGAGGAGGAGGTGGAGGAGGAGGAGGAGGAGGAGGAGGAGGAGGAGGAGGAGGAGGAGGAGGAGGAGGAGGAGGAGGAGGAGGAGGAGGAGGAAGGGAGACAAACCAACAAGATCTGGGATGCCACATGAAAAATTACAAAGTAGGCTTCATCCCACAGATGCAAGATACATACACAAGATATATACATACATACCTACATGCCACATATGCAAATCCATAAATGCAATTCAGCACATCAACAGAGCCAAGATCAAGAACCACATGATCATCTCAACCGATGTACAAACAGCCTTTGACAAAATCCATCCACTCCTATTCAAAGAATATAAGGCACTTATATTCAAAGAACAGAAGGAAAATTCTTTAAAGCAACAAAAGTAACATATCATAGACCAACAGCCAAAAGAATACTACATGGGGAAAAACTAGAACCATTTTCCCTAAAATCAGAAACAATGCATAGATGCCCACTTTCTCCATTCTGCTTCAATATGGTTACAGGATCCTTAGCCACAGAAGTAAGGCAAGAAAAGCACATTCAAGGGATCCACATAAGGACAGAAGAAATGAAACTATCCTTATTTGCAGATGGCATGCTGTTATATCTGAAGGACCCCAAATACTCCACTCCCAAACTCATAATAGACCACTTCAGCAAAGTAGCAGAATACAAAATTAATCCACAAAAATGAGCAACCTTTGTGTATGCCAACAATGTTCAAGCAGAAAGGGAAATCATGAAAACAACACAATTTGCAATAGCCTCAAATATATATATAGGAATTAACCTAACCAAAGATGTAAAAGATCTATTTAGTAAAAACTATATACATCTAAAAAAGAAATCAGACACTAGGAAAGTGAAAGACCTCTCATGTTCTTGGAGAGGTACAATCAATATTGTGAAAAAGGCTATACTGCCAAGCACCAGTAGCTCACACTTGTAATCCTAGCTACTCAGGAGGCTGAGATCTGAGGATCACAGTTCAAAGCCAGCTCAGGCAGGACCAAGGCCCCGAGTTCAAGCCCCATGACCAACCAAAAAAAAAATGAAAAAAAAATGGCCCAATAATATAAACATTAAATGAAATCCCCACCAAAATCCCAATGGTGTTCTTTACTGAAATAGAGAAAACAAATAAAAAAATTCATGTGGAACAACAAAAGACCTAAAATAGGCAAAGAAATTCAAGTTCTACAAGGAGCCATGATAATAAAAACAGCTTGGTATTAGTACCAAAATAGAACCAAAGACCAATGAGATTAGAAGACCTAGAAGTAACACCACATACTTTCAGTTATCTGATATTCAACAATGGATCCAAATACATACAGTAGGGAAAACATAGCCTCTTCAACTATTGGTGCTGGAAAAACCAGGAAGCCACATGCATGTTTGTCAACATGCACTAACATCAATTCAAAATGGATTAAAGACCTCAACCTCAGACTCAAAACTCTGAAACTACTGTAAGACAGTGTAGAAGAGACTTTAGAACTTATAGGCTCAGGCAGGAATTTCCTAAATCAAATCCCAGGGGAACTACAGATTGGAGAAAGACTCGACAAATGAAAAGACATAGGTACTAAACAAGGAAGACAGCCAATCAATTGGGAAAAATCACTACCAGCAATACATCAGACAAGGCCTAATATTCCATATAAACAGGGAACTCAAGAAACTAAGCCCCTCCCAAGTCTAATAAACCAATCACTAAATGGGCAATGGACCTCAAAGGAGGTTTCTTAGAATACAAGGTAAAAATGGCAAAGAAACTGTCATCCCTGGCCATAAAGGAGATTTAAATCAAAACAGTCCTGAGATACCATCTCACCCCAGTTAGACTGGCCAATATTCTGAATTCAGACAAAAACAAATGCTGGCGGGGATGTGGAGAAAAAGGAACCTATTGCACTACTGGAGGGTGTAAACTAATACAACCACTCTGGAAAGCAGTCTGGAGGTTCCTCAAAAAACTAAACATAGACCTTCCCAAAATCCAGCCATACCACTCCTAGGCATTTATTCTGAGCATCATGAACCAGAATATGAACAGGATACCTGCACATCCAAGTTCATTGCTGCAATATTCACAACCTCCCACAAGAAGCACTCAGATGTCCCACAACAGATGAATGGATACAAAAAATGTGGTACCTATAGCCAATGGAATTTTAAACAGCCATTACAAAGGATAAAATAATGGCATTTGTAGGGGAATGGATGTAACTAGAACAAATCATGTTGAGCAAGGTAAGCCAAGATTATGGAGACAAAAGGTGCATGAGCTGGGCGTCAGTGGCTCACGCCTGTAATCCTAGCTACTCAGGAGGATCACAGTTCAAAGCCAGCCCGGGCAGGAAAGACTGTGAGACTCCTATCTCCAATAAACCACTAGAAAAATGGAAGTGGCGCTGTAGCTCAAGTGGTAGAGCACTCGCCTTGAGCTGAAGAGCTGAGGGACAGCGACCAAGCCCAAAGTTCAAGCCTCATGACCAACAACAACAACAAAAAAGGTGCATGTTCTCTCTGATATGCAGATGTTAGCTTTAAAGCACAACAAGATATGATCAAGTATACAGGGTTCTAGACACAGATATATAGTGAGACCAAAAGAGGATAGCCTTAGGAGAAAAGCACCAAAATGTAATACACAAGCAGCTCTTCATATATATATATATATATATATAAATCATAGACATATATATAAAATCATACACATATTGAAAAGAACTCCAAAGAAAACAAAGAACTTTTTCTTAATTTGTCTTATCATTTTTAGATTACTCTATTTTTTTACCTCATATATGGTGTATTCACATGCATATGTGAAAAAAGGTGGGGACAGAGCACAGAATCAGTGGAAGACAAGTAAAAATAGATAGCAGTGGGACTCATCAACTGCATTGGACATTGATGTAAGTGAACCAAGCAACTCGTGGAGGAGATGGAAAGAAAGGAAAGAGAGAATGAGGGAACAGATGATACTAAGGAAAAGGAAAGAAATGTACTTATCACCTGACATATGTAAATGTAACCTCATTGTATATCACATCTAAAACATCAATAAAGTAATTTTTTAAAGCTATGTATAATGGGGAATGGTAATACTCAGCACTGTGGAGGCAGAAGCAAGGGGACTGCAAGTTCAAAGCCATCTCTACAGTAAAATTTTTTGTCTCAAAAAAACAAAAAAAGGATATGGATGTTACAGGTCTTGATAGACCATGTGAGGTTCTGGGTTAGATCTCTAGCACAAAACAAAACAAAACAACAACAACAAGAACTACTCTTTGTATAATTAATTTACAGTGATAATTACTGAAAGAAATGGCCTATATAGGGCTGGGAAGGTGGCTCAGTGGTAGAGCGCTTGCCTTGCATGCATGAGGCCCTGGGTTCGATTCCTCAGCACCACATAAGCAAAAAGAAAAAAAACACGGAAGTGGCACTGTGGCTCAAGTGGTAGAGTGCTAGCCTTGAGCTGAAGAGCTGAGGGACAGCGCCCAGGCCCAGAGTTCAGGCCCCACGACTGGACCCAAAAATAAATAAATTAATTAAAATGCCAAAAAATATTTTAAAAAAAAGAAATGGCCTATATAAATAAAAACCAAGAAAGAAACCAACTAAAATGGTGCACAATAGAATCTGGCAGGGGGGAAAACTACAAAGGAAACATCACATCTGCAAAATCTAGTTTCAAGAAACATTAGTATGTATAAAAATCTTCAATATATAATTAATTTTTTTAAAAAGTTTTTAATTCCTCCTGAAACCTCTAGACCAATTTTTTTTTTCACTGAAGAAAAATGTCAGGTGATTTTGACACAGTAAATAATTTTACAATAAATGATGTCCTAGGAGTTGGCACTTGTAGTTTTAAAACGTGGCTTGGGAAAATTGGGAGGGAGCAGAGGAAGGGCTGATATTGTCCAAAAGAAATGGACTCATTATTTGCCTTATGAAATTGTAACCATTCTGTACATCAACTATATAATTATAAAAATATTTTTAAATATGCCAAGTTAAAAAAAAAAAAACCTCAGAAGAGTTCCGGGAAGATGGCGGAGGAGAAGCTGGAATCTGAACAAGCTCTCGCATAGAAAGTAGTTTTAGAGTTCCAGTAAACAGTCCTAAGCCAGAGAATCACACCAAGTGTGCCATCACAGGACAGAGAGTTAGACAAGAGAGGGGAAGCCAAGGAAACGCATCAGTTGCCGCTCCGGCGGCGGCGGGGTCGCGGCGGCAACCACCGCCGCGGAGTCATACCTGAGACACAGAGAGCCGGAGATGAAGGAGCCAGACGCAGCGGACGAGCGGATTCTACTCAACACCAACAAGAACCGACAAGAAGCAAACATCTTCATCCTGCTGTTTGCAGACCAGAGACGACCCAGGATCCAAGACTCGGCGTGAGTACAAGCCCGAAGTCCTCACTCCTCAGGGAGCAGAGGAGGGAAGGCCACCCCTCCCCCCCACAGCACCAGTGATCTCCATCTTGGATACCGACAAAGCTCGGAGGAGCTTCTAGCTCCAGCTCAGGCCTTGGAATAAAATGAGTCATTTAGCAGGTCACAAGAACTTAACGGCGAAGTGACCTGCCAGACTCAGCTCCATCCAGGGAAAAGTCACCCAGCTCAGGCGCCAGCCATCGGAGTGCCTTGCCTCACTGGGTAACCAGAGCCAGAGGCTGCCCCTCCCTCTAGCAGCCACCACAATCAATTTGAAAAACAGAAACCCTGAGAATGGCTCCAGGCTGGGCACTGTGAGTTTTTATCACAAAATAGCCCCAGGGAAAAGCTACTGTTTGTTGAAAGGCCTCAACTCTACCCAGAACCTAGCCTCATCACCACATCCCCCTCTTTTGTCACTCTCAAAGCAGACCACCCTCCCAGAAAACTAACCTGGGAGGGGGAATCTCAAAATCTTGGGTAAAGCAGAGCATTTTTCTGCCTCTTCCAACCAACTGACTTAAGAAACCAATCAAGCCACAGTTCCTCAAGCTGACCAGAGACTCCAACAAGAGACTGGTGGCAGACAAAAGGGAGATACAGGATTCTTCCCACTCCTCCCCCCCCCAAAAAAAAATCAAAAGACTTTATTTTCTTTTTCTTTTTTTCTTCTTCTTCTTCTTCTTTTCATTTTTTTGGCTTGTTTTTTGTTTTTTGTTACCTTATATATATATATATATATATATATATATATATATATATATAAATTTTTTCCCTTCTAAAACTTTTATTAATCTTTAATTTTTGCCTCTTCTGAAAAAATAATTGTTTTCCAGTAACTTTTTTTATTCTCATCTTATAATTTTTATTTTAGGAATACGTGAATAAGAGTTTTCCTTTCTTTTCTTGTCTTCTTTCTCTTTTTCTTTCTTTCTTAATTATCTTTTTCTTTTTTATCTAGGTCTACTGAACTTCTGATCTTTTCTTCTCCCTTTCCCATCCTTAAAGCTTTTCACATCTCCTCTATGTCCCTCCCCTTCTCTGAACATATTCACATTCCTCTCTAAATAGACGGTCTTTTAACCTCTATAATAACATTAATTTTTACGTTTCTATTCTTTTTCTGGTCTCTCTTTATTCCCCTTTCCGTCTCTTCTTTTTCTCTCTCTCTCTACTTGCATTCTACCCAACCCATTTCCTGCACTGTGATTAGGACATAGTTAACTCTCCCTGTGCCTCCCCACACCAATCTATTCCTATTTTTTACCCACATCTCTCCCTAATCCTAATAATTTCTGGTTTTCCAAATTCTTTTCTGCGGTTCGAAGTCCTTTAACATATAGTCGTTTGATGTTGAATAGATGTATCTGTTGAACTAGATTGTATCTGTAGACTATTGACTGTACAAATGCAAACTTTGGTTGATGGTAGCCTTAAGATATTGTTCTAGCACAAAACTGGTGCAATCTTTATCTCAAATGGGCCGAGTAAGCCGGAAAAACACAAGAAAAATGGCAAATTCGGGTATCTCAATTCCCAACCTGGATAATCAGGGATTAGAACAGATAAAGAATAATCCAGAGGAGAGTTCCCAAATAGCTCTACAAACACTAATAGCAAACATGATAAATGAGAAGTTTGACAATGTACAAAGGACTCTGTATGAGTGTGATAGGGAGAGAGAGGAGGCATCCCAGAAGTTTATACAGGAATATCATAAGCGTGAGGAAGCTTCTCAAAAACTGATACAGGATTTGCGTGAACAACTTGAGAATACTCAAAGAGAAAGGGAGGAATGGCGTGAGCAGGCAGAGAACACTCAAAGAGAACTGCAGGAATCCCACAGAAGGGAGGAAACTAATCAAAGAGTAATTCACGAATTAAGAGACCAGGTAGAGAATACACAAAGATCACTAAAGGCATTCATGGAATCCATTAACAAAGAGCTGAAGGAAGTCAGGGAGACCACAAAGGGAATGCTGAATGGAACCCAACAGAAGGAATGGGAGTCCAAAGAAACCATAACCAATCAACTAAGTGATTTGAGAACAAACACTGAACACCAAATTAAGGAAGTAAAGAAAATCATACAAGACCTAAAACAGAGCTTCAACAAAGAACTTGAAGCCATCAAAGCTGACCAATTAGAAGGAAAAGAAATAAAAAACAAAGTAGAGAGTCTTGATAGCAGGTTAGACCATGCAGAAGATCGAATCTCAGGGATTGAAGACAGCCTAGATATTATAGAGAAAGAACATACAACCATCCAAGACAAGTCCAAGAAATATGATAGGTCTATCCAACACCTGGAAGACACCATCAGAAGGCCCAATCTAAGGATAATGGGTGTAGAGGAGCACCTAGAAACAGAAGTTAATGGTCTAGGAAATTTGTTTAACAGGATCCTAGCAGAGAACTTCCCAAACATACAAAAAGATAGGCCTATTCAGATACAAGAAGCTTTTAGAACCCCAAATAGACCAGACCAGAATAGGACATCCCACCGTCACATTATAATCCAAACAGGATCAACCCAGACCAAGGAAAAGATCCTTAAAGCTGTCAAGGAGAAAAGGTTAATCACCTATAAAGGGAAACCAATTAGAATTACCTCAGATTTCTCAGCAGAGACAATCAAAGCAAGAAGAGCCTGGAATGACGTGTGCCATGCCCTAAAAACAAACAACTATCAACCAAGAATGCTGTGCCCAGCTAAACTCTCCTTCATAACTGAAGGCCAAATAAAAACCTTCCATAGCAAAGAAAAATTGAAACAATACATCTCCACCAACCAGCCCTGCAAAAGATTCTTAAAGATGTCCTACACATAGAAAACGAACAAGAACGCAACAAAGGCCAAGAAACTGCACCCAAACTGAGAATCCAAGAACCTTAGGAAGAACCCAGTTTTCACAGTCCCCAAGAAGGTGGATAACATGGCAGGAACTCCCAAATACCTCTCAGTCCTATCTCTTAACCTTAACGGACTGAACTCTCCAATTAAGCGACATAGACTGTCTAGTTGGATTAAAAAACAAGACCCTTCTATCTGCTGCCTGCAGGAATCACATCTCGCCTGTAAAAACAAACATATTTTCAAGGTTAAAGGCTGGAACAAAATCTACCAAGCAAACGGCCCTCATAAACAGGCGGGAGTTGCAATCCTAATATCAGATAAAATAGACTTCAAATTAAAATTTGTGAGAAGAGATAAAGAAGGTCGCTACATACTAATTAAAGGATCTCTCCTTCAGGAGGATATTACAATTCTAAATATCTATTCGCCAAACAATGGAGCACCCAAATTTATCAAAGAAACACTACTTTCCCTCAAATCCCATATAGATCCAAAGACATTAATTGTTGGGGATTTTAACACACCACTCTCCACACTAGAAAGATCAACTTGGCAAAAACTCAACAGAGAAACCGCAGATCTAAACAGCTGCATAGATCAACTAGACTTAACAGACATTTACCGAACATTTCACCCAGCAGCATCAGAATACACGTTCTTCTCAGCAGCACATGGAACGTTTTCTAAAATAGACCACATTTTAGGCTACAAAGCAAACTTGTCTAAATTCAGAAACATTGAAGTTATACCTTGCATTCTCTCTGACCACAAGGGAATAAAATTAGAACTCAACACCAAAAGTCACCAAAGAAAGCCCGGTATCACATGGATGCTGAACAACACCCTGCTGAATCATGAGTGGGTCATGGAAGAGATTAGAAAGGAAATTCAAATGTTCATGCTATTCAACAAAAATGAACACACAAATTACCAGCTCCTCTGGGACACAGCAAAGGCAGTACTCAGAGGCAAGTTTATAGCTCTGAGCTCCTACATCAACAAATTGGAGAGATCGGAAACTAACAATTTAATGACACATCTAAACCTCCTTGAAAAAGAGCAGCAAGATAAACCCCAATCCAGTAGATGGAAAGAAATAATCAAAATTAAATCAGAATTAAATGAATTAGAATCCAAAAAAACTATAGAAAGAATCAACAAAACAAAGAGTTGGTTCTTCGAAAAACTTAACAAAATTGACAGACCCTTAGCAAACCTTATCAGAAAAAGGAGAGAACACACCCAAATTAATAAACTCAGAGATGAGAATGGAAACATCACCACGGAAACAACCAAGATTCAGAACATTATAAGGGAATACTTCTCAAAACTTTATGCTAATAAGTTTGAGAACTTGACAGAAATGGACCTTTTCCTAGCAAATATTGACATGCCAAAACTAAACCAAGATGAGTTAAACCAGCTTAACAGGCCCATATGAAGCATTGAAATAGAAAAAGCAATAAGAGACCTCCCAGCTAAGAAAAGTCCAGGACCAGATGGTTTTACAGCGGAGTTTTACAAGGCCTTCAAAGCAGAGCTCACACCAATACTCCTCCAACTCTTCAATGAAATTGAAAGAGAAAGCTCACTACCGAACACATTCTATGAAGCCATCATAACCCTCATGCCAAAACCAGGCAGGGACTCATCAAAGAAAGAGAACTATAGACCCATTTCTTTGATGAACATTGATGCAAAACTTCTCAACAAAATTTTGGCCAATCGACTTCAACAATTCATCCAAAAAATCATACACCATGATCAAACAGGATTCATTTCAGGGATGCAAAGCTGGTTCAATATACGCAAATCAATTAATATTATTCATCACATCAACAGGAGCAAGAATAAGAACCACATGGTTATCTCAATAGATGCAGAAAAAGCATTTGACAAGATCCAACACCCCTTTATGATGAAGGTTCTGGAAAAATTAGGAATCCATGGAACATTCCTCAATACAATAAAGGCTGTATATGACAAACCTACAGCCAGCATTATACTCAATGGTGAAAAACTAAAGCCATTTCCTCTTAACTCAGGAACAAGACAAGGATATCCACTCTCTCCAATTCTCTTCAATCTAGTATTAGAATGCCTAGCTACAACAATAAGACAAGATGCAGACATAAAGGGGATCCAAATAGGGAAAGAAGAAATAAAACTCTCCCTCTTTGCAGATGACATGATCTTGTATTTAAAGAATCCCATAGACTCCACTCCCAAATTACTCAAGCTGATTCAAAACTTTGGCAAAGTAGCAGGTTATAAAATTAACCCCCCAAAATCAATGGCTTTTCTATATGTCAACAATGAGAAAAGTGTGGCTGAAATTAGGAAAGCAACTCCATTTGTAATAGCCCCACAAAAAATAAAATACCTAGGAATTAACTTAACCAAAGAAGT
Organism: Dipodomys merriami; assembly: GCF_024711535.1. Taxonomy (NCBI): domain Eukaryota; kingdom Metazoa; phylum Chordata; class Mammalia; order Rodentia; family Heteromyidae; genus Dipodomys; species Dipodomys merriami. The sequence continues at coordinate 6,612,275 of NW_027206368.1, forward strand.
GAAGGACCTCTATGATGAAAACTTTAAAATCTTGAAAAAGGAAATCAACACAGAACTTAAAAAATGGCAAAACCTCCCATGTTCCTGGATTGGCAAGATTAACATCGTGAAAATGGCAATACTTCCCAAGGCTATCTACAAATTCAACGCGATACCTATCAAAATTCCACCCTCATTCTTCAAGGAAATAGAGGAGGCAATCCAAAAATTCATATGGAACAATAAAAGACCCCGAATAGCAAAAACGCTCCTCAATGGAAAGAACACTGCTGGAGGAATATCAATACCAAATTTAAACTCTACTATGAAGCCATAGTAATCAAAACAGCTTGGTATTGGCATAAGAACAGACCTGAGGACCAATGGAATAGAATTGAAAACCCAGAAATGAACCTACAGACCTATAGCCATCTAATCTTCGATAAGGAAGCTAAAACAATAGAATGGAAGAAAGACAGCCTCTTCAGTAAATGGTGCTGGCAAAATTGGTTAACTACATGTAGAAAAATAAAGCTAGATCCTTATATATCACCCTGCACCCGAATCAACTCCAAATGGTTCAAAGACCTTGAACTCAAAGCAGACACTCTGAAAACATTACAGGATGGAATATGAGAAACCCTAGGTCTCCTTGGCTCAGGTCGAAATTTTCTGAATAGAGACCCGGAAGCACAACAAATCAAAGAAAGGTTGGACAAATGGGATTGCATAAGATTGCAGAGCTTCTGCAGGGCAAATGACATAGCTGGCAAGATCAATAGAAAGCCCACGGATTGGGAGAAGATCTTTACTAGCCATACAACGGACAAGTGTCTCATATCTAAAATATACTTGGACCTCAAAAAATTAAACCCTCCAACAACAAATCCTCAAAGAAACAACTGCCCAATAAATAAGTGGGCGAAAGACTTAAAGAGAAGCTTCTCTGAAGAAGAAAGAAGGATGGCCAATAGACACATGAAGAAATGTTCAACATCCCTAGCCATAAAAGAAATGCAAATCAAAACAACATTGAGATATCACCTCACTCCAGTTAGAACAGCAAAAATCAAGAACTCTAACAACAACAGATGCTGGAGGGGATGTGGACAGAAAGGAACCTTACTTCATTGTTGGTGGGAATGTAAACTTGTTCAACCACTTTGGAAAGCAGTATGGAGGTTCCTCAAAAGACTTCACATAGATCTCCCCTATGATCCAGCAATCCCACTTTTGGGCATTTACCCAAATGTTTACAAACAAGACCACACTAAAGCTACCAGCACAACTATGTTTATTGCAGCATTATTTACCATAGCTAAGATATGGAACCAACCCAGATGCCCCTCAGTAAATGAATGGATCAAGAAAATGTGGTATATATACACAATGGAATTCTATGCCTCCATCAGAAAGAATGACATTTCCCCATTTGTTAGGAAATGGAAAGGTTTGGAAAAAATTATATTAAGTGAAGTAAGCCAGGCCCAAAGAAGCATAGGTCCCATGGTTTCAGTTATTTGCAATATCTAGTATAGGTATGAGTCAAGCGGAAAAGGTCAGATAATGTGATGTTAGGAAAATGAACCCTTAAATATGTATTTTAATGTTTTCGTTTCTTTCATGCATGTGTTTCTAACGCATTTATAAGATTATTTCTTTGTTGCTTTGTATGTCCCTCCCCCACAGTGTAACCCCTGCTTTCACTATATTTGATGTCAGTATAACATGTGGAGGAGATGGGGACAAACAAGTCGTTTAAGGATTCAGGTGGACCTGTTGCAACAATGAGAAGTACAAAATGTCATGTCAAAACCAGCTTTACAATGTCGGTGTGGGGGGGAGGGGGTTATAATTGGGTGGGGGAGGGGGGTAAAATTGGGTGGGGGGAGGGGGGAGGCGGGGAAAGGAAGTGAAGGGTAAACAAAGGAGGAGGCTGCAATGCTTGGTAAGAAATGTATGCATTATCCTGCCCATGTAATTGTAGCCCCTCTGTACAGTATGTTCTCAAATAAAATAAAATACAATTAAAAAAAAAAAACCTCATAGATCTAAACATAACCCACATACTACAACACTTTAAATGAAAGCACATGAAACTTCATGTATTTGTGTTGCTTTGAAAATGACCTCTGTGTACACTTTAATGGGTTTTTTTGTTTGTGGTTTTAGTTTTGTCTTTGGATTGTTGTTCTTCATCACTGATGTCATGAAGCTTGGACTCAGCCTGGGTGCTGTCACTGAGCTCTTTATTTCGAGGATAGTGGTCTACACTTTGAGCTACATCTCTAATTCCAGGTTTTGAGGACTGTTCATGAGTGCGCCACTAGCACCTGGCTACACTTCGGATTTTATTATTTTATGTCGGTTGTGGGGCTTGAACTTTGTGCTTGGGTGTTGTCTCTTCAAAATTCTACCACTGGAAACAAGGTCAATTCCGGTCTTCTGAAGATTAGAGTCTTACGGACTTTTTGCTGGCTAATACTAATACTGTGTCTTTGAGAAATCATTAACGACAGCCCGAGATTTCTATAGGTAACAAAGGCCTGGATATTTTTTCATGACAAGTTGATTAAAGACAAAGCATTGGGGAAGCTTTACAGATATTTAAGAAAAGGACACAAAACACCATCTCTAGAAAGATGGCTTACATTTACATTTTCATTCTAAGAAGGCACCCTCTAAAACTTCCTTTCTATTCATAAAGTACAAGTAATTCCATCAAAAGATAGCAGCAGCACATAAATAGTCTGCAATATGATACAAAAACAGCAAAGATGTAAGCCATAACGTATTATGTAAAGAACTGAAAATATTCAAACAAGACCAAGAAAAATGATCCCATTTACACTATGTATCTCCTATATGCTTACTTATAGTACAGCATTATATGGGCCAACCTTGTCTATCTGCTTGTTTTCATTGCCAATTAGGCAGAAAATAGCCACAAGTGAAGGTGTGATACAAGAGGTAGACCTCAAGCCTTTAACAAAAAGCCAAGTAAGAAAAGCAAGTTCCTGACTTCAAACCCCAGTACTAGCACAAAAAATAAAATAAAACTATTATTATCTCGATGAAAATAATAGGGAAGGTAGTGCCATTACATCAGCATTTTAGAGCTTAAATATAAATAAATTGATGTTATTTAAATGAAATTATGAATGTATATGGAGGAAACAGAGATTATGTTTTCTAACTGTGGAGTCAGGGAGGAACTTTAAAGCAAAATGTAAATATCAGAAACAAGAAAAAAGATGGACTAATTTTGGCATAAGATAGTATGTTGGTATATATCACTAACAAAAACTAGAATAACATATTTGTAAAAAAATAATCTGCAACATATTTGATAGGTAATATATGTTGTAAAAATATTTTTAAGCTTTCAGATGCAGAGTTGTAGCTCAACAAAATGAAGCTGGAAATTGAAATATAACAGGGGAAAGTAAAGGGGAGGAGTGTAAATGAATGAAGAGTGGGTAGTAATGGCAGTATGCAGTGATAATATTCAATGCATATCCTATGAAATGAGGAAAGTTGAAGAAATGGCTTGGGTTGGTGAGAGGGAGTTGGTAGAATGATGATAGGATTGATATTGAGTAAGATACTTTGTACTTATAAACTGGTACATTGACAGATAAACCCTTTGTACAACTACTTGAAGATAATCAAAATATAAAAAACAAAAATAATTAGCTGGGTGCCAGTGGCTACAACTGTAACTCTAGCTTCTTAGGAGGATTTGAGTATTGAAGCCAATCTGGGCAGGAAAATCCATGAGATTTTCACCTCTAATTAATCACCAAAATGTCAGAAATAAAAGTTCTGGCTCAAGTGGTAGAGCACTAGCCCCAAGCAAAAAGAGTTCAAAAATAGTGCCCAGACCCCATTGTTCAAGCCCTGTACCAACAGACACACACACACACACACACACATACACACACACACACACACACACACACACACACAAATGTCTCAAAACTCACTAAAAAGAAATCTTCCTAGGCTGGTAGTAGTGACTCACACCTCTAATCCGAGCTACTCAGCTTGATATCTGAGGCACTTAGTTCAAAGACAATCCAAGCAAGAAGATCCTTGAGCCTTATGTGTAAATAAATAATAAAAAACCAGAAGAGGGGCTGTGGCAATACACAATACAGGCACAAAAGGCAAAACAAAACTTGTTTCAGTCAAATAACATCATATATTATACTCAGAGTAATATAAATTGTCAAAAAGACCTTTTGAAAATATATACAAAAAGCACTAAAAATACTAGTACCCTTCAACCCACTGGCTGTAACAAAACAATAAAAGAGAGGCAATTGATAAGCTAAGATGATGTTTACCATGCTAATTCATAACTTAAAAAGTGAAGAAACATATAAACTAGCTAGTAGGTGATTGAATAATACAATACTTTTTATCATGACATTCAGACATACAATGATAGTCTACGTATATATTTATGTAGATAGATGATAAATAGCTAGATAGGTAGATATATGAGCAGAAATATATTTGCTGCTAATTATTCAATATTAAAAGCCTCCACAAGCATTTATATATTCCTATTCTAAGTTCTTGTCTCCTGCCTCAACATAAAAGGAAAATAAACATCCATAACTAGCATTTTACTTTTACAGGAACTGAGCACAATCTTCTCAAACAGCTCACTCCATCTTTCACCACACAGTCAAGCCCTCTACTTTTTAAATTTACATATCTCCTTTTTAAATTTGAGGCTAGAATTCTTACACTTCTCCCCCCTCCTCTCTCGTGACAACTAAAAGTGTAAATGGTCATCATGTTTTTTAAATATGCTCATTGAAGCCAGGACCCAATCACCTTCTTAGTCTTACTTTATTTCCATTCTTTTTGTTGTTGTTGTTGGTCATGGGGCTTGGATGCTGTCCCTCAGCTCTTCAGTTCAAGGTTAGCACTCTTAACACTTGATGCACAGGGCCACTTCCAGTTTTCTGAGTGGTTTATTGGAGATAAGAGTCTTATGGCCTTTCCTGCCTGGGTTGGCTTTGAACCGTGATCCTCAGATCTCAGCCTCCTGAGTAACTAGGATTACAGGTGTGAGCCACCAGTGCCCAGCCTCACTTTATTTCCAAAAGAAAGCTTCCAGCTCTCAAAGCAGAGCCTTATACAAAACATGTACCAAATAAATTTATTCCATTAACATTTTCTATGTACCTACTGCATGACAGCAGGACAATACAATACTGTGTTTGGATCTCAAAGATCATGAAATATGTTCATGTATAAACATGACTAGTGCTTGGGAAAATTGGGAAGTGGAGTAGAAGTATCAATAGGTTATTGATATATTATTATCCTCACAATAGTATATATATTAGCTCAAATTCCCAAAAATAGCTCAACAATGTCTTATGCATGTTTTAAATATTTGATAACAATATGTCTATATAAATATATCAAGTATCAATAGATATTTGGGAATAAGAGAGGTAAAATAGAGAAAAAAGGCTTTGATTAACCTAGACATAAACAATAAACAAGTACTACTATACTGAAGCCTGTATCTTGAGAGGTGGAGATTAACACTGTCAAATTCAGATTCACCATACATCTTCCAAGAATACAATTCTGAAGATATATAAGCAAAAGTTATGGTTATAGTTTGGAAAGAATCCAATGATAGATCTGAAGTTTGTCTTCCTTTCTTAGGGAAATAGAAATGTAAGAGGAAGATATCAAAACATTCCCAACACAACAGTTGATTTCCTCCTGGTATCATTTAGTGCAATTTAATCTAACTTGACTCATTTTCTAAATTGTTACAGTTCCTCAAACTATGGTGCAGAATGACAATATGAAAAGAATGCAAATGCAGTGAGACAAAGGTAATCTCTACAAATTAGTTGATTTAAACTTGCTTGCTATTTTCTCATTCAAAAATGCTATATTGATGCATTTCACTCAAAGTGGATTTCACTCAGTATTCTTTTGCTTGCTTGCGTTTTGAGTTCTGCTGCCTACTTTGTTAGCATAGGGTTGAGTAAAGGCAGTTCATGCTGCAAAACACAAGAAAAAAAACAGAATGTCTGTAATCTTAATGCAAAATGTTGCCATCTATTGTTATAGGAAATGATATTGAAATTTCAAAACCTAAATGAGTAAGATGAATCAGTAACTGAATAGAATTTGTCACATAATGTTTCCAATGGGCATAATAAAACAGTACAATCATCAAGGCATTTTTAAAAAGAAAAGAAAAGGTAGGCATGGTGATTCACATCTGCAATCCCTACTCATTAGACTGAGGAAGATCATTGTTCAAGGTCAATATGAGACAGAACTTTACAAGACCCTATTCTCAACCAGAAAGAGTGTAGAGGTGCACACCTATCATCTCAGCTAGGGCACATAGACACACACACAAACACACACACACACACACACACACACACACACACACACACACACACACACACACACACACACACACACACACACAAAGAACAGGAGGATTACAGCCTATGCTGGCTCATGCCAAAAGCAGATATTTTTATCTCAAAACTCACAAGCACTTCTGTGCTCATAAGAGAGTAATTGAGGGGGCTGGGAAGGTGGCTCAGTGGTAAGGCACTTGCCTTGCATGCCTGAGGCCCTGGGTTTGATTCTTCAGCACCACATAAGCAAAAAGAAAAAAATCCGGAAGTGGCACTGTGGCTCAAGTGGTAAAGCGCTAGCCTTGAGCTGAAGAGCTGAGGAACAGCTCCCAGGCCCAGAGTTCAGGCCGCACAACCGGACCAAAAAAAAAAAGAGAGAGTAATTGACTACCATGTCAAAGACTTGATTTCAAATCCTAGTATTTCCAGAGAAAAAATACTTTAAATGATGATAATATAGCAACTTTCAATTGACTTTCCTTTGAAAAAGGGGACTTAAAGATAGATATTTGAGGCATCTGAACACTGGTTTTAAGGTGAAAGTTTCCAAGAGTTGGCTGGGAAGGAATTCTGGACATGGGTTCTCTGCAGTTTTTCAGTGCATGAAAATACCATGGCAATTCAGAAAATTTCGGCATGAGCCAAGGAGACCTAGGGTTTCTCCTATTCCATCCTGTAATGATTTCAGAGTGTCTGCTTTGACTTCGAGGTCTTTGGTCCATTTGGAATTGATTCTGGTGTAGGGTGATATATAAGGATCTAGCTTTAGTTTTCTACAAGTAGTTAACCAATTTTGCCAGCAGCATTTACTGAAGAGGCTGTCTTTCTTCCATTCTATTTTTTTAGCTCCCTTTTCAAAGATTAGATGGCTATAGGTCTGTAGGTTCATTTCTGGGTTTTCAATTCTATTTTATTGGTCCTGAGGTCTATTCTTATGCCAATACCAAGCTGTTTTGATTACTATGTCTTTATAGTAGAGTTTGAAATTTAGTATTGATATTCCTCCAGCAGTGTTCTTTCCGTTGAGGAGCGTTTTTTCTACTCGGGGTCTTTTATTGTTCCATATGAATTTTTGGATTGCCTCTTCTATTTCCTTGAAGAAAGCAGGCCAAAATTTTCTGAATAGAGACCCGGAAACACAACAAATCAAAGAAAGGTTGGACAAATGGGATTGCATGAAGTTGCAGAGCTTCTGCATGGCAAAGGACATAGCTAGCAAGATCAATAGAAAGCCCACGGATTGGGAGAAGGTCTTCACTAGCCATACAACAGACAAGGGTCTCATATCTAAAATGTACTTGGAACTCAACAAATTAAACCCCCACAACAAATCCTCAAAGAAACAACTGTCCAATAAATAAGTGGGCTAAAGACTTAAGAGAAACTTCTCTGAAGAGGAAAGAAGGATGGCCAATAGACACATGAAGAAATGCTCAACATCCCTAGCCATAAAAGAAATGCACATCAAACAACATTGAGATACCACCTCACTCCAGTTAGAATGGCAAAAATCAAGAACTCTAACAACAACAGATGCTAGAAGGGATGTGGACAGAAGGGATCCTTACTTCATTGTTGGTGGGAATGTAAACTTGTTCAACCACTTTGGAAAGTAGTATGGAGGTTCCTCAAAAGACTTCACATAGAGCTCCCCTATGATCCAGCAATCCCACTTTTGGGCATTTACCCAAATGTTTACAAACAAGACCACACTAAAGCTACCAGCACAACTATGTTTATTGCAGCATTATTTACCATAGCTCATATATGGAACCAACCCAGATGTCTCTCAGTAGATGAAAAGATCAAGAAAATGTAGTATATATAAACAATGGAATTCTATGCCTCCATCAGAAAGAATGACATTGCCCCATTTGTTAGGAAATGGAAAAACTTGGGAAAATTATATTAAGTGAAGCAAGCCAGGCACAAAGAAACATAGGTCCCATGGTTTCCCTTATTTGCAATATCTAGTATATATATGAGTCAAGCGGAAAAGGTCAGATAATGTGATGTTAGGAAAATGAACCCTTAGATATGTATTTTAATGTTTTTTTTTCTTTCATGCATTTGTTTCTAATGCATTTGTAAGATTATTTCTTTGTTGCTTTGTATGTCCCTCCCCCACAGGATAACCCCTGCTTTCACTATATTTGATGTCAGTATAACTTGTGGAGGAGATGGAGAAAAACAAGTCGTTTAAGGATACAGGTGGACCTGTTGCAATAATGAGAAGTACAAGTTGTCATGTCGAAAATGAGCTTTACAACGTTGGTGTTGGGGTGGGAGGTGGGAGGATTGGGTGGGGGGGTGGGGAGGAGGCTGGGAAGGGATGTGAAGTGTAAACAAAGGAGGAGGCTGCAATGCTTGATAAGAAATGGACGCATTATCCTGCGCATGTAATTGTAACCCCTCTGTACAGTATGTTCACAAAAATAAAATAAAAAAAATAAAATAAAATACCATGGCAAGGGCACTGAAAACCAGTGAAATAGAAATCTCCCTTGTATTTTACTGCAAGTCTTCAGAAATACAAGAGAAGCCTCATTGGTCTAAAGACTGTAATAAGAGTATTGTTTCATTAGGAGAGAATGGTGTTTTCAGCCACTGTCTTCTTCTAATACATGGAACAGATTTTAGTAAATATTGCGCAATTGATTCTGTACAACTTAAAATTTTGAGGCATGGAGTAAAACCAGATCTTTGGAATCAAGAATCAAAAATAGAGCAGTATAACTTGGCAGAGTTAAAGAGGGAACAAGAAACAAAGGAAGTAAACAAGAACGAATAAGGGAAGGGCTAAGAAAATATTATAAGTAAAAGAATCAACACATTAAAAAACTGAAGCCTATCAAAATACATCGAAGTATCCTATTGACTTGGTCAACCCTTCTACATTTAGTTCTATCCTAGTTATTATGGCTGCTCAGTCTCTGAAAGCTCAGATCTACAATGTTTAGAATTAAGAAGTAAATTGATACAATATAAAAAAATAGGAAAGTAGCACATTTTTTTTCATTTGCAACTTATTCACATCCTTCAATTTTAAAATACATAATGGGAAAATACAGTTAAATAATTACCTGGTAAAGCCAATAAAATTTGACTCAGTTTGGGGGGAAAGATTAAGGTGGTTATGGATTTAGAATTTCTTACAATGACATTATGTACAAGACATTATGTCGAAAAATGAATTTTACAACTTTGGCGGGGGTGTGAGAGCACGGGATGGGAGGGCAGGGATGGTAAGGAGGAGGCAACAATGCTTAATAAGAATTGTACTCATGGGCTGAGAAGGTGGCTTAGTGGTAAAGAGCTTGCCTTGCATGCATGAGGCCCTGGGTTTGATTACTCAGCACCACATAAACAAAAAGAATAAAGCCGGAAGTGGTGCTGTGGCTCAAGTGGTAGAGCACTAGCCGTGAGCTGAAGAGCTGAGGGACAGTGCCAGGCCCAGAGTTCAGGCCCCATGACCGGACCCCCCACACAAAAAAAAGAATTGTACTCATTACCTTGCTCATGTAATTGTAACCCCTCTGTATGGTATTTTCACAATAATAAAAACTTATTATTAGTAAGTTTTAGCAATGTTTATCTTACATCTCTAATTTTGATGATCATCAAAAGAAGTCTGACTCTTAAAAGAACATATGTTTTTATACAAATAGAATATTTATCTGAAAAGTAAAGCTTTCCTTTAAATGCTAATTTCTTCAATTGGCTACTTCATGATGAGATTTGAAGTTTATTGTCTTTCTTCTAGAGTTGATTTTTTTGTTATCAGCAGTTATAAGAATAAGTCAAACGCATGATTTCAAAAGAACATCTGGATAGTAGAACATTTGCCTAGCACAAGTGAGAGGTCCTGAGTTTGATCCTCAGTAGCCCAAGAGAAGGTGGAGGAGGAAGAGGTAGGCAGAAAGGGTGTGATGGGTGTGCAGAAGGATAAAAAGGAAGAGAAAGCAGAAGTAAAGCATCATATTATTCACTGTGAAACTGGTAGAAAAGCATGACCTTATTCTGTTATTTCTGCTGACACTATAAGCAGGAGGATTCATAGATTTCTCATAAGGAACAAAAGTGCTGAGCCATACCCAGGATTGGAAAAAGCAATTGTTCCTGTTTCCATCATGTTAAATGTTTGTATGTTGGTTACCCTGAGGATAATTTCTTTCAAAATTATCTCTATTTTTCCTGCAATTAACTTCATGTCTACGTATCTATAGGTTTAACTTACCTAGGTTTTAGTTTGATGTGTTTTCTCTCTTGAGTTGAAGAGGTAACTGTGAAGAGTATGGGGCTCTGAAATGGAATTAACTTTGTCCAGAATGTTATCTTGTGCTGTCAAAATAGTTACAATAAATATTTAAAGATCTGTGATGTATCATGCATCATATAGCAAGCAGCTAATGTATTAATGACATACTTCTGGTGTACATTAATGACTGAAATTTCTGATGTACTTATTAGTAAAGTTTTTTAATCTCTCTTGTGTACTTATTTGTAAAGTTTTTTTTACTGTCTTCAAGTATAGCTACATATGCATTTGTCTGACCATATATCATTGCAAGTATGGCTAATTTCTTAGGGTTCCTCATTACATGGTCATTTTATGGTATCTCCAAATTTTTTGGTTGTCAGAGCCAAGGGTGTTTTATTTCCCGTCTAACTGCCATGAATTCCCACAATGATGAAAACTCATTGGGTGGTTAGTTGAGATCCTCAGTAATCCGTGGCTTATATTTACATTTTTCTCTTAAGAAGAATTTTTTAATATCAGAACTTAATATTAATATTACAATATAATATAATCATATCATAATAACATTATTAGTATTGAGGCTTTTCTTGGCCATTCCTTGAGGATTTTCCTTGGAAATCTATTGTCTTTTTCTAGGTATAATTGTGTATCCTACCCCCAAGGATTTTGAGATCCGAGGTTTCAGAGATCCAAATTTCAAGCAAATAATTCAGAACTCTGTTTATATTGCCTACTTTTATATTAATTTACAGCACTATGCCTTCAAAATACTTTATAAATTTGCCCATTCTTCTGTCCTCAAGAATTTGGACAGGCTTTTAAACAATATCTTAGAAATCTATTCTCTTGGTGCTTTATGTACTACTACACTTACCTTATTAGGATCTGTTAAACATAATCTTCTGGTACTATTGCTCTTATCTTTTTTCTATTCTTCTCTGTGGGGTATCATGTATCCCCTGAGGTGAGCCCAATTTTAGGCCATATATGGTTCCCTCATCTGTCTCATCTTTCTTCCCAGACATAAGTATTAAGAACTAACTTAGCTAGTTTTCTTGCTCACCTGAATGATTTCTCAGTACAATGTAATTCAATAGTACATCTTACAGATGAATAATCAGAGATGTGTGATCTTAGATTTCCTTTTCTTCTTTCTGTTAAGTCAAATATATGCCTTCCCAGTTCTCCAAACCTCAAAACAATCTGTATTAAAAAATAAGGCATCAAAGGTATATGATAATTGGTTATTATTTTTCATGAAGTTTTTTTTAATGACTGGTAGACAGGACAGACAGAAATGGCTGCCTTGCTTTTGAAGTTTTTTTTTTTTTTTTTTTTTTAATGACTGGTAGACAGGACAGACAGAAATGGCTGCCTTGCTTTCCCTTCATCTGGTTCACCTAATTCCATTTTGGACATTTTGAGATGTGTTATCACCTCAACCTACAGCTACATTCAGAAATCACTAATCATGGAAGTTATTTTGCTACTCTTATTCTGAATGATTATTCAATTATTTTACTGAATATCAATATAAGTTATGATATGCCACTTTCAAAATAAAGAACATAAAACAATTATCACTCATACAATGCTATTCATTCATTAATCATTTAACAAATATATTTTGAACAGTTTTGTGGGTTGGGGGACATGGGTATATCTGCTGTACTGGAGCTTGAATTCCAGGCCTGGGTGCTGACCCTGAGCTATTTTGCTTAAAGCTAAAGCTCTACTACTTGAGCCACTTCTGACTTTTACATGTTAATTAGATATAAGGGTCTCACAGGCTTTCCTGCTCAGTCTGGCTTTAAATTGTAATTCTCGGATCTCAGACTCCAGAGTGGCTAGGATTGCAAGAATGAACTATTGGGCCGAGCTGAGAGCTAGAGATATAGTGTTGAGCAAAAACATTATATCTAGTCTTATAAACTGTAAGTCTTCTACAGAAAAGGGTCATTAGACAATTACCACACAAAACAAGTAAAGAATAGCATTAATTCCACAAGGTGCAAAGCAATTGTACTCACCTATTCAAGTCTACAATTGAAGGGCAAGCTGATACAAAAAGTTTTCCCAACAGACAAGGAAAGTTTACAGGAACCCAGGAAGCCTGTGAATAACAACTTCCTTTAGATAGGTAGAGTTGAATATCAGCACTTTCCTGTTTCCTCTAAAGATGCTTTTGGTCTAAACCCTTTATCTCTGAGGAGTTAGGTGAGTCACAAAGGAATGGATTGGTCACAGAGAGCCTTGTTTCCTAGTAGTGATCAAGAACCCTGAGTATCCTATGTTATAACCTCAGGTGACGGATGTCTTTTTTATACTGTCCTGGAGCAGCTGGAGGTCTATAGACATAATGAGATAAGACAATATTCAGTAAGCTAGAAGACATTTATCTGCACTTGCTGTTAGCAAGGAAGCTTCTCCCCATAGTTTTCAAAGGTCTAGCCTCTCTAGAGTAGGTTCAGTTTTGGACAAGTGGGTGGAAGAGCCATGAAACCGGAGAATCAGCAGGAATTTTGCCAAAAAGAAATTGCCCATTCACTTTAGGGTGAAAAATGTATTTTAGTAAGACTTAGAAGAGTGTGGCTTCTCATCAGTGGCACAAGCTCAGCAGCATCATGGGACAAGCCACTGATACATGCTGCACTGCAGGAACTCCAAAACATGACAAGAAATGTTACAAATGCTATCATACATCATATCTTTTTTGTAATGTGTACAGAAAAGCTATATGCATATATAGAACCAGTAAGTAGTCTCTCTTGGGGCCAAGTATCAGAATGGGGTTTGCCACATTGACCCCAAGATGGGATGCATCATAATTGCATGGGGTATGGCATGGTAGGGTATATCTGTAATCTAGGCTATTAAAAAATTAGAGGCAGAAAGAATTACTTGAGCCCAAGAACATAAGCCTAGCCAAATATAACATAAGCCAGACAAACAGCAAACAAAAAAGCATTAGTAGCTCCCCAACTGGCAGGGTAAAGAGGCTTCATGGAGGCAGTACAGGTACCAGTCCTTGTCTTTAATTGTTCCAGTCCAGGGACCACACATGAGAGTAATGAAGCCTTTCGATCTGTGAAGATTTGGCCTGAATTATCACAGCATGTAGCACCTAAAATGCATGACCAGTAATAAAACTGCACCATTATATACATCTAATCCAGATAAGCTTTCAGAGAGCAAAAATATTTTTAAAAATACAGAAAAGAAATTCAAATAAACACATGCTCCAATTTTGTATTCTTATTTATTATCCCAGTAGCAAGTTCATAAATAGATGAGGGAGCCATCTGGGGTAGAAATGATAAAGGAATGAAATAGAAGGAAAAAGTTGTTTTTTCTGACTACATTGCCTTATATTTTGTAACGAAAGATCTTCTCAGTCTATGTACTCTCTCAGAAGTTCGTATACAGAACCTTCTATAGAGGAGAAAGAAGATCAACTGACTTGTCTGGATGGGATCCTTACAGATCCCATTTTTCCTAAGCTGGTGGGTCTTAGGATTCTTGCACTGCATATGGAAAAGTCAGACCCATAAAAATACATACTTATATCTATTTTTTTCCAAAAACTTCCATGTATTTATTACTCAGTTCATTCTTAGGGCAAAGTAAAAGAAAAAGGGAAATCAGACTTTTAATTTAAACTACAAATCTTTCTGGGTAGTATTAAATATTTCAGTCTGAATTATGTAGAGCATAAATATTTATGAATTATCTTGATTCTTCTCCAATGTAGGAGTTGTGCATAACTTTGTTATGAGCTTTGTATTTTTTTTCTAAAACCATTGGAAAATGGGCCATGTTTGCTTTTGTTTCTTGAATGACTACACTCACTTCATCCTGACAGTCTTTGTAAAAAGACCTGGTAAACAGCCCTTCTAAATATATACATCATGTTGAAGGCATAGAAAAACATATCTATTGAAAGTTAAAAATCCATTGTTGTTCTATGTTAAGCAAATCAAACAAATTTGTCACACAATACCCAGTCTTTATAAATTGGTTCTAAATTGATACACTAAAAAAATCTAGTGATTTTTCATTGTTTATATGGTGAATTTGTCTAAGTTGTCAAAACCTTTGATTTCTTTTAATTTTATGTCCAAGACTGGAACTCTAAATCAGTATATTCTGCTTTCGCTCATTGGCTCTACCAACTAATCCAAGCTTCCAACCTCAATTTAATCCCCTTTAAAATAAGAATAACTGATTTAGGAGTTACTCTTTTGCTTACTTCTGTTTTTTTCTATAATGTTAAATAATTTTTGATGCAGTTAAATCATATTTCCATTGTTAAAAATGTTTTAGGATGTTGTTCCATTACATAATCCTTGTACTTGGTTTTCTAGAATGTTTCTTAAATAACTCTAGTCATTTTAGTTGGACAGAAAGCTCTACAAACTGACATTTTAACATATATCAAGTATGACTCTATAATCCACAAATCAAACTAATAGATTGAAAGCTAATAAGAGTCAAATTGTAGGTTACTGTCTAAGAACTTGGAAAAATCACCAGGATTGTTATGATGTTGAAAAGATTACGTTACTGCATTGTTGGTGGGATTGTAAACTTGTTCAACCACTTTGGCAAGTAGTATGGAGGTTCCTCAAAAGACTCCACATAGAGCTCCCCTATGACCCAGCAATCTCACTTTTGGGCATTTAACCAAATGTTTACAAACAAGACCACACTAAAGCTACCAGCACAACTATGTTTATTGCAGCATTATTTACTATAGCTAAGATATGGAACCAACCCAGATGCCCCACAGTAGATGAATGGATCAAGAAAATATGGTATATATACACAATGGAATTCTATGCCTCCAGCAGAAAGAACAACATTGCCCCATTTGTTAGGAAATGGAAAAACTTGGAAAAAAATTATATTATGTGAAGTAAGCCAGGCCCAAAGAAACATAGGTCCCATGGTATCCCTTATTTGCAATACCTAGTATATGTCTGAGTCACGCAGAAAAGGTCAATTAAGGTGATGTTAGGGAAATGAACCCTAAGATATGTATTCAAATGTTTTTTTTCTTTCATGAGATTGTTTCTAACACATTTATAAGATTATTTCTTTGTTGCTTTGTATGTCCCTCCCCCATAGTATAA
The DNA here is from genome assembly GCF_024711535.1 of Dipodomys merriami. NCBI lineage: Eukaryota > Metazoa > Chordata > Mammalia > Rodentia > Heteromyidae > Dipodomys > Dipodomys merriami. The sequence continues at coordinate 6,628,069 of NW_027206368.1, forward strand.
CCCCTGCTTTCACTGTATTTGATGTCGGTATAATTTGTGGAGGGAAAGGATAAAAACAAATCATTTAAATAGGGATACAGGTGGACCCATTGCAACAGTGAGATGTACAAGTAATTATGTCGAAAAGGAACTTTACAACTTTGGTGCAGGGGGGTAGCAAGGAGCATTGGGTGGGGGATGGGGGGAGGATGGGAAGGGATGGGAAGGGGAAACAAAGGAGGAGGCTACAATACTTGATAAGAAATGTACTCATTGTCTTGCCCATGTAATTGTAACCCCTCTGTACAGTATTTTCACAGTAAAAAGAAAAGATTAGATGATAAAAATGTATTTCAAGTTGTTTAGCATGATTTGTCTAGGCACCAGAGTTCTGTGAGGGGGAAAAAATGAAATCTATGTTGAAGTTCACATAGATATATAAAAAGTGCTTCCAGTTTATTAGGCATAAAGCCAATAGGCCCCAAAATAAAGTTTAATTATAAAGCCAAGCTGGATATGAAAAACAATGAGGTAAAGTAGAAAATTCTTGAAGGAAATTAATATATAACTGAAATGGCTTCTGGAGCTTTTAAAAAATTATAACTGGCAGATTAACTAGAAATCAATCATCTTATAAATATGTTAGAAACAATAGCAAGAAAGAAAAACAATTTAAGTCCTTATCTTGAGGTAAATGCTTGATAAGAAATGTACTCATTACCATGCTCATGTAATTGTAACCCCTCTGGTATGGTATTTTCACAGTAAAAACAAAACTTATTAATAAAAAATCAATCAATTGCCTTTAAATCAAACATTGGTTATTCTTCATCAGAAGTTCTTAAAACATGACTGGTGCATATTGTAGAAGGCATGAAATTTTTGTTTTGCTGTTTTCTGGCCCTTCTATACCATTAGGGATACTGTATTATTCTTTGTGTAATCACCTCAAATCCAGAATACTTTATAATTATTCAACTTGGAAGTTCCTTTGCTATACTCATATCCTGACACACTCTTTAACTATTCTATACTGAGTATTGATATAGTGAAAAATATTCCAGTGTTAAAATAATAAAACAAATAAGCTACCACTAAATGAGAGCTATTCATTCACAATTCAATTAACAAATTATTTTAGGCAGTTTTATATACATAGCCTCTGCTAAGGGCTAAAGAAACAATGATGACAAAGACAAAGGTTATTTCTAGTCTTGTGAGCTGTAAAGTTTTGTATGGAAAAGAGACACTATGCTGGTAGCTCATGCCTATGGTCCTAGCTACTCAAAGCCTCATGTGGTAGAGAACTAGACATCACACACACACACACACACACACACACACACACACACACACACACGTACACACAAACAACCTCAGGGACACTTTTCCAATCCTTAGTTCAAGCCCCAATAATGGTACTAAAGAAAGAAAAAAATAAGAGGCACAAAAAAATATCACACAACCCACATGACTGACATTGTTACACAGCAAGGAAGGAAAAGAAAGTACTCACCTATTCAGATCCACAGTCTAAGAACAAGTTGGTGAAAAAGTGTTCCCAGAAGACCAAACAGGAGACCCAAGAAACTTCCCAATAGCAACCTCTTATGGGTAGGCACAGTTAAGTATCACATCTTCCTTCTTGCTCTGAAGAATGCTATGACCAATTACAGAAAACCTAATGGGTTAGGTGATTCACAAAGGAATAGAATGTTCACAGATACCTTCTATAGTTTTCCAGTAGTGTTATCAAGTACCTTGAATAGGTCTGGGAAGTTGACTCAGTGGTAGAGTGTTTGCCTTACATGCATGAGTCCCTGGTTTCATCTCATCAGCAACACATAAGCAGAAAAAAGCTGGAAGTGGTGCTGTGGCTCAAGCCACTCAAGCTGAAGAGCTGAAGGACAACACCCAGGCCCAGAGTTCAGGCCCCACAACCAACAACAAATAAAAAAGAAACGTCAGTAGTCCAATGTAATACCTTCAGATCAGAAATATCTTTTTCAGTTATCCCCAACACTGAACAACTCTACAGCCAGGGAATGTGTGGAGGATGAGCAGGCAGTATTTGAAGGAGGAAGGACCATGCCGCCTGCATCTTTTACAGCAATTATATTCAAAACATAATAAAACTTCAGTAACAAAAAAAGAAATACCTTTTCTCATGATACTTGCATAGCTGGAGGACAGCTACACAAAATCCAACACAAAACATAAGTAAGAAATCCTTTCCTTGTTGTGCTTCACTATCCAGGCTTCTCTAAGGTGAACTCAGTTTTGCCTATTCCCCAGTCGATAGAGAAGCCATGAGGCAGGAGCAAGGGCACGACTTTTGCCAGAAAAAGGACTGCCAGTTTCCTTTAAGGAGAGAGGACAAAATAGGTCAGAGGAAAAGTGTGTTAAGAAATAATGTGAAGTCCCATGGTTTCCCTTATTTGCAATATATAATATATGTATGAGTCAAGCAGAAAAGATCAGATAAAGTGATGTTAGGAAAATGAACCCTTAGATATGTATTTTAATGTTTTTTTTTCTTTCATGCATGTGTTTCTAACGCATTTATAATATTATTTCTTTGTTGCTTTGTATGTCCCTCCCCCACAGTATAACCCCTGCTTTCACTATATTTGATGTCAGTATAACTTGTGAAGGAGATGGGGAAAAACAAGTCGTTTAAGGATACAGGTGGTCCTGTTGCAACAATGAGAAGTACAAGTTGTCATGTCGAAAATGAGCTTTACAATGTCGGTGCAGGGGCGGGGGGAGGGGAGGGGAAGAATTGGGAATGGGGGGAGGGGGAGGCTGGGAAGGGATGTGAAGGGTAAACAAAGGAGGAGGCTGCAATGCTTGGTAAGAAATGTGCGCATTATCCTGCCCATGTAATTGTAACCCCTCTGTATAGTATGTTCACAAATAAAATTAAATTAAATTAAAAAAAAAAAAGAAATAAGGTGAAGACTGGTTTCTCATCAGTGGAATGTGCTTACAGCCATGAAGAACAATCCTGTATAAATGCTGTACTATGGAGGAACCAATAGACAGCTGTCTATTTGCCTGTGTGCAAATGGGGATTGGCTATAATGAACATAAGATCATATTATAGAATGATTAAAAAGAATTCTTTTATTAATTTTTTTTTGTCAGTCGTGGGGCTTGAACTCTGGGCCTGGGCGCTGTCCCTCAGCTCTTCAGCTCAAGGCGAGCACTCTACCACTTGAGCTACAGAGCCACTTCTGGTTTTCTGGTGGTTTATTGGAGATAGGAGTCTCACGGTCCCTCTTGCCCGGGCTGGCTTTGAACCGCGATCCTCAGATCTCAGCCTCCTGAGTAGCTAGGATTACAGGTGTGAGCCACCAGCACCCGGCTATTAATAAGTTTTTTTTTTTAGTGAAAATACTGTACAGAGGGGTTACAATTACATGAGCAAGGTAAAGGTAATGAGTACGTTTCTTATCAAGCATTGTTGCCGCCTCCTTTGTTTCCCCTTACCATCCTTGCCCTCCTACTCCCTTGCCTCACCCCACTCTACACCCCCTTCCACTAATGCCCCACACAAACATGCCAAAGGGAACCAGGCACCAGTAGCTCAAACTTGTAATCTTAGCTACTTAGGAGACTGAAATCTAAGGATCAAGATTCTAAACCAGCCCTGTCTGTAAGAACCTGATCTCCAATTAACCACCAAATGGCTGGATGTAGAGCTGTGATTCAAGTGGTAGAGCACTAGTCCTGACCAAAATAGTTGAGGGACAGTGCCCAAGGTCTGAGATTAATCTCTAAGACCAACATACCCACACAGACACACACACACACACACACACACACACACACACACACACACACACACACACAAACACATAAACACACACACACACACACCAAAAAACTGGATTGAGCCTAACATGGTAGGGGTGTTCCTATAGTCCCAGGTGCACAAAAAGCTGAGAAACTAGAAATAATTGAGACCTTGTACTAAAATGAACAGCAAACAAAGGCATTAGTTGTTCCCCACCTCAGCTGGAGGGCCCCTATGGTAATAGTTTAGATAAAAGAATGATCTCTGTCTAGTTCAGCACAGATACTACACTGTGAGTAAATAAGTCTTTAGATGATTACACATAGGGCTTTCAGTCATCACAGTGTGTATCAGCCAGCATTAGTGACCCAGAACCTCAAACGCTCCATTATGTACATCTATGCTGACAAAGCTTTCAGATGATGTAGCCCAGAAAATATCTGATAGCCATTGTCTAGAAACTCACTAAAGTATTAAATAATACCTGTCTTGAATTTCTGATTCATAAAATTATGAGCAAATACTTTTTTTTTTTTGGTCGGTCGTGGGGCTTGAACTCTGGGCCTGGACGCTGTCCCTCAGCTCTTCAGCTCAAGGCGAGCGCTCTACCACTTGAGCTACAGTGCCACTTCCGGTTTTCTGGTGGTTTATTGGAGATAGGAGTCTCACAGTCTCTCCTGCCCGGGCTGGCTTTGAACCGCGATCCTCAGATCTCAGCCTCCTGAGTAGCTAGGATTACAGGCGTGAGCCACCGGCGCCCGGCGCAAATAGTTGTTTTAAACTGCTAGGATTTGGGTAATTTGTTACATGGCAGAAGCCAGGTGAAGGGAAGTGATAGGGTAGAGAGGAAGGTTAGCCAAGAGTTAAGTCCCAAAAGATAGTTAAGTCTTCATGTTAGCTGAGAAATGTGGTTCATTATACTACTTCACTACTTCTGTTAATACCTTAATTTTGGCTTTGTAAAACACACTGACATAACCATATTATATACAGCATATTACAATATAGTACAAAATTATAATCACCCCATTTTGTTTATAATCAAAACTATTATCAGCCTATATTAGAATGTTGCAAATTCTACCAACATTTCACAGATTTTTTCAAGTAAAAGATTTTAAAAAGGGAGATTGTCCCCCAACAAAAAATCTTCAAAGAAACAACTGTCCAATAAATAAGTGGGCTAAAGATTTAAAGAGAAAATTCTCTGAAGTGGAAAGACACATGAAGAAATGCTCAACCTCCCTAGCCATAAAAGAAATGCAAATCAAAACAACATTGAGATACCACCTCACCCCAGTTAGAATGACTATATTCAAGAATTCTAATAACAACAGATGCTGGAGGGGATGTGGACAAAAGGGCACCTTACTACAATGTTGGTGGGAGTGTAAACTTGTTCAACCACTTTGGAAAGTAATATGGAGGTTCCTCAATAGACTGCACATAGAGCTCCCCTATAACCCAGCAATGCCACTTTTGGGCATTTACCCAATTGTTCACAAACACTAAAGCTACCAGCATGACTATGTTTATTATGCATTATTTACCATAGCTAAGATATGGAACGAACCCAGATGCCCCTCAGTAGATGAATGGATCAAGAAAATGTAGTATATAAACACAATGGAATTTTGTGCCTCCATCAGAAGGAATGACATTGTTCCATTTGTTAGGAAATGGAAAGACTTGGAAAAAATTATATTAAGTGAAGTAAGCCAGGCCCAAAGAAACATAGGTCCCAAGGTTTCCCTTATTACAATAACCAGTGTATGTCTTGAGTCAAGCAGAAAAGGTCAGACAAGTTGATGTTAGGGAAATGAACCCTAAGATATGTATTCAAATGCTTTTTTTTCTTTCATGCGATTGTTTCTAACAAATTTATAAGATTATTTCTTTGTTGCTTTTTATGTCCCTCCCCCATTTTATAACCCCTACTTTCACTGTATTTGATGTCGGTATAATTTGTGGAGGGGAAGGGATAAAAACAAATCATTTAAATAGGGATACAGGTGGACCCATTGCAACAATGAGATGTACAAGTCATTATGTCGAAAACAAACTTTACAACTTTGGTGGGGGGGAGGAGGATTGGGTGGCGGTCAGGATGAGGATGAGAAGGCTACAATGCTTGATAAGAAATATACTTATTATCTTGCCCACGTAATTGTAACCCCTCTGTACAGTATTTTCACAATAAAGTAAAAAGGGGAGGATTGTTATGAGGAATCTGGGTTAAGATTCAAATGTACTTGTGGACCTGGGATAGTTTATCTTGAAGAATAAAGTTAATAATAATAATATAAATAAATAAAGAGTTGATGTTAAGGTGGTGCCATAGCTCAGTGGTAGTCATTGCCTAACACACAAGACTCTGCAGTACCACAGTATGTGTGTGTGTGTTTGTGTGTGTGTGTGTCTGTGTGTGTGTCTGTGTCTGTGTCTTTGTGTGTGTGTGTGTGTGTGTGTGTGTATTTCATAACTGGTTGAAACTTGATGAAACCCGGTGAAAGCTTTACACCACTTTGGATTACATGTTCATTTCATTACATTTACATTATTCATAAATGAGTTAAGATACTAAAAACAAAACATTTTAAACTATAAAAAGAAAAATAGTAGACAATTTCCCATTGTGATATATGCTCTAAAAAATACAAGATTATTTGCGAAACAGAGATTTGTTCATTTTCAAGGATCCAAAGATTCCCAGAAAGAAATAATATTCTGCAAAATGTTAATCTGTAAACTAGGAATTAAAAAGCATGTAACTAAATGATGATGGGAAGGAAGATTAAGAGAAGAAACAGGAACTAAGTGACATAGGGTTGACTGTATTGGTTTATAGAATATGCAAAGTGAGAACTTCAGATAAATAGAGGAAAGAGTTTCCATCAAGATATATCTTTGTCAGCTGGAGACTTGACAGGTTAAGATAAACTTAACAGATCAATGTCTCTTCATCCTAATTGGAACTGAAAAAAACCCAGTAATAAATGTTTACCTATCTACCAGGTCAGCACAGGCTACACACAGGAACTCAGAGTCGCCTATATCATAAAACAGTGAAAAAGCTATTTACTACAGTTTGGGGAGGTCCTTTATCAATTTTATGCTATTCTAGTAATGGCTTAATCTTTTAGCTTTGCATAAAAGATTTAAAACTGCCTTTTGAATGACCATCTATTTCACAAAGATTCCAGAGTTTAAACTTTTCACCTCTGGCTGCACAGAATGAATCAGTAGTACCTGAAATTTACTAACCACTTAAAAACTAGGTATATGGAATGAAAGGGTACAGAATATAATGCAACACAGGCAGGTTTCAGCAGCTCAGCGTGACATTTAGCCAGTGATACAAATGAAACAGCTAGGTGACATGGAAAGACCTAAACAAATCTAGCAAGGTGCTTATTCTTAAACCAAACAGAAGGAAGTTTGACAGGTGAACGAACACAGCAACACTGTTATTTCAGAGGTCAGAAGACTTGCTGTCCAAGCACCAGCTATGTCTGTACTTTCTAACATGCTTAATGCATGATACACACCACTATGTGCACAAGTACACACACTTACACGCACACACATTGAAAAACCAGTTGCTTTCATTATATGTAATTTTTATCTTTAGATGTTGTCTCAATTATTCAGAGTATTCTGAACTGTAAGAGACTTGAAAGATACTATATTATCTAACAGAAGAAAGAAGAAAACTAAATTCCCATATTTTGGTTCTTTCACTATATTCTCAGAAGGGGAATTCGAGATATATAAACATAAACTGCAGACTGTGAGTGTCCTGTAAATGTACAAGTCATTTTTACTTTCTTTCTTTTTTTTTTGGTCGGTTGTGGGGTTTGAACTCTGGGCCTGGGCAATGTCCCTCAGCTCTTCAGCTCAAGGCTAGCACTCTACCACTTGAGCTACAGCACCACTTCCATATATATATATACATACATATACATACACATGTATACATATACAACATATGCATGTATATACATGTTATATATTATGTATGTATATCTACATATATGTTATATGTTTTATATATGTTGCATGTGTTGTATACATGTATATATGTTATACATACATGTATATATGTTATATACATATATACATGTATGCATAAATGTGTGTATATGTGCATATATACATAAGCATGTGTGTATATATACATATATACATGTATACACACATATATACATATACATATATACATACATCTATATCTTCTCCTGAAGTTGCTTTTTAATCAAAAAAATGTTTAGACTTCAATTTTGTTAATTTTTTTGAAGAACCAACTCTTTGTTTTGTTGATTCTTTCTATAGTTTTTTTGGATTCTAATTCATTTAATTCTAATTTAATTTTAATTATTTCTTTCTGTCTACTGGATTGGGGATTATCTTGCTGCTCTTTTTCAAGGAGGTTCAGATGTCTCATTAAATTGTTGGTTTCAGATCTCTCCAATTTGTTGATGTAGGAACTCAGAGCTATAAACTTGCCTCTGAGTACTGCCTTTCCTGTGTCCCAGAAGAGCCGGTAATTTGTGTGCTCATTTTTGTTGAATAGCATTAACCTGTGAATTTCCTTTCTAATCTCTTCCATGACCCACTCGTGATTCAGCAGTGTGTTGTTCAACATCCATGTGTTACCGGACTTTCTTTGGTGGCTTTTGGTGTCGAGTTCTAATTTTATTCCCTTGTGGTCTGAGAGAATGCAAGGTATAACTTCAATGTTTCTGAATTTAGACAAGTTTGCTTTGTAGCCTAAAATGTGGTCTATTTTAGAAAACGTTCCATGTGCTGCTGAGAAAAACGTGTATTCTGATGCGGTTGGGTGAAATATTTGTTAGATGTCTGTTAAATCTAGTTGATCTATGCAGTTGTTTAGATCTGTGGTTTCTCTGTTGAGTGTTTGCCAAGTTGATCTATCTAGTGAGGAGAGTGGTGTGTTAAAATCCCCAACAATTAATGTCTTTGGATCTATGTGGGATTTGAGGGAAAGTAGTGTTTCTTGGATAAATTTGGGTGCTCCGTTGTTTGGCATATAGATATTTAAAATTGTAATATCCTCCTGAAGGAGAGATCCCTTAATTAGTATGTGGCAACCTTCTTTATCTCTTCTCACAAATTTTAATTTAAAGTCTATTTTATCTGATATTAGGATTGCAACTCCCGCCTGTTTATGGGGGCCGTTTGCTTGGTAGATTTTTCTCCAGCCTTTAACATTGAAAATGTGTTTGTTTTTATGGGCAAGATGTGACTCCTGAAGGCAGCAGATAGAAGGATCTTGTTTTTTAATCCAACTAGACAGTCTATGTCACTTAATTGCATCGTTAAATCCGTTAATGTTGATAGATAGGACGGAGAGGTATTTGGGAGTTCCTGCCATGTTATGCACCTTCTTGGGGGCTGCAAAAACTGGGTTCTTCCTATGGTTCTTGAATTCTCAGTTTGGGTGCAGTGTCTTGGCCTTTTTTGTGGTCTTGCTGGTTTTCTCCTCACTCCAGTTAAAATGGCAAAAATCAAGAACTCTAACAACAACAGATGCTGGAGGGGATGTGGACAGAAGCGAACCATACTGCATTGTTGGTGGGAGTGTAAGCTTGTTCAACCACTTTGAAAAGCAGTATGGAGGTTCCTCAAAAGACTTCACATAGAGCTCCCCTATGACCCAGCAATCCCACATTTGGGCATTTACCCAAATGCTCACAAACAAGACCACACTAAAGCTACCAGCACAACTATGTTTATTGCAACATTATTTACCATAGCTAAGATATGGAACCAACCCAGATGCCCCTCAGCAGAGAAATGGATCAAGAAAATGTGGTATATATACACAATGGAATTCTATGCCTCCATCAGAAAGAATGGCATTGCCCCATTTGTTAGGAAATGGAAAGACTTGGAAAAAACTTATATTAAGTGAAGTAAGCCAAGCCCAAAAAAGCATAGGTCCCATGGTTTCCCTTATTTGTAATATCTAGTATATGTATGAGTGAAGCAGAAAAGGTCAGATAATATGATGTGAGGAAAATGAACCCTTAGATATGTATTTTAATGTTTTTTTCTTTTATCCATTTGTTTCTAATGCATATATAAGATTATTTCTTTGTTGCTTTGTATGTCCCTCCCCCACAGTATAAACCCTGTTTTCACTGTATTTGATGTCGGTATAGTTTGTGGAGGGGAAGGGGAAAAACAAGTTGTTTAAATAAGGATACAGCTGGACCTGTTGCAACAATGAGAAGTACAAGTTGTCATGTAGAAAACGAACTTTACAACTTGGGGGTGGGAGAATTGGGGGGAGAGAGAGGATGGGTATGGATGGGAAAGGTAAACAAAGGAGGAGGCTACAATGATTGATAAGAAATGTACTCACTATCTTACCCATGTAATTGTAACCCCTCTGTACATTATTTTCACAATTAAAAAATTAAAAAAAATTTGGACTTCAAAGATTGCAGAGGCGCACCTAGGAGCTAACTGAGATATCATGAAGAAACCAGTTTTAGTGTTCCAGTGAAAAATCCAAGGCTGGAGAGTCACCCAAGTGAGCCATCATAGTACAGAGAGTTTGGCCAGAGAGGAAAATTTCAGGCAGCCTGTTTAAGGAGGCAGATTTGAGCATACACCAGTGACCGAGGTGGCAGTGGCTGTGGCTGCCAACATAACAGTAGACCGAGCCTGAGGAAAAGGTGACAGAAACAGAGTGCAAGCAGCTTCTATTCACTACCAGTGTGAATTTACCAGGAGCAAAAATCTTCATCCTGCTGACCACAGATGGACGCAGATCACAGATAGCCTGAAAAACCAAGGGAAGGTAAGTACCCAAAAAGGCATTCCCATTCCTTCTCACAAAACAGAGTTTGGAAGGTAGCTCTTCCCCTATCATCCCAGAAGAATGTCATCTTTCATATTGGCAAAGACGGAGCCAGGGAAGCCAGTAGATACCTCAGGCCTTAGAATTAGACACTGCTGAGCCATTCAACAGTGCAAAGCAACCCAACCACTGGCACTCAGCTCCATACTGGGGAAATTTGACCTTTCCAGATGGGGGAAGGACCATCCAAGGCAGGGCAACTTTCTTCACAGAGTAAACAGAGCCAGAGGTGGCCCCACCCTCTGCGGCATGGCAGCAGCAGCTCTCCATGCTGCAGGATGTTAAAAATAAATAAATTCAAAACTGGAGAGTAAGAGAAAAGTCCAGGACTAGATGCATTCACAGCTGAATTCTACAAGGCCTTTGAAGCAGAACTCAATTGATACTACTCCAACTCTTCAATACAAATGAAAGTTCACTACTAATCTCATTCTAGGAAGCCTGCACAACCCTCATTCTCAAAACAGACAGGGGATCATCAAAGAAACAGAACTCAAGACCCATTTCTCAGATGACCATTAATGCAAAACTACAAAATCCTAGCCAATCAACTTCAACAATTCATCAAAAAAATCATACACTATGATCAAACAGGATTCATTCCATGGATGCAAAGTTGGTTCAATATACACAAAACAATAAATGTAATACATCACATCAACAGGAGCAAGGATAAGAATTACATAGTAATCTCAATAGATGCAGAAAAAAGATTTGACAAGATCCAACACCACTTTATTAAGAAAGCTCTGCAGAAACTAGGAATCCATGGAATGAACATTCCTCAATATAAGAAAAGCTGTGTATGACAAACTTACATTATAACTTATACTATAACTAGTATTATACATAATGGCAAAAGTAAAGCCATTTCCTCAAATTTCAGGAAGGAGACAGATTGTCCACTCTCTCCATTCCTCTTCAGTATAATATTAGAATACCTAGCTAGAAAAATAAAACAAGATGCAAACTTTAAGGGGATCTAAATAGAAAAACTCTTCCTCTTAGTAGATGACATGATTTTGTATTTAAAGAATCCCCTAGACTCCACCCTCAAGTTATTCGAGCTGATCTGAAACTTTGGCAAAATGGCAAGGTATATAAATTAACCCTCAAAATTCCGTGGCTTTTCTGTATGCCAACAATGAGAGTAACCCTATATCCTCAAATAGTTATACTTTCTTTCTGTTAAAGCAATCAAACTCCTCTCATTGCTCTTTTGGAAACATGTAGTATATATTTCCGTAGTCAGTCTACCATGAACACTACAAGTTACTTCTACTGAATTATTAATCTCTACATACGGAGCAATATTTTTCCATCTCTCCATTCCCATTCCTAACTTCTATTTCTTATAAAATCACTGTTCTATTCTCAATTTCTGAACATTTAAGTCCTACCACGAGTGAGATTATGCACATTTGCTTTTTTGTTCCTGCCTTACCTCACTTAACATGATTTCCAAAGGTCACAGTAATGTCAGCATCAAAGGCCAACACTGTTCCAACCACAATAGAAAACAGTTCTATTCGACGTTCTAAGTAGGTGAGTGACTAGTGTCCCTCCATAGAAAACAGTCACAGCTTCTGGTTCTAAACCTTTGAAAGGCAACTGTAGCCAGAGAATAGGATGAATTAAGCAGTTAATAAAATTTAAAATCCCTACCTAAGTCCTAAGTAACATATTAACCTCAGATTCCTAATTAGAAAATGCATGGCTTGCAATAAAAGCATTTGCTATTAATGAATGTAAATTATGCAACCAGTTTAATAATGTTTAACTATTGAAACTAATATTGAAACATTTGTTTGCCCTCTTTCTTCACAAGTTAATAAAAAACCAAGTAAATTAGAGCACTGTGACGTATCTCAATTGAAGAAAGAAAATCCTTCCTTTTAGAATGACTAATGAAACTTGAATTAAAATCAACCTCAAAGAAATTATGAGTGAAGGGGCTGGGAAGGTGGCTCAGTGGTAGAGCACTTGCCTTGCATTCATGAGGCCCTGTGTTCGATTCCTCAGCACCACATAAGCAAAAAGAAAAAAGCCGGAAGTGGCACTGTGGCTCAAGTGGTAGAGCAGTAGCCTTGAACTGAAGAGTTGAGGGACAGCGTCCAGGCCCAGAGTTCAGGTCCCATGACCGGACCCTCTCCTCCCCCCCAAAAGAAATTATGAGTGAAAACTATTGTCTACACTACTCTAGAAGACAAAGCCAATTTCAGTGTAGAACTTTTCTGGCATACAACAAATTCTTACAGTCTCACTGAATTATTTCACTACTATAATATCCTAGGTGTTACATATAGAAGGCACATAGGATGCGTATACAAATAAGAGATGGTGTTAATAGTCCTGTAGTTAGACTTTTCTTCATGTATCCCATTTCAAACACATCTATCCTCAAAACCTTACCCATGGCTGCACATTGGTGGATATCCATAAAGTAGGCAAATAGCTCTCAAGAAAATTCCACAGCAAAGTCAGACTATGCTCAAGAAAACTCTTAAAACTCATTTTAATAATATTTTTTTCATTTCTCCTCAGTACTATTTCCAAGTTCCTTCCAAAATTTTCCCTTGTCCTTTGATTGTCACCTAATTAAAACTATTAGTTAATGCACCTAATTCTACGTTTACGAGCCTATAATCATAAATTTAGAAGAGATGTTATAGATGTTCAATACATTTTCCTAAAATTGAACTACACACTATGGAAGCAATAATATCAGGGAAATCTCTAATCTTTTGCCAACCTAATTACTTCTTCAATGTTCTAGTGTCACTATTTTGAAAGAGCTATATAATCCATTCCCTGAGAGCTTCTATCTACTGATTGAATCTTGCCATTTGAAGCAGATATCGTGTTCTATAACTTTGTTTTCCTAGAGTTTCAGAAAACATAAAATTTTAGCTTCGTTTCCTATAGCACAATAGGAAATTTCTTCCTATCTTGATTTCATTCCTCTGAATATTCTGAGACAACCTTATACTTCTTCACTAAAAGCTATTGTTGGGTTGAAACTGATGCCATCCCTTTCACCTATTAGACTCATTTTTGTAACTTGAGTGCACATTTACTGTATGGGTAAGCCCAGGATATTTTTGATACTTGGTGCTAAGTAAAATTATTCTGCTCCACAGTGAGTGAGATAGTTAACAGTTCTAAATAGAGAATATAACATTTACCTCTACAAAATTTAGTCATTTCATCCTGTTCAAATTTCTTGAAATTCAAATTCCGTAATCCAGCATTAAAAATATAAGTAAGTCACTATTTAAACTTACGGAGTTAGATTTGCATAAATAGGTAAAACATTCGTGTGTGTGTGTGTGTGTGTGTGTGTGTGTGTGTGTGTGTGTGTGTGTGTGTGTGTGTGTTTTAGAAAACATTGGTTTTCTGTGGTTTTTGCCTTTTCTAAAAGTCCATTATATATGTCTAAAAATACTATTTTAAAAATACAATAATAAGTAGCTTTCAACTGCTATGGATCTTAATATTAAGACTCTATTAGCCTTTGAAATTCTAAATTTAGTCACATATTGTTAATCTAACAAAACTATGTACACCTTCTTTGGAATTAATCTATGAATTAGCAGAGTATGTCAACATATATAGAAATAAAATTAGTTCTATTATTCACTTCATCATGTAAATCATATTAATGATTACAATGTCATGTGCAATTTCAGAAGACACATATGATTTTTGGTAAGATTCTAGAAGTCATTGATAAATACTCAACAACCAGCATAAAGTCTTCATGCTCTGTGCCAAGCAAGTAAGGTCTAGTTAAAGTGTGATGGGAAGAGTCAGAGTACAATATATCCTAAAGCCATCCACAGCAATTCAGAGCCAGTAAGTCCCCCAAGATTATTCATTTTTTTTGGTGGGGGGAATCTGGTCATGGGGCCTGAACTCTAGGCCTGGGCACTGTCCCTCAGCTCTTCAGCTCAAGGCTAGCACTCTACCACTTGAGCCACAGCGCCACTTCTGGCTTTTTTCTTTTTGCTTATGTAGTGCTGAGGAATCGAACCCAGGGCCTCATGCATGCAAGGCAAGTGCTCTACCACTGACCCACCTTCCCAGCCCAAGAATATTCATTTTTTATGTCTTAAAAATAACCTGAATTTCAATGGCTTTGCAGTATCCCACTGTATTTGATTTCAACTAGAATTTATGCCTGAAAACTCTTAACTTCTAATGTTAAAAAATGTTAGTTTTATGTACCCAAACATTTTCTTAGTGCTCCAAATGAGGAGTTCTGGTCCTCTGACCTACCCCATGAAAAACATTGTGTGGTCAAATAAGCAGAAAATCTATTCCTTTTGGGTATCTATAATCCTCTTTGTCTATAATCCTCATTAGCTTTCTGTTTAAGATGGGTAGAACATTCCTTAACTCACCTAACCATATTAACTTTCCACAGGCTACCCTCAACATTTATTAACATTTCACTGACCTACAGAAACGTGGGGAAATTTTTACTTCTTTTCTTTAGTTATACATTTATCCCAGTACTATTCCATAGAGCTTTGTATTTCATATTTTAAATTTGTCCAGATTTGTGAAGAAATCCCTCCTCTTCCTTTAAGACCCTCTAAAGGTTAGATGCACATACTATTTCTTTTCTAAAAGAAGTTGGCAATATAGGTGGGAAAAAGAAAGTTTAGTGATAATCCTTATCATCTGAGACACTGAAGATCTTTAATTACTTGGATCTTTCTAACATATTCAGAGAGACTCAGAAAAGACATCAAAACAAAGAGGAGTCACCAATACTTTCTGGAAGTCCCTTAAAAGCACTAAAACCCTCATTTCTGTTTGGCTAAGAAAAATTCCCTTTCTCATTACCTAAAATGCTTGACCAACCTTACCTCTCTGAAATGAGGGTTTTTCCCCCCCTTTTATTAAAAAAAAACAGTCTGTTACAGATTATTTTGTTTTATTATTTGTAGTTTTTTCCTAGCTGTTCTGAAAGAAAAGGAATTTCCAAAACCATAGAGAGCTAATGCTATTTTTTCAGAAGTACACAGCAAAGAAGAATGAGTTTATAAATAAAAAAAATGTTTTGACAGGACATGTGACTTCAAATTCCAGACTTGTTTAGAGCTTGTACAAAGTTTTTGATAGACTGATAGAATCAAAAGATGGTAAAATTCTTTAAATGACTCTATGTGTGAAAGGATCCATTTGAGAAAATAATCATAGGTTAGCTGAAGAGAGGGAAGGAACAAATATCGAGAGTTCTTTTGGACTTTACCCTGAAGCAAGCCAAGTAAAACGAAATGTTTAATGAAATCTGTCTAAATCCAACCAACACATGCAGAAAAATGCCAAGAGGTCACTCACCCGGGGATACTACTAATGGTGGGACAAGTAAAGCAAAGGATGGACTTAATTCTGGGGTGATTTGAATCATAGCCACAATTAAAGCTTCAGTACCATGTCAAATACATTTCAACACTTTAAAATCCTTTGCTTGCATAAAGGTTTTCAAGTCAACTAATGACTAATGACTACGTGGAACAAAAGCAATGTATGAGAATTGCAATTATCACAACAACAAAGGAAAGAAAGCATAGGTGATATTAATGACCCACTGTATAGAACTCACGTTAATTTATCTCCATGAGTAAATGAAATAACTTCTTAAATGTGACTCCCTGCCAACATTCAAGCTCAATGCAATCGATCTTTCACACTGTAACCAGAGGAACCTTACAAACCTCATCATGGTTATTTCCCTACCTAAATAATGTCACTAGCATCCTGCTTCTCCAGAACTAAACTACAAATCACTGGTTTAACCTGAAAATCCTTCCCAGTTTCCCTTTGTCCCACCCTCTTCAGCTACATCATTTGCCCTAACTTCTCCATCCTCACCCCATTTCCACAATTTATCCAGAGCTCCACACATAATACACTTCTTAATTTTTTCATACCTGAACCATTTCATCAGCTTTCTCTCTTCTTGGATTGCCTTCCCTTCATTGCATCCCTTAGGAAATGATCTGTTGATCAAATTTATGTTCAAAGATCATTATCTCTTTAGAGGTCTTCTTTGCTCCCCTAGGTCAAATTAATGTTGATCTTCTTGTACCCACAGGAACCCCTTACAATAGATAATAAATTCTAACACATGAACATTATTAAGAAATGATTTTCTAGACATAGTTTTACTCAATTAAATCCTAACAATAACCTCATGAGGCTGGTACTATGATTATTATCATCAATTTTCAAATAAGACAGTCTGAGATATACAGACACTGAGTGTTCTAGATGAGGTCATTCAAGCATTCGCTGACAAACACAAATTTGGATACAGTTGGTCTGTCCCATTTACAGATTATCCCACAGTTCCATCGCTTGAGGTTCTCCTGGGATCAAGCTAAAAAGAGAATCCAGGGCTTTGTTTTACTAGAGGTTCCATGAGGCAGGAGTCAACTTCCATAGGAAGCCTCAAAATCAGGGGGAAAAAAGCAGATCCATGTTCTAAAATGGGCGATTAAGTCAAGCAAACCAAAAAGATAAGATTTCACAAGCCCTCAAATAAAGAGCAAATACAAATGTCAGAAACTGGGCTCTGAAATAAATAAAAAGTGAGAATAAGTCTGGTTCCATAAGCAGGGTAATTTCTAACTCCTTATGTCCTGAAAAATGAGTTAGGAGTTCTCCCTTAGAGGAAGTAGAAATAAATCTATCCATGTGCTTCAAAGTGTCAGAAAACTATAAACTCCCCCTTCAAAGCTTCTTCACTTCCCTGTTCAGGATAGAGGAGGTCAAATTTTGAACAGCTCCTCACTGGCCTGGGCAAGGTTCTCTCCCATCTGAACAGCACATTCCCCATACAGCAAAACAAGAACCACAGTCATTTATTTATAAATCATAGACTACTCAATTTTAAGTTTTCTGTGCATGATGCTGGGATTAACTTCTTGTAATTGCTAAACAAGCACTCAATACTGAGCCAAGTCCCTAGCCCTCATTTATAACTTTTATCAGCTTGCTATTTGTCTTAATTGGCACTGCATTTCAGGTCAAATTTCACCAAATTTCTTCAGCAATATCCTTGTTCCCTCTGGCACCCTATTCTGCAAATTGCATTTTTCTTCACAGATTTAGTGGAAAAGGAACACATTTTTTAGGACCCTACTCAAATGCATTTTTCTTCATGAATTGTTACTTTTTCAACTTTACTGAAAGTAAGCTGATTCTCTCAAATTCCTATACACATTCTTTGTACCAATTAAAGGTATTCTCTGTATTTTTTATGTCAATAGCCATGATTGATGATTCTATTCCCAGTGCAACTACCACTAATACTAGAATCTATCTCTTTTTTTCCTGTGCTAGAACTGAGTTTCAACTCATGGCTTGGAATTCTCAAGTTCTCAGTTGACCATACCTTCACTTCCAACATTTTTCTGATTAGTTGAAGGTAAGAATCTCACTGATTTTACTACTCCAAACCCCATGATTCTTAAACTGAGCCTCTTGAGCAGCTAAGCTTATACATGTGTGCCCCCAGAACCTGGGTTCACTTCTTAAGAATATGCTATGGGGGCTGGGACGGTGGCTCAGTGGTAGAGCGCTTGCCTCCATGCATGAGGTGCTGGATTCGACTCCTAAGCACCACATAAGCAAAAAGAAAAAAGCTGGAAGTGGTGCTGTGGCTCAAATGGTAGAGCACTAGCCTTGAGCTGAAGAGCTGAGGGACAGCAATCCAGGCCCCAAGTTCAGGCCCCACAATCAGAACACCCCCCATCCCCCCCAATAAAAAGAATGTGCTATGTGCCTTTACATATAGTCACTTATTCAGCAACCTGAAATGCAGTTGTTGTTTCATGTCAGTAAATAAGAATAACTTTGAAAAACTATGAAATAATCTTTTGCTGAAAAGACATATTCTTTTTTTTGGGGGGGGTCCGGTCATGGGCCTGAACTCTGGGCCTGGACGCTGTCCCTTAGCTCTTCAGGTCAAGGCTAGCGCTCTACCACTTGAGCCACAGCTCCACTTCAAGCCTTTTTCTTTTTGCTTATGTGGTGCTGAGGAATTGAGCCCAAGGCCTCAAGCATGCAAGGCAAGCGCTCTACCACTGAGCCACCTTCCCAGGCCTGAAAAGTCATATTCTTATCCTTATTTTATAAACAAGAAAACTAAGATACTAAATTATTGACAATCTTGTCAAGTTGACACAGCAGTTAGCCGTAGAGATGTGAAGTGACTCCAGGCCTGATTTCTACATACAGTTATACTTACTGTGTGCTGACTCACTTTTCTTGTCTCCATGTAATAAGGCTAATATCATGTGAACATGGACTGAAAGCAGAACAAATTATAATCAGTAGAAAATGAGTCTCTCTTCTGAGCTGAGGCATTTTAGAGTACAACCCTGGAAACCACAAAAGAGAGAGCCTGGATCTAAAAAACACATTACACAATGCAGATGTGTTTTACATCAGACCTTCAGAAAGCAAAAGACAAACCAGCGATGATCCCTTAGTTCTCTAATTTGTTTTTCTTGTTGTCAATGCTGCTATAATAGAGACTCTCAAACCTAGTTTCTCAACTCCAACTCTACTCCAACTTCTCATTCAACATTTCAGAGTATTTTTCAGCTAAAACAGGCAGAAGAAAGAAGAGAAGGAAATGAATACAGTAAAGGCTACTAGCTTCTTCACATGGAAATAAAACAACAGTGAAGCAATCAGATAGAATATGTGAGGAACTCATGGAGAACCTCACAAATCCTATAGTACCTCAGGTGTAATCTCAGATTCCACAAGATCATCTCAGAGTAAGAGAAGAGGACTGAATGCAAACAAGTTATGCAGTTGTCTTACTCCAACAAAAATCTTTTCTAGTCTTTCTACCT
Source organism: Dipodomys merriami (assembly GCF_024711535.1). NCBI lineage: Eukaryota > Metazoa > Chordata > Mammalia > Rodentia > Heteromyidae > Dipodomys > Dipodomys merriami. Next base: position 6,647,615 of record NW_027206368.1, read on the forward strand.
ATACTACATTTACATATTAGTTTCATTTCCTGTGTATCAGGAAATCTTGTCTAACATTGGAATACAGAGACTAACATTGGAATACAGACTCTAACATTGGAATACAGGAGTCAGAATAGCTTTTAGAAACAGCACAAATTCATTCATGGCCTTCTTTATTTCAGTTTCTATAATAGTAGGCATTATCCTCTCTACTGCCTTTCCTATGCATTGGTCATAATACATACACTCTTTCCAATACTATTAAATTTAGAAATATTAAATGTGTTTTCCTCCCTCCAAGCAAATTCACCATGGCAATTTACACTACTCACAAAAACCCAAATATATACACATTAGTTAATGGCAGTATTTCTCACAATGGTGAAAAACTAGAAACCTCAGTGTTCCACACTAGTTTTATTATTGTATTTTCTATAAAAGATTATTTCATAGTGTTTTTAAAGTGATTCTTCTTTACAGACATGAGACAACCACATTTCAGGCTTGTGAGTAAAATTGTAAATTACAAACATCTGTATTTTGATTCTATTTATGTGTGTGTTTGTATATATGTCTGAGGACTATTTTGTGTATGGAAATAAAGAAGGCATAAAAATCTGCTTCAGAATTTCAACAGTTCTTTATTATTGATAGGTTTTGAGATGCACTTCACTTCTATACACTTCTGTGTTGCTTCTGTTTTAAATGTTCATATATCTTTGTGTATATATATATATATATATATATATATATATAAAGGATTTTATATATATATATATATATATATATATATATATGATTAGAAATATAGCTTAATGACAGTGCTTATCTAGCATGCTTAAGATACCAGGTTCAATATCCACTAGCACAAAAATCACAAATGTAATACAGATTCATATTGGGAAAATGTTTAAGCTGTATCTTAACTGCCACTTTCCAGCACACCAAAATTTCATTCAATGGATACACAAAGTGAAATAAACTAAGGTTAGCAATTTAGTTTACAGAGATCATTTCTACCTAGTTTCTATAATCAGAATGTTGCCTGTTATTACTCAATCTATGATGAAAATAATGAGGTTTCAAAAGTACATTCAGAGTTAATTCTTTCACTTCAGATTTCAACATTAAACCATCAAGGTAGATTCTATATATAGACCATAATTCCAATGAAATCTTGGGTAAAAATCTTGTTGCAGAATGAGTTCCTAAGTGATAATGGTTTTCTCTTTCTGACCACATTTCCAATTTATGAAGTCATAAATGTAACAGTACCAGAAATCTTACTGGCTGTCAAATAAAGAAAAAATAAGAGAGGCTCTAAACTATATTTGTTAACACACCAAGCAGTATATCAGACAAGATATTGTAAAATAAGATCTATACTTTAAGCCTCTTTTACCAGTTAAATGATTTTTTTCAAATAAGAAAGTAATAGACAAAATACACCATCAAGTTTTCTATTTTAAAATCTAACCACCAGAATTTACCAACTAAGATTGAAAAATAGGAGAATAAACAGGAAAAGGTTCTAAAATCCTATTGGAACAATAACCTGTGATATCACGGGTTATTCCACCAGAGTATGAATGAAGTTTTATTTTAGGGCTAGCCCATCCATTAAACAGATGCTACATTAAACTTAAAGTTGCTTAATAACAAAGTATTTGTGTCATTGGCTATTCTGGTTAAATACACACTATGTTCATTATGGTTAAAACAATAAATCTTAATTTGTACTTTAAGTCATAGTTCAGTTGGTTGCATAGCTATTCAGGAATGCTCTCATTCATCTAAATGGTGACTTACAGAGACAGGATTCTTCCATATTGCAGTTTAACATTTGGAATATGTAGTTTCCAAGGTTGCCACAGAACAGATGCTGGGGAATAAAATACAGGATTTTATGGATTGAGCTGGAAATTGCATATACCATTTACAACTATGTGCTGTTTTCTAGAATTTAACCATATTATTTTACCTTGCTCCAAGAAAGGATTGAAAATATAGTTTATGTACCTAGGAAGACAAAATGGATTTGTGAACATGAGGAATGCTGCTGTAGTTTGATGTTAACTGTTCTTTTTATCTTTGTAGAACATATTAGATACTATGGTAATTTCTTTCCTTTTCTGTATGCCTCAAACTCATGTGGCAAAGGAACACTCACTGCTCTAAAGTATAGACCTAAAAGTTATCTCCAGCTTCTCCCTTTCCTCAGTGCTCCCACAGTCATCAACATTCCCGTGGCTCATTTTTTTCAGCCTATTCCTTTATCACCAGCACCACCAGCTCACGTGTTCAACTAGCCTCTCCTGGAAAGAAATCTCTGCCTCCACTCTGACCTCAACCACAATTTTCCCACCCCATCCATTGTCACTTCCACCAATGCAGAAACAATAACAAATCTTTCTTATCCTAAGACATATTACCACTCTCCTTACCTTTACACTTCAGTAGGTTTACTTCAAGCTCTATAAACTGAGACAACTAACTTTTTGATCCTTTTGCTCAATATTATAGTTTAACCAGTTGTATTATATTCTGACTCCAGGACGTCTTTACTGTCTATATTTTGCTGCACCCTACTTTCCAGACTCTTGTTCTCTATTACTTAAACATATGCTTCTGTGGCAGAAAAACAAACATTTTATTCTGCTGAAAATTTTCAGACTATTTTCTTCTAGTTTCAGGGAATAACCAATAAATTCTCATCATCTAAATCACCTATCTCCATAATGGCACATCAGAATTTCTTGATCCTAACTGTAAGTTGGTACTTACTGTTGAGCCTTCCTCTATGGTCACATTCTGCTTATTCTCCCCAACTTCTAGTAACTACAATTCTATTCTCAACTATGACATCAGCTTGGATAGGGTGGGGAAGTGAGGGTGGGGACGTTTTTTCTTTTCATCTTCTCATGACAGTTAACATGATATACTGAGTTTTATTTTAGAAAGGTATATTGTTTTGACTAATAAACCAAAATTAATAAAAAGATAATAATGATAATAACAGTGATTTGAAGAACAAAACTAAAAAATCAGTGGCTTGACAGAAGTTTGTTTCTTCTCTCCTAAAGTCCAAATTAGGTATTCATGATAGTCAAGCAGCTCTTCTCTTGATGTAGGAATACAGATTCTGCCACGGATTCTGCTTAACTTTGATATTTGGCTTCCAGTGTCACTAGTGCAAGAAGAGAAAGGATAATGATTAGGAGAGTTTTGTAGATGAGGCCTGAAAATAGCACATATCATGGGACTGACAATATTACATGGCTAGAACTCTTTTACATGGCTACACATAAAAATCAAAGTAGGGTGTGAACTCAAAGGATACTGGATCTGAAAAATAGCTTTCCTTTAACTATTTTCCTATCACTCCAGCTCCTTCCTCCTCTGCATATTTCTAGTATTTTCTAGAACCTTCCTGATATGCTGCATCAAACTCTGAACTGGACTCTGTTAAATATCTCACAATATCTCCTACAACTACAAAACTGCTCTGCACACTAAATGAGTTCCTTACATATGGACTAAGGAGACAAACAATAATCTCTTAGGAGCTATTAAAGTATATATAGGCATTTCTTCATATTCTAAGTGGTCCCAGACTTCTAGAAATAGAGAGTTTGGCTCTACACATTTTATTATTCCTTTCCTTGCCATATAGATATACACTTGCAATATTTTAAAATATGAAATGCTTTAGCAATTTGTTTGTCATCCTTATACAGTAGACATGCTAATCTCTGCATCATTTTGATCTTAGTATACAGTATATGTTGCTGTAGCAAGTAGTTGATATTGCTTTCTATTGCCTTCAGCATGTTGATGCTCTAGCCAGCCCTTCTTTACTGTTTCTACAATATGCAGCAATGGGTTCTACAACATATACAATCAAATAAATACAATCTCTAACAAATGTAATTATTCCATATTATATATTACATTGTTATATATTAATGTAATTACTAACATATATTTGATTATAGTTTACAAGAGAATAAATAAATGCGAAATTGTTCATGCTGTGGCCCCTGGGAGCACTTGTTCACTTTGCAGATGCCCATCCCTAAAATAATATAAACTTGTCTTCTTTCCTCTCTTCCTACCATTACCATGTGTTCATTGAAGAGTATTTAATAAATGAAGTCATCTAAGAATTCTAACCAAATCTACAATTTTATCAGCAATTCACCTTTATATTATCCCAATAAATCAAGACAGAAAGAGATGAAGAAGAAGAAATTAGAGAGCTAAAGAAGTCTTAAAAGTGTGGTGGATATTAAAGCAGACAGTTGTGACAGAGCTATGATAGACTTTTCAATAGCATCCTAGTTAAACCATGACAAGTCTATACATCCCAAGAATTTCATAATGCCTCTTCTTTAAACACAACATAAATATGGAAACATACATATAATTGCATCAAATCAACTTCATGAAGAAATAATATGGCTTGTCAGAGGTGTCTATCTGAATAGCATTGAATAGAGGCACAAATCTATTTCTAAAAGGAAACTAGAAGAATAATTCATGTATTTTTTAAACAAAAGTGGTAACAATTTCCATGATAAAGGGAAAAATACTTCAAATATTTCCAAGAATATTAAAGTCCATGGGCTCAGTCAAAATTTCTATGTACCAAAATCAATATCATTGTATAAGTTAATGTTTGTAGAAGTTGTCATTTTAATTGACTTCTGTTCCCTTGGCCATTATTTTTAACATCACAGTGATTAAGGTGCTTTGAACTAAATGTTAATTCAATGTAGTCTGAAATGAAGCAGAACAAAATTTCTTTAAGCCACACTGACCGCTAGAGACACAAGATTATAAATATGCTGGAGTAAAATAAAAATGCATCTCAACAACATCAACATGAGTAAAATGGGTTTATATTTTGTCACAAGTTAGCACAATAAACTGAACTGTATGTAATACTCCACTAAATATACAGCATTGCAAGTTATTAAAATTTCACTTCAAAGACAAAAAGACAGAGGCAAAGAGAAATAATCTAGACCAAAAAAGACTTTGCAACAACTGAAAATGCCCAACTTTGCAAACAATTGAAATGTATGTACCGATTCAAGCCAGCCCAGGCAGGAAAGACCGTGAGACTCCTATCTCCAATAACCACCAGAAAACTGGAAAAGGTGCTGTAGCTCAAGTGGTAAAGCGCTCACCTTGAGCTGAAGAGCTGAGGGACAGCACCCAGGCCCAGATTTTAAGCCCCACGACTAACCAAAAAAAACAAAAACAAAAAACTATTTTCCAATTTGAAAAGCAACAACAAAATCAAAAAGAAGTCTACATTAAATTTACCTTTTAAAAATCCTCTATTAGCCAGGTGCTGGTGGCTCTTGTCTGTAATCCTAGCTACGTCTGTAATCCTAGCTACTCAGGAGGCTGAGATCTGAGATTCATGGTTCAAAACCAGTCCAGACAGGAAAGTCTGTGATACTCTTATCTCCAATTAACCACCAGAGAACCAAAGTGGTGCTGAGGTTCAACTGATAGAGCACTAGCCTTGAGCTGAAAAGCTCAAGGACAGCATCCAAGCCCAGAGTTCAAGACTCATGACCAAAAAAAAATCCTCTATTATTATATAATTAAACTGGTTCATAGAGTACATCACTGGGAAAGATGGTTATATTTGGTGTTGAATGTCACTGTAACAAAGGATAACAAAGTGAGCAGCTTGCAGCACACACACAGAAAAATGAACACTCTCACAGTTTTGGAGATTAGAAGGCTGAAGTCAAAGGTGTCAGCAGAACTTTGCTCCTCCTGCTTATTTCTAGCTTTTGTGGTGGCCATGAACTTTTCACATTCCTTGTCTTGCACTTTACCACTCTGATATCTTCTTCTAGTATCTTCTCTCTGCATGTATCACTTTATTTTTCTCTTTCCTTTTAAGGATGCTGATCATTTCTGATAAATGTACCACTCTACTCTCATGTTAATTTTAAGTAATACTACTTCCAAAGAAGGACATACTCTGAGATACTAGGTTAGCACTTTATCATACTTTTGAGAAGCATACATTTAAAAATGATGATATCAGGCAGGCACTGGTGGCTCACACCTGTAATCCTGGCTACTCAAGGGGCTGATATCTGAGGATCATGGTTCAAAGCCAGCATGAGCAGGAAAGCCTGTGAGATTTTAATTTCCAATTAACTACCGGAATTGGTGCTATGTGCCGGAACTAGCCGGCAACGAAAGGAACTCCTGATTTAGGGGGCGAGGACGGAAAAATAAAGACATAAGACAAAGGATGGGGTTGGGAGGTCTGCAGCTCAAGACTGCAGCCCCGTTTATTTTTAACTCTCCTTATTTATACTATTAGAAGTCAAGAGGTAACCTAAGGTCACCATAGTGCAGAAAAGCAAGAAAAGTCTTTAATAAAAACAAGGGTGCAGAAAGAAACAAGACAAGCTCAACTGATAGAAAGTAAAGAAAATTCTACAGACATAGCAAGGCAAACCCGGACACCTGGTGTTATTCATGAAAGCCAGGTCCTTGTATGTGCCTTCAAGTGAGCACAAGGGTCAAGATGACCTTGGAGTTTTACTGTCGGCTCCCAACAGCTATGGGTCCAAATGATGTAGTGCTAGCCTCAAGTAAAAAAATCTCAGGGAAAGCACCCAGGTCCTACGTTAAAGCCCAAGACCAGCAAAACTAATGATGATACCTATCACTGATTATGGGAAAATACATGTGCAGAGAAACCTGACAGATCTACTCTAATAACAACAGAGGCTGGAGGGGATGTGGACCGAAGGGAACCTTACTACATTGTTGGTGGGGGTGTAAACTTGTTCAACCACTTTGGAAAGCAGTATGGAGGTTCCTCAAAAGACTCCACATAGAGCTCCCCTATGACCCAGCAATCCCACTTTTGGGCATTTACCCAAATATTTACAAACAAGACCACACTAAAGCTACCAGCACGACTATGTTTATTGCAGCATTATTTACCATAGCTGACATATGGAACAAACCCAGATGCCTCTCAGTAGATGAATAGATCAAGAAAATGAGGTGTATATATACACAATGGAATTCTATGCCTCCATCAGAAAGAATGACATTGCCCAATTTGTTAGGAAATGGAAAGACTTGGAAAAAATTATATTAAGTGAAGTAAGCCAAGCCCAAAGAAACATAGGTCCCATGTTTTCCCTTATTTCCAATATCTAGTATATGTATGAGTCAAGCAGAAAAGGTCAGATAAGGTGATGTTAGGAAAATGAACCCTAAGATATGTATTCAAATTTTTTCTTTCATGTGATTGTTACTAACACATTCATAAGATTATTTCTTTGTTGCTTTGTATGTCCGTCCCCCACAGTATAATCCCTGCTTTCACTGTATTTGCTGTTGGTATAATTAGTGGAGGGGAAGGGGAAAAACAAATCATTTAAATAGGGATACAGGTGGACCCATTGCAACAATGAGATATACAAGTCGTTATGTCGAAAACGAACTTTACAACTTTGGTGGGGGGGCAGCGCGGGGAGGATTGGGGGGGCGGGAGGAGGATGGGAAGGGCTGGGAAGGGGAAACAAAGGAGGAGGCTACAATGCTTGATAAGAAATGTACTCATTAATTTAACCCTTCTGTACAATATTTTCACAATAAAAAAAAAGAAAAAAGAAACCTGACAGTTCTAAAATAGGAAACAATTTGGGCATGATGGCACTCACCTGAAATCCCAACTCTGGAGGTAGAGGCAGGAAGATGAAGACCCATAGACCAGCCTGTTATTAGTAGTTGGACATCATCAATAATACAGATAATAACAGATTCTAGTATGGATGTGAGTGAATAGTAACTCTAGTACAATGTTAGTAAGAGTGTAAACTTGTTCAACTACACTGGAAAACAATATGGAAGATCCTCAAAGAACTACAGTAAAATCCAGCAATTCTATTCTTAAAAATTACAAACTAGGATACAGTAAAGTCACTTGCACAACCATGTTTATTGCAGCACTGTTCACCACAGCCAAGGTATGGAATCAGCCCAGGTGGCCCTCAATAGATGAATGGGTAAAGAAATTTATATAACTAAATTTTACTCATCCTTTAGAAAGAATAATATTGTATCATTTGCAAAAAAATGGAAAGACCTAGAAAATATCATACTAAAAGAAATCAGGCTCAGGGAGTCAAAGATGTATGTTTTCTCTCATATATGAAAGCTAGAATTCATTTATAAATATAAGTAAACATCTTCAATGTTATGCAAATATACACAAATGTATCAGCCAAAATCTGGTAGAATCAGGAATGAACTCAGAGTGTAATTGCTAAGAAAGGCTGACTCACAGTCCAACAAAATAAACAACAGGAAACGAGTATTCAAAAGTGAAAAGGATCAAAGAAAGGGAGCTAGACAAATGAAGAACAGGGAAGAATGCAGTCATAAAATTCAATGTTTATCTTACAAAACTGAGAAAGGGGTGAAATTGGGAGGGATGGGGAAATGATGAAATGGATGATATTAATCAAGATGCATTGTACTCATATATTGCTTTGTTGAACGGCAATTCCTTAACACAACTACTTTAACATACTAAAAATACACTAAAAATAAAATATAAAATAAACATTAAAAAAAAGGTGATCTTTACTCAATCTACATATCAAAATACTAATCTCTCATGTGAACATCCTCATATTCACCCAAAAATAGCTTTGTCAGCTATCTGGAAATCTTTAGCCCACTCAACTTGATGCATACAATTAGCCATCATAATTAAGGCGATGTGGTGAGCCTTTTCTTTTTTTTCCTTTTGAAGAATAATAGAGAAGTACATCATTTTGAAAACTTGCCAATAAAAGTCAAAAATAAAATATCTGTCCTCCCTTTTTTTTCTGTTGGTCATGGTCTGTTGGGCCTGGAAACTGTCCCTGAGCTCTTCAGCTCAAGGCTAGTGCTCTACCCACATAAGCCACAGCTCCACTTCAGTTTTCTGGTGGTTTATTAGAGATTAGAGTCTGACAGACTTTTCTTCCTAGGCTGGCTTTAAACCGCAATCATCAGATCTCAGCCTCCTGAGTAGCTAGCATTACAGGCGTGAGGCACCAGTGCCTAGCTTGGTCTTTCTTTAACTACACAAATTACAACCGTGTTTTTAAGCAAACAGTGCATGTTTCTCTTTATAAATGTATTCTGGACACTCAGCAAATGAAAGAGATCATAGAATTATAACATCACCATTGGGCAGCCCTTAATGATTTAATGTATCTATGCACTGACCACCATTTTTCTCATGTTAGAAAGACACAGAGAGAGAGAGTCAGAAAGGCAGAGGCACAACCAGACCTTGTAAGTCTGTATCTTTCTTATACTGAGGATGGAGGGCCACCTCCTAACCTATGAGGTAGATATAACCAAAATAGTCTAACCATAATTGGATAAGACCTTGAAAACTTAATTATCAATTTGCAGAAAATAAACAAGGCAGAAGAATTTATTAAACTATACCATGAAACACTAAGAGAACAATCATAGAGAAAATCTGGGCATGGAAAATTCTAAAGGGCAAACCAAAACTAGGAAGAAAAAAGATGCAGGGGGTGAACCTACAAAGATTAAAAGGTGTCAAACAATTATTGGGGTGTATTTATGTCATTTATAAGAAAAATGTCAGCATGTTAAATGGCATTAAGATGCTGCTGTTAGCTGCTAAGAGTAATAACTATTCTGTTTTTTGTAGAGTCCTGTCATTTTTGGTTGCACCATGAAGGTTTCCAGGTAAAGTCATATGTCTGAGATTTGATTCAGTATCAATTAGTGTGAAAGGTAGAGGACAGAACAGAATTTCCCACATTTGATTGAAGATAGATATAGAGAGGTCACTAAAGAATTCTGTTTACTTTTGTATGAATGTTTAACTTTTTCATAAAAACTTGCAATTCACTGACATAGCTCTTGCTTAGCCTGGTTAAGGCCCTATGTTGAATCTCCAGCACCGCCAAAGACAATAAATGAGAGAAAAAAAATCACTTCAATTTTTTTTCATATGTAGAATAAAAAGGAAACTAAGAACTAAATTTCTTCTATGACTTTGTGATCTGGGAAAGTCATACAAGGATAAAATTTCCTCTTCTGCTATCAAACCATAAACTCTGTGAGAACAAAATCTGTTTTCTTCCTTTTCTGTATTCTTGAGAGATAATTCAGTGCCTTGTATACCATGGACATACAATACATATATGTTGAATTATGTTGAAAAACCTGCTAATATATTAGCTGCTTCAACGAAAAATCCTTTTGAAATTCTCTTTCAGATGTGATCTCTAAACCTGTATAGGAAATATTGTTACCCAGTGATAATTCTACCGGAGACCTTGATTCCCACCAAATGTAATCATAAATGAATGAACTCATATAACATATGCACTACTCAGGTAATATTCTATTTTTAGCAAGGTCTAAAAGTGAAGAATTTTACTGCAGTTAGTAGAGACTCTCAACATACATTTTACATATATATGTTTTCAGTGTTTTAAATATGTTGTACTAAAATGAAGCCAGGGAATCCAGGATTGGGGGAGAGTCATTATAGGCAGCCCAAGCAAGTCAGGCCTGACCTCTCCACTACCATGATACATATACCACAGCAAACAACTTTACTTTTTCCACCTATATTATTATGATAGTTTCATATAATGGTGTAAATTTTTTAAAGTTTCCTTATTTTAAAAAGATTTTTTAAAAAAACATTTGTTTTCAAAGAAGTTAGAAACCCTGAGCAGGGTACTGGTGGCTCATAACTATAATCATAGCTACTCAGGAGGCTGAGATCTGAGAATCTTGGTTTGAAGCCAGTCCAGGGAGGAAAGTCGATGAGCCTCTTACCTCCAATAAACTACCAAAAAAGCTGAAAGTGAAGCTGTGACTCTCAAGTGGTAGAATGTTAGCCTTGAGCAAAAGAATCTAAGGGACTGTGCCTCTGGGCCTGAGCTTAAGCCACAGGACCAGCCCCCCCCCAAAAAAGGAGTTAGCAACCTTATTTCAGAGTATCATTATTATAAATTTTTCTTCCCCATAACTGTATAGAACTATAACAGAGCAATGGGGTAACTAGCATATTAAAGAACAAAACATTTGGGGCTGGGAAGGTGGCTCAGTGGTGGAGTGCTTGCCTTACATGCATGAGGCCCTGGGTTCAATTCCTCAGCACCACATAAGCAGAAAAAGCCGAAAGTGGGGCTGATGCTCAAGTAGTAGAGTGCTAACCTTCACCTGAAGAACTAAGGGACAGCGCCCAGGCCCAGGTTTCAGGCCCCACAACCGACCAAAAAAAAAAAAAACATTTGTTAAAAATATTTTTATATAATGTAAAGTTTTCTGACAATCAAAAATGCCCACTTATTTTACCTTCTTTAATATTCTTGTTATTCTGTATTCTAATTAACACAAATACATAAATCGTGTTCACAGTCTGTAATTAGGCAGTGCTTCTGACGTATCCAAACGATGTGAAATTAATAACACAGGAAAAAAGTTCTCAGAGCAAAGCTGATTCTGTTGAGTATTGAAAACCATTCTTCTGCTGTGAAATATACCCCAAAACAGTACTGGGAATTCAGTATCTGTAAGGATGAACAGTATTTTTTATTATTCAAAACTATTTCAGCGTTTGAATTATTATTATTCTAACTCCAGAGAACTAGAAACTTTAAGATGTCAAATGTAAAACCTACATAAAACCATGTATTTTTTTGTTTAAAAGGAGATCCAATAGCTTTTCACTGAAGAAAAACAAAGTATTAACATATCAAGGCAGAAAATGAAAAAGAAGACAAAAATTGGGAAGAGATCATAGTGAAATACAGAAAGAGGTAGAGAATATCTAAGAAACCAGATCAGCTGAATCTTAGTTACAAGTATATCCACACAATCATTTCAGTACTCATTGTCAGTGGGAGTCTTATCTCTGCTTCCTTGATTTGATCTCCATCTGGTATTATTTTCAGAACATATCACTGTGATCTCATAACTCTTAGTAAGCCATTATAAAGTTGAAGATTTGCTTTTCTGCTTTAAATAAATATCAGGATTATTAAATATACTATAAAATATTATGTCAAAAATCTGCCAGTCAAGAAGAGAGGACTGCACTGCATTTGCAAAATCAATAATGGCTCTGTGTGTGTGTGTGTGTTTAGTGTGTGTGTGTTTATGTACAAACGTGTGCATGTGCCATTAATGAGGCTTCAAATCAGGGCCTGGGAACTGCCTCTCAGCTTTTTTGCTCAAACCTAATGCTCTCCCACTTGAGCCAGAGCTCCACTTTCAACTTTTTCATAGTTAATTGGAGATAAGAGTTTCATGGATCTTCCTGTCCATGCTAGCTTTGAACTGTGGTCTTCAGATTTCAGCCACCTGAGTAGCTAGTATTAAAGCATAAACCCTAGTGTCTGGGTAATAACAGACTCTTAATCAGAACACCGGTTAAATGATCTCACCACCCACTCTATGACATTAATGTTTTGATCAATTTTTTAAGAAGAGAAGACCTTAAGTCAGTCCTACATTTCCATATAATATTAATAGACACAAAATGTAGAAACTCAAAGCCTAAATCTAAACCTATATACCAGAATAAATCATAGCTTCCAGCATTAAAGTACTCAGTTCTGTTTTTTGAAAACTATTTCTCTTAGGGTGAGATTGTGATTGGGACACATTGTATACATGTACAGAAATGTCACACCAAAATTCTTCTTGTGTAACTAATGGATACTAATAAATTAAAAAACAAAACAAAACAAACCTCTCTTGAGCCAGGCATGGGTGGCTCACAAATTCTAACTACTCATGATCTAGGATCCCAGTTCAAAGCCAGCCAGGGCAGCCATGATACTCTTTTCTCCAATTAAACACCAGAAAAACGGAAGTGGATCTGTGCTCAAAGTTTAGAGTGCTAGCCTGGAGCAAAGAAGGTCAGAGACATTGCCCAGGCCCTAAATTCATGCCTCACGACTCACAAAAATAAAAAACAAAACAAAACCCCTCTCTATTTTTTTTTCTGGAATCCTAAATACGCTTACCAAAGCAAAAATTACACTGAACAAGAGATAGTCAAAATTGCATCATTGAACATTCTGGATCACCACAATAATCAACAGAACCATCATCTTAACCATAATAAGCACAAGGTTCTAGTGTCAGATCTACACTGAAGGCCAGTCACAGGGCCTTAGGCCTCTTATCTATCTCTAATTTCTCATCTCTAAAATATATAAATTGGATACAGCCCTATATAACACTAAAATACTCTGTACAGTTATGTTTCTGCAACTTCCATTGAAGTGCAAAAAAAGTATTCAAACATAAATATCTAAAGTTTACTGACTTTATGAATTACAATGACCTTACAAACAGTTTTACCTAATATAAGTTTTTGAAAAGCTATAGAAAATGTTATCACAAACATACATTCTCTATTAATAGGGGTTAAGTTATTTCTTTCTTGAATTAAGAAACTATAACAAAGGGACTTAGAAAGTTATAATATTGGTAAAAGCTAATTTGTGATAAGGTATGAACCTGAGCAACCAATGTCCCTTCATATATAAAATTACAACTGGATATCTGTTGCTACTGATCTATCAAAACATCCTATAAACTTAAACTCTCAGAAGAAAACTATAAATTCACTTCTTTTATGATTCTATGAAGGTTTAATTATTATTTATATTTATTCAGCATTTTGTAACTACTGAAAATGAGAATTCATAATTAGGAACTGAAGTCCAAAAATTCTGGATATGAGTAAATTCAACTCTTTCACATTAGAGGCCATCTATGTTTCTATATACACATTTATGCAAACAAATATCTACATATACACATATACACGCCACCCTCCAACTAATTAACTGAATTTCCCAATATTCCATAGCTATATATCCCAAGGCTATTGCTACTATAAGCATAATAGATCAATATATGCAGTTGACAAGGTTATCGTCAAAATTCTTTCGGGGCTGGGAAGGTGGCTCAGTAGTAGAGTGCTTGCCTTGCATACATAAGGTCCTGGGTTCGATTCCTCAACACCACATAGGCAAAAAGAAAAAAAGCCGGAAGTGGCGCTGTGACTCAAGTGGTAGAGCACTAGCATTGAGCTGAAGAGGTGAAGGACAGCGCCCAGGCCCAGAGTTCAGGCCCCAAGACCGGACCACCCCCCAAAAAATTCTTTCTTGACTAAAATCCTAGGCTCCTTGGAAATACTCACTGTCCTGAGAGAAATTAGATATTCCATTTCCTAAAGAAATGAGCTGAGAAGTTTCCTAGCCTTTGTAGTTTCTTAGTGTGTGTGTGAGGGGGGGGGCGGAGGGGGATGATCCCAGACAGTTTAAAAAAGAAAGGAACATTTTGAAGGATTATTTGGTAGCTTCCAAAATAACAGGATACTGACTGTGAAGTATAAATATGAAGATAATTGCTAGCAAAATACCCATTATAAAGGAAGCTAGGCAGCTTCTAAGGCCAAAATAGAAATGAGGTCATAGAGCAATAGGTGGGCACCCCAGCACTGTAAACCATGCACACCGGACTTTGGGTAGGACTATAAAGCAAGATGAAGAACATCTGGAACTTTCAGCTCTGTCCATAGAAGGCAGGTTTTGCACGGGACTTCCCAAAACAAAGGGTCCAAATCCAGTGAAGTCGGGCACAAAGAAAATTGACAGACAGCCATAAGATAGATAGGTGACAGAAACTGACATTATTATGAATAAGAAGACTTCATTAGCCTTTAAGGAGAAGAGGGGGAAGGGGATGAAATGAGGACAGGAAGCAGGGGAGGGACAGGGGGTGGAGCAGGATAGAGGGAAGAGAGGAGGGGGAAGAGAGGCAGGGAAGGGAAGAGGAGGGAGGCAGCCATGGGCTGTAGTGGCTATGCCAGGCCAGAAGAGAGAACAGCAGGGTGAAAGCTGAGCACAGAGTGCAGAACTGAGGGCTAGTGGGAGAGCAAGCTGCCTACCAAGCCGGCCTCTGCTGCCTTCTCTTGCAGGTAGCAGCTCCAGCCAGGGCACCGGCCGCCTTGCAGCTCTGCAACAGGCAGCCAGGTCCAGGTTGAGGGAGCCTAAGAGCCAGGGAGTGGGCGAGCAATTGAGCCTGGGTATTGAGCACTGCAGCAGGAGGCAGCCAAACCCAGCAGGCACAGTGCTGGTGGCCTTGGGAGTGGGAGCCCATCCCTTGGCCTGCTTGGCCCCTTCTTCGCCTTCCCTGCACTCCCGCCCACAGCACCTGCACGGCCCTACACATCTTACATAGAGCCAAAAATAGTGATTTAATTCATAACTGATCACATGATTGGATATTAGAAATAATCATCTTTATTTTACACTCATTTACAGTGAAACAATGTTCCAGTTAGCTTTAAAAGGCATATGGTGCCAATTAGTAAAATACTGAAAGCAATATTTTACTGTTATCTTGCAAAATCATAAATGTTTAAAAAAATGAAAACATTTTTTAAAAAATAGCAAAAGTAAGCCTAAATTTTTAAGAAGAATGTTACAGGTATCCGGAAAACACACTTCAAATTATGCTACAGAAACACAGTATACAACCAGATTGGTACTGGCACAAAAATATACCCAAATACTAATAAACCTTAATAAGAAGACCAGGAACAAAACCACACAGCTACAATCACCTAATTTTCAACAAGGAAACGAAAAACGTGCAGTAGAAAGCAATCGCATCCTCAACAAATAGTGCTAAGAAAACTGGTTATCCACTTGAAGGACACTGAAAGTTGACATCTCTCACTTTCTCCAAAAATTAATTCCACATAGTCTGAAAATCTCAAAAATATGATCTAAAACTCTCAATCTACTACAGGAAAGTCTAGAGATTTCCCCAGAAGATAAGCGGCACATCTAATTATTTTCTGAGTAAGATTCCACTTACCCAGAAAACAAGAACAGTAACAAGTGGGACTGCACCAAATTAAAAAGTTTAAGTACAGTAGAAGCAACAATCCACTGAAAACAAACAGTCCACTGAATGAGAGAAAATATTCACTAGCTATTCAGGTAAATGAGTAAATGTCCAGAATATACAAAGCTCTGAAAAAAATAAACAGAAAATGAATAAATAATTCAACGAATTAATGGGTAAGAAAACTGAACAGTTTCCAGATTAAGAAATCTAAAAAGTATTTTAACATCCTTAGCTATAAAGGAAACATGAGTTAAAAGTCCTAAGGAAACCTCAAAGGTTCCATCTCACCACAGTCACAATGACAATCATCAAAAAAGCAAACAACAAATGCTGGTAAGTATTCAGGGGGAAAAGACCCTCAAACATTGATGGTGGGAATGTAAACTAGTGTAACCAAAATTATTATGAAGCTTCCTCAAGAAAGTAAAACTAGAACTATCTCCTAACTCTGCCAACCCACTACTAGGCATATATCCAAATTAGTGTGAATCAAGAAAACCATCTGCATGCCAGATAGTGTTTATTATAGTCCTATTTGCAATAGCCAAATGACTAAATCCTCTGAATTAATACAACAGATATTGTACATATACCATCAAATATTATACATCCATAAAAAATATGAAATGCCCTTTGGAAGGGAAAATGAATGGAATTGGAAAACATCATTTTGAGCCAGGCAAGTCAAGCGAAAAAAGACAGCATTGTGTGTTTTTGTCTATATACATATGTCTATATTCCCATATATATATATGTATGTGTATATATATATATATATATATATATATATATATATATACACTTATAACATGATTCTAATTATGTAGAAGGATAAGGGGAAAGGGAGGTAAAAGAAAAAAATGATGGCGAATAATTTTTGGTTATGTTTATTCCCCCTCTCCAAGTTGTATAGTTCATTCCAATATAGCATCTACTGGGTTTCACTGCTGAATTGGTTCATCTTATGTCCCATCATTTCTGTCTTTCCCCTTCCCCTCACCAAGTCAGGTAAACTTTACATAAGAAAAAGGGTACAGAAATCAAAAACAGCAGCAGAAGGGAATAAACCAACAGGGGAAAAAAAGGACAAAAAGAAAAAATAGAACACCAAACAGTACAATAAAAATCTCTTGCTTCCATTTCTTGGAGTTCATTTCTATAAGTATCATTTTATATAATCACACATAGCCATTGAGCTTTTGCAATCCTCTCCTAATAATATCCTCCTTTGTGAATGTCCAAGTGCAATTACCAGTCTTTTACTATGCATTGGGATTACTTGTAGATTTATAGGCACATTCTAATTACCACATGCAACCTGTTAACTTTGGGTTAGTTTGTTACTTTGCTTAGTATAATTTTTCATAAGAAAATGAAAAGATGGAAAAAGTACAACTGTTTATAATAACGACATAAAGAACTTCAATGAAAGCTGTTCATCACTAGGAGATTGAGAAAGCCAGGGAATAGAAAGCAATTGAGGCTTATTCTGTGTAAAGCACATCTGAAATAACACAAAAAGAAATTACCTTAACAAAAGCTAAATACAACAAAGCTGAAGCCAAGATCATACTAAATGAGGAAAACAAATCATTTCCCCTAAAAATCAGATGAGAAAAGGCAACTTCTCTAAGTACTCTTATTCAATACAGTGTTGGAATTCCTAGATGAAGCAATAAAACAAGAGAAATTAAAAAAAAATAACTCAAATAGGAAATGAAGAACTCAAATTATCTCTATTAGCAAGTAATAGCCTATATTTAAAAGGCCATAAATATTCCACCAATATTCCCCCACATCTTATAACTATTTTTGGCAACCATAGCAGGATATAACACCAGCACTCAAAAACTCAATAGCTTCTTTATGTACCAAGGAAGAGCAGGGTGAGATGGATCAGGACAGAGGGACTGTGCCAGACCTGCTCCCAAGGGGCCCTTGGCAGCAGGTTTCTCTGGCCTCTGGATAAGCCTGGGAATGCAGGATAAATACAGGAACAGGAACAAAGGCCTGCAGCCGTGAACCAGCGATCCTGGGATGTGAGCTATGGACCCTGGGAAAGGCCACAGCAGAGTGACTAAGGACAAGCATTCAGCAGAGCTCCCCAGGGATCCTTGGTCAGGCCCTCCACAGGATAACCCATGGACAGGCCTTTGTAGGGTGACTGGAGACACAGGGACAGACCTCAACCTCTATCCTGGAGCCCTCTATTCCTTGCCTAGCCCAGGGGAGGGCCCCACCAGACTGCTGACAACATGGCGTCCATGGGCTGCCGAGGGCTGGCAAGGTGAGAAGAACAGCAGAGGCCTTCCGGAGATGGAGGACAGAGAAGGCGGATGACCTAGAAAACTCACCGGCATTCTTGGCTTGGGAGCTCGCTGATGCATTGCCTGGGGTGTTCTCCTTGTCCCAGAGAAGAAGATTTCAGCCCATAACAAGGGCAGATGAAGGTCTTATCAGTCCTGGAAGGTCAGCCAAGTCCCAGATGATGTCAGGTGCCACGTGAGGCCCTGATGGTGGCAGAAAAGAAATCCCTGATGATGGCAGATACACCACAAAACCCGGGCATCATAAGAAGGCCCTGATGGTGGTGGGTACAAGGAGAAGCCCCGGATGATGGTGGATGCATCACAAAGACCCGGATGACTAGGGTGCAGTGAGAAGCCCTAGAGGATGGCAGTTGCAACAACAAGCCCGATGTTGGCAGGTGCAACCATGAGATCCCCGTTGATGGATGATGCCTGTCTGATGCAAGAGGTAGGGAATATACCACGAAGCTCCAGATAACTGGAGTTCAATGAGAAGCCCTTGATGACAGCAGAACAACTCGAAGTCCCAGAAAAATAGTGTTAGAAATAGCTCTGGATGTCAGAGTGTCGCATAGGAAAGAAAGGAAATCTGCAAAGCAAAGTTTACTTCTGCAAAAGGGTAAGTCATAGACAGGCATCTGGCAAGCAAGCACACAGAGCTAACCAAGCAAGCCCTGCCCCTCTGCTCACATTGGCTGAGTTCAGGTTCACAATCTGCAAAAGTATGTGGCCTAATTAGCAGGATGTAATTACACTTCAAGGAGCTTTAAACAGGATGTCTTAAAGTGCTCAGAAAAACTAAAATATGATTAACAAGACCCAAGCCACCTAGGCAAAATCAAAACCCTTCAAAAACAAAAAAATTCTCCTAAGATTAACAAAGGAAACAAACTACTGTACTTGTATAGAAAAGACTTTTTCTTACACTGGGTGCAACACTAAACTCTGGATGGAGCTGGGACTAGTGAATCAGGCTTTGATCCTAGCTATTCGGGAGACTAAGATTTGAGGATCACAATTGCACGCTAGTCAGGGCAAGAGAGTCCTTAAGATTCTTAACTTTAATGAACTATGTGGAAAAAGTCAGAAGTGGAACTGTAGCTCAAGTGGTAGAGTGCTAACCTTGGGCAAAATGAAGCCCAGAGAGAGCACCCAGGATTGGCACCAAAAAAAAAAAAAAGGAGGAGGAGGGGGAAGAGGAGGAGGGGGTAGAAGGGAGGAAGAGAGGAAGAGAAGGAGGGATGGAAGAAAGGAAGGAAGGAAGGAAGGAAGGAAGGAAGGAAGGAAGGAAGGAAGGAAGGAAGGAAGGAAGGAAGGAAGGTAGAGAAAAAGAGAGAAAGACTGAGGTGCAGTGAGAACTGCTGGCCCTAGACAACTGGGGTGAAACTAGAAGTCCTGGATGACAGCCTGTGCAATATTTCATGGCCAAGACAGTAGTGCTGGTGCCATCCAAGGAATACTAGAGTGACAGCCACATATGCCCACCAGAATCCCCTGAAGATTCACTGTGGATTTGATATGAAAAGCCTTCTCTCAAGTTCTCCAAACCTTTTCAAAGACCACATTTAGTCCATCTAGACATACCAGATATGAAGAAGTTGTCATTCTGTGACAAAGTAGAGGGACAAAAATCAAACTTGCAAATACTCACTCATTTGTTTGTAGAAAACAGAAATGTCTGCTGGAAGTGATTTTGAATGAATATGTTATACCACTGCTGGACATGTCAGCCAGAGCAACATTCCTGTTTGCTCTGTGGGCTAGAGGATGAGGAAAAGAATACCTTGTGAAGGAACAGGAGGGGCCATGCCACTCATGGAGGGGGGAAGATTTGAGAGAAAGAGTGAGAGAGAGAGAGAGAGAGAGCGATTTTTACACTTTTTTTCAAAGGTAGATTAATTAAATTAAAAATCTTACTACCTATGAATTTTATGGTTATGCGCAAATCACTTACTGCTTCTGATATCAAATGTGTATAGCAACAGTATGCTTTTTATGGAGTCATAGGTAAAATTAGTGCTCAGAGCGATATGTATTAGTATGAGAAGAAATATGTTTGATCTTTGTCCTTGATTCCTGGAACAGAGTTCCTAAAAATCTCAGAATTTCCTGAGTGATATGAATGTCTTTTTATTTATAATGAATTTATTTCAACAACACCTGAATTTATGCTAGTGCAATTGCTTAGAGTAGAAACCCTAGATAGCTAAGTGATTAAAAAAACATTGGGGGATTGAAATCTTTAGCCTTTACCCACCAACCTCCAGGAAATGGAGAGTAGAAAACAACACCATTCCATGCCCTTCCCTATCCCTTTAATCTAATTGTTCCTGAGCAATCATATGATCAGTATTGCATTGAATGTGGGATTCCTAGATGATGGGAGCTAGAGAATAATTGCTTGGTGTATGTAGAATAAGACAGGACTAGGGAAAACTTTACATCAGGTCAAAATGTATTGTTTTTTTTGAAAGTATAACCTTTTCGTTTGTGTGGTTCCCAGCCTGGAAAGTAGTAAAGACGTGTTCACTGTAGTTATTATTGGAAAAGTGGTTGCCACAAACACTGTCAAATGTTAAAGAAATTAAAAACTACACTTTGTGAAAATATCTACTCAGAATACAGCAGAAACACTCTTGTAGTTGTGCTTATACACTTCAAAGCAGAACACGACACTATTTAATAAATTAAATTAATGTAGACAGTTAATCGGTCTAAAAAATCCAGGTCGAATTTAGACCTGCATTGGATCTTGTAATATCCAAATATCTGTATCAGCTCTCCATGCTACCCACTTGGCCTGAATATTTCTAATTAAATAATTATTTGAAAACAAAAACAAATATGCAATAACAAAGTATTCCATTTATGGCTCTTCATATACTGTGGTCAATCTTAGTTTAAACAGCCTTCTCTACCTGGGACCTTGTGTGTGTGTGTGTGTGTAGTTTAAACAGCCTTCTCTACCTGGGACCTCTTTTGTGTGTGTGTGTGTGTGTGTGTGTGTGTGTGTGTGTGTAGTTTAAACAGCCTTCTCTACCTGGAACCTCGTGTGTGTTTGTGTGTGTGAGTGTGTGTGTGTGTGTGTGTGTGTGTGTGTGTGTGTGTGTGTGTGTGTAACCAGGGCTTGAACTTATGGCCTACACACTATCCTTTAGCTTTTTTTCCCCCAACCCTGGGCTTAAACTCTGGGCTTGGTGCTGTCCCTGAGCCTCTTTGTGCTCAAGCCTAGCACTCTACCACTTGAGCCACAGTGCAACTTCCAGCTTTTTCTGAGTAGCTTATTGGCAATAAGAGTCTTCTGAACTTTCCTGAATGGGCTGGCTTTGAACACCTATCCTTAGCTCTCAGCCTCCTGAGTAGCTAGAATTACATGTGTGAGCCACGAGTGTCCAACCTACAAATATCAGTTGTAATTTATAAAGATGAGAGTATACACAAACATTAGATTATAATATATGCATTCCATAAATTTAGTAATGAGGAAATACATTGCATAAATGCCACTGAATAAAGTAGAGTGAGGCTTAGCTATCTGTCTTGGAAGTACCCTAAACATTGTCCAAGAGAACAGAAATCCTAGCCCATTGGCTCTAATTAGAACATGGAATCTGTATCCAAAAGAAGAGCTTGTCTCTAGGCTTTTCTGGTTCCAAAAGGCTCTGTTAACTCCATAATAGTTATTAATACAATTCTTGGAGACTCCCAGGACACAGAAAGACAATGTATTGTTAGATCTGATAAATCTAATAAACTGGCCACTTCACAATATGTAAGGCTTTTTAAACTGCCAGTAGTTTAATTTACGAACTTTTTGGTTTGCCAGTTCTAGGACTTGAACTCAGAGCCACCCCCATTCTTGCGAACCTTTTTGTTCAAGGCTAATGCTCTACCATTTGAGCCATATCTCCACTTCTGGCTTTGTAGCCACAATTATAGTAGCTGGAATTACAAACATAAGCCACTTGCACCCATCTAAATATTCCAAACCTTTTCAAAATGTAATCTTCAGAATTGAGGTATTTCATGAAGCAAGGAGGCTTTCCAACTATGGTTCTTTTAAAATGACAGGTTAAAAAAATAATTTGAAAAATGACCAACTTTTATGTTCTAGATATTCTCATAGAAAGAGATTGGTATTACAAAAGATCATTTTCAAGTTTCAAATGGGGTTACAAAGGAGACAGTAATAAAATAGTCAAGATCAAAATTTTGCCATACAATAAAAAGTATCCAAAACCTAGAGGTCAAATTGGGAGCTAAGTTTCTTCATTATCCTGTTCAACAACCGGTTCTTCCTTATTTCCAAATTGGCTTCCATTAACTAAATTTATCCTTTAATAAGGTAAACATTCTTTAGTAAGGTAGAACAACTTGAAAAGGATTTTTTTTCTATTTAAATGTTCACTTCAAAGATAAAACTGAGGCCGGGCGCCGGTGGCTCACGCCTGTAATCCTAGTACTTAGGAGGCTGTGATCTGAGGATTGTGATTCAAAGCCAGCCTGGGTAGGAAAGTCCGTGAAACTCTTATCTCCAACAAATCACCAGAAAACCAGAAGTGGTGCCCTTAGCTCAAGTGGTAGAGCCTTGAGCTGAAGAGCTGAGGGACAGCGCTCAGGCCCAGAGATCATGATCGACAAAAAATAAATAAATAAAGCTGAGCACAAAACTATAATGCATAAGCAGAGCAATATATAATGTCATCTATTTTGGGACCAATGGAAGCATTAAACTGAGAAATATTCTCAGAGAAAATAGTGGATTAAAAGTTAAAAGTGTACTCTATAATCCTGAATGCTGATCGTCACTGACTACAAAACTCTGGGCAAACACTACTTCTCTTTAAAACTACAGTAATGTATGATCAGATTGGATCAGACTGAAAAGTTCCTTTGATTCTAAAACTTTTTTTTCACCAATCTTTTTTACTTTCTCTCTTCTCTTTTCCCTTTCTTTTTTCTTTGCCAGTCCTGGAGCTTGAATTCAGGACCAGGGCACTGTCCCTGAGACTCTTTGTGCTCAAGACTAATGCTCTATACCATTTGAGCCACAGGGCAATTTCTGGCTTTTTCTAAGTAACTTGTTGGAGATAAGAGTCTCATGAACTTTCCTGCCTGAGTTGGCTGAGAACCACGATGTTCAGGACTTAGCTTCCTGACTAGTTAGGATTAAAGGTTGGAGCCACCTATGCCAGGCTTCCTTTCTCCCTTCTTTTCTTCATTCCTTTCTTTTCATTCTTTCATTTTTTTACTTTGGCTAATCTCCAAATCCTGGACACAAATGACATTCCTAACTCATTCTCTCAAGTAGCTGCTATTTCTACTGCCTAGAATGCTCTTCCCCAGACACCCAGCTGCTCACTCCCACATCCTGTCCCATCCCCACCCCCCCACCAAAAAGGTCTACTTTATGATACCCTGCTCAAAAATACAACCTTATGCACATGCATGCACACACACACAAGCATACAAACACACAGTATTCCCACTACTCATCCTACTCACTCTTTCTTCCTTACATCTTCCTTCTGATGTATTCTGTTTATTACTTTTGTAAATCTGGGTAATGTCATTCTCCATGCTTGAGTTAAAACTCACAAGGAGAGATACTTTTGTGCTATTCCCAGCATTGTGTAAGTCTTCAGCATGATGTCTCTCACCCTGTGGTCACTCAGTAAATATCCATTGAATGAAGGCCTACTGATTCCCTCACACACTTATTTGACAAGTATCTTGCTGCACATGGTCAAAGCTCTTTCCCACTACTTTCTCAAGATTCTCCTCCACAGCCCTTCTCACCCTTGCCTCATGGTCTCCTCACCTGTGTTTCCATATCCTTTGCCTGAAGCCTTTTGTGCCTCAATCTCACACATGGAGATGGAATGCACACACCAGCTCCCCTGCTCCTCCTCTGGGAAGCCTTTCCATCCCACATTGGCTCCTCCCTCTTCAGTTCTTCCAAGTCTTTCCTCCAGCCCTGATCCAGTCCTGCTGGCTAGAAGCCTTCATAATGGTCTGTGTGATATTCTGGCTAAGCGGTGGTAGCCTCATTCTCTGGGCCAACTTTTGGTCCTGTCTCCTTCACCTGCTGAGCCAAATGAACTGCAGCTGTTCCATAAAGGTGTTCTAGCATGCCTGTGCATCAGACCATCCATTGAAAAGTCAAAGGTAGACCTTAGTTTTGGACAGAAAACTCATCTTGCCCCTTAAGACAAGGCTGGCATGGAATCATAAAATGACTTGCCTCCTGCTTGGCATACTGCCCCTCTCCCCAATCTCCACAATGCAACCCAACACTGAAATCACAGCGGCAATGAGGCACACTCTCTACTGCACTAGGAATACAAGACACTAGCCTCATAAGCCAAACCCACAGATGTGAATTGAAGTCCACTCCCTCACTCTGAGCCTCAGCTGCACTTATTGGGGCAGCAAGGCCTTGTCTCCTGGAAGTCTCTACATCACTAAGAGGAGATCATTTCTGACACATCTAGCTCTGCATTGAGAGCTGAACTTGAAGGAAGAAAAGAGCACATTTTCCTTCCTAATTCCCTCTCGACGTGCACATCAGGTTGGGTTTGAAGGAGGCTGATTTCCAGAGGAATTCCTGAGCAGCCATCTGCTTGTGTGCTTCTGAGACATCTTGCTAAAGATAGAAGGAAGCTGCTATTCAATCATGCTGTTTCACTAGGAAATGGGGGTGCACATGTCCTTGAGTGTGCACATGTTCTGATATTCTAAGGGTGTTGATAGTTGATACACTTACACTATACATGTCCTCTCCCTGTCCATTCTGCACAGCAGACTAACACCACCTAACTTCCACACCCATTTTTAATGTGTCACTGACAAAGCTGTGTGTCAGTGACAGATAAGTACACAAATCCCTTTCATAACAACAGAGACACCAACCTGTGCCACAAGAGATGAGCAAAGTCAAGTGCATTGCCTGATGCTGGAGGCTCTGTAATCCTAACTATCCTAGAAGCTGATACCTGGATTGCAGTTACAGCCAGTCTGAGAAGACTCCATCTTCAATTAACTAGAAAAATACAGACATGGAGGTGTGACTCAAGTGAAGATCACCAGGCATGAACATGCAAATTGAAAGAAAGAAAAAGAAAGACTGAGACAGAGAAATGGACAGAGTTAGAGACAGATTTAAGAACAGGAAGAAAAAGTGAGGTAAGAAAAGAGGAAGATGAGGGGAAGGAAAAGTAGACTAAGAGACAGTATGAGGTAGAGGAAGAGGAGGAATGAGAGATGGTAGAGAGGGGAAAAGGTGGGGAAAGATGAAAGAGAAAATTGAGGGAAAAGGAAACAGAAAGAGAATTAAGGAAAAAAGCACTGAGATAAAGCCTTGGTACCAGCACACACTCACAAACACATACACACAACCAAGAAACAAAAGGAAAAAAATATAAGGCATGGAAACATCATGGAATTTAACATTACTTCCCTCCCCACGTACCCTCTTCACTGAACACTGGACCATGAGTAGTTCAGGATTCCTCAGCTCCCTTCATGACCTTCCGCCTCTCAGTTCTCCTCCAGCATCAATGTTAACCCTGTCATTCACCAGGTGCCTATCCTTTACCCTCTTTAGGCCTCACTGCTTCTATCATCAGAATCCCACCACATTCTTTGAGGAGCTCCCCAAATAATCCTGAAATGCACTTGTCCACCAGGAGACCCAGCCCTCCTCTTGCTACAAATATCATCAGTCAGCTCTGCAGGCTCAGCATCCTGACCCCAGTGTCCACAGAGCAAAATCCAGCTGTGCCCAAGTCCTTCCCATCACACACTTGTCACCCAAGACAGCATCAGCCCTCAGCACTTCCTCTGTGTGAAAATCTAATGGCCCTGGATGAACCAACACAAATAACCCAGTGGTGGAGGGTCACATCCTATCTTACTGAATCGCCACTCATGTCCAGAAGTAGTCATCCCAGGCAGGGTCCATCCTCAGACCAAGTCCACAGAGGCCTGTACCATCCACAGGCACCACTATACCTCCATATTCTCTTAGGTCTCCTGCTCATTCAGAGGTTTCTCCAGCTCTCACTGAAAGGAAGAGGAAATATTTTAATTAATATACTTTGTGATTCCAAAAATAGGCTGTACATGTTCACAGTGGTCTCATATGTAAAACTCAGCACTCACAACACTCTGTTTACTTGAGGAGAAAAATTGGGCTAACAGAGGAAGTTGCAATAATGACTTCAGGGTGTATGCATTAGGGTCTTTCAAATATATGTTTTATCTTTTACCACTGTGAGCCAATAAGTGTGAAATCAGGTCCTCCTGGATGATGGATGTTGGGATACTGATGAGTGGAGGATTATAGCGAAAACAAACACAGAAGAAACTGCATTGAAATGGAGGAAAGTGGGGCAGAAAACCACTGACATGGTACATGGAGACAGGTCCCTCTTCTTTCCCAATGAAGACTTGCACTTATGCTCCAACCTAACCAGTATAACGAGTGTGCTCAAGAAAAGTTCGACCCAGTCATCTAGAGCCCACAGTAGGAGAAGCAGAGTCCAGGATGCCTCCTGACCCTCAGATCTATGGGCTTCAGCTCAAATGTAAAAAAAAAAACAAATAAGTATATAAACAGACAAGAAACATACATGGAAGGTAAGGTGATTACCTGCTGTAGCATTTGGAACAAAAACACCTTAAAAGACAAAGGTAAAAGGTTGTCGGATGAAGTCACCATGTGATCAAGCTGCAACCCCTACCACCTCTGAAGGTAAAGATACCTTCAGGCTACTTTTCCACTTGTCTTTCAGCCTGGGAAGGCCAGCTCAGTGTCAGATTTACTTTGACCAGAAACTCGGCTGCAGAATCCTGTAGCACCAGGCACTTGGCCTGAGTGTGTTACACGGAGACTATGCCAGGTATGCTGGGCTCACAGCACTAGTCATGCCTCCTGAAATGAATGAACTAGTGTGTAAGGGACTGATAAATAGTCACAAGAATCAAGTCTCTGTGAGAGCTTGGTGGACTCTACTACTACTCTTCCATGAGGCCTAGCGGACCATTGCCAAGGACACTGGGCACATGGGAGGATGCTGCTACTGCTACCTTGGAAACCATGTGGTAACCATGAGGACATCGACCAGAGACAGGGAGAGAGAGACAGACAGACAGACACAGAGACAGGGGGACAGAGAGACAGAAAGACACAGACAGAGAGACAGACAGATAGAGACAGAGCAATAGAGAGAGAATGGGCTGATCAGGCAAGTTTGAATCTCTTGGCAAGTATAAATTTAACAGTCATAACAAAATTTCATGAAACCAAAAAACAAATTTGGAGCTAATCCCCAAATAATGTACCTATTAAATCTGATTTTTTAAAAGATGGTTTTACTGTAGAGCAAGCCTGCCTTGAACTCAAGACCCTTCTGCATTATCCTTCTAAATGCTGGGATTAAAGGTTTGCACTACCAGTCCATCATAAAAAGATCATCTCCCATCCTGAGCCTATCCAGGTGTACATCAAGGGTTGCACCTCTTAGAACATGCTTTTGTGACAGGAAATTCCAAAGGATTCATAGCTCTGGGTCAGATGCTACTACAACTCAGGAAATTACTAAGGTCTTAGGAGCTCCGATTGAGCACCCAGGGTCAATGACCAAGTAGTAGAACAAAAGATTGTACTACCACCCCTGTTACTCCGGAAAGCATGAGTGTTTTTGGATTTCTATGTCAGGAACCATGGAAAAATGCCAAATACATTATTTTACAACATCACAGGCAATCACAGGAGATTGTTTACAAACAGAATAAATGACTCAGTAAGTCATCCTATCAAGGGTAATGGGTTTCTTGGTAGTTACAAATATGGAAAAGAAAAAAAAATCCTGGAAGAATATTTGGGGTGAGATTGCAATTGGAGGTGTCAGTGTGAACTCATGATTTTGAGTATATATAGATGGATATATATACATAGATTGGTGTACCAATAAGAAGTTGAGAAACTCAGGAGTTAAGAGCTTGAACACTGAAGTTTGAGACTAGTCCAGGCAGGAAAGTTTATTAGACTTCCCCTCCAAACCAACCAGCAAAAAGCAGGGCTTAAAGGGTGGCTCAATTACTAGGAAACAAGCGAAGCAAGCAAGAGGCTCTGAGTTTACATTTCTGTACTACTAAAAGAAATTAATATAAATTTAAATGTGTGTATGTGTAAATATACATGTATGTAGTTGTATATATCAATGCACATCCACATACATGCATACATGTATTTTGTATATTAATTTTATATATTTTCCAGTTGTCTTCTCCAAAAGGGCCTAGGAACAATAATATCTCAAAAGAAAAGATGTTGGTTTCTAAATGCCAACCAGCCACAGCTCCTGGGATAATAGTTTATTCAAAGGCCAGAGCATGGAAGGTACTAAATAAACATCAATCTTGAGTATTAGTGAAGAACAAAAGAACTTATGAGGGCTTAGGGGTAGAGTGCTTGCCTAGCATCCATGAAGCCCTGGGTTCTTCAATGCCACATAAAGAGGAAAAGCTGGAAGTGGCACTGTGGCTCAAGAGGTAAAGGGCTAGCCTTAAGCAAAAGAAGCTCAAGGATAGTGCCCCCAGGCCCTGAGTTCAAGCCCCAGGATTGGCAAAAAAAATTAAATTAAATTAAATTAAAGCACTAATAAAAGTCTTTTAGAAGGAGCTCCCACTGGCCAAGTCTGGAACCATTTGCACATCAAAACCATGACAGGAGTGGAATTACAACCCAATGCATTCAACAGGAATCCCTTAGCCAGTTCAGATATGAATAAATATGTAAATGCATAAGTAAACTGTCAGTGGTGTGAGTAATGGTATATTTCCACAGCCTTATGTGTTTTCCCACACATCACTCAGTCACAAAGGGAAAGGAGAATTTTTACAGTAGAGAAACAGGCAAATTTGGCTATCTTCAAGTGATCAAAATTACCGACTTCAGGGGCTGGGAAGGTGGCTCAGTGGTAGAGCGCTTGCCTTGCATGCTCAAGGCCCTGGGTTCGATTCCTCAGCACCACATAAGAAAAAGCCAGAAGTGGCACTGTGGCTCAAGTGGTAGAGTGCTAGCCTTAAGCTGAAGAGCTGAGGGACAGCACCCAGGCCCAGAGTTCAGGCTCCACGACTGGACCCCCCCCCCAAAAAAAATTACCTACTTCACTGCTGGGACAAACTGATGTCCCCAGCCACCTGGTGGGATGCAGTGGGAGGCACACAGTGTCACTTCACGACAGCCTTCCAACCATGCAAGACCCAAGTCAACTCATGATAAATCTTCAGACAAGACTAAGAAAAACAATCGATAAAATAGAAGTGGCATATAATTTTGAAAACAGTCAAGAAAATCTTGAAAAATTTTCAAGATTGAAGAAGACGGCAGAGCCAGGACCAGTGAAGGCCATCTTGACTTCTGGACAGGATCTTTTCACTATCAAAACTATATCATGAGCCAGGCATTGGTGGTTCACGCCGGGAATCCTAGCTACTCAGAAAGCAGAGATCTGAGGATCATGGTTCAAAGCCAGCACAGGCAGGAATGTCCATGAGAATCTTATCTTTAATAAACTACCAGAGAACCAGAAGTGGTACCATGGCTCAAGTGGAGAGCCCTCGCCTTGAGGAAAAAGAGTTCAGGGACAGAGTCTAGGGTATACAACTGACAAGTAAACAAACAAACAAACAAAACCCCATAATTTGAGCTGGGCTACTCAGGAGACTGAGATCTGAGGATCATAGTTCAAAGACAGCCTGGACAGGAAAGTCCTTACCACTCAATAAACAGCCAGTATCACACTCATCTCCAAACTAGGCAAAGATCCAACAAAAAAAGAGAACTACAAAATAATCTCTTTGATGACCACATATACAAAGCTACTCAATAAAATTTAAGTCAAGTTTGTAGAGACCATAAACCTTATAGACCATGATAATGACAATGCGCCTCATGAAGGTTAAAAAGTGTTTGTGACTTTAAGTATCTCTATCCCACAATACTGTGAATTTTATGAAATGTATGTAATCACTTAATCTCAATTAAAAAATTAAAAACTTGAAAAAAAAGGTGTTAAAATGTTTCACAAATAATGACCTCATGGGCTGGGAAAGTGGCTCAGTGGTAGAGCGCTTGCCCTGCATGCTCGAGGCCCTGGGTTCGACTCCTCAGCACCACATAAGCAGAAAGAAAAAAGCTGGAAGTGGCACTGTGGCTCAAGTGGTAGAGCACTAGCCTTGAGCTGAAGAGATGAGGGACAGCGTCGAGGCCCAGAGTTCAGGCCCCACGAGCGGACCAAAAAGTAATTTAAAAAATTAAAAAAAAAAAAGAAATGAACTCATTACCTTACTCATGTAACTCTAACTCCTCTGTATAGCCTCTTTACAATAAAAGTTAAAAAAAAATAAGTGAAGGGACAGAGTTCACACTTTGAGTTCAAACCACAACACTGACTAACACACACACAGAAAATCCTGGTGCAGGAAAACAGCATAGATATGGTAGAATAGAAGTAGTGATGGGCTAGGAATGTGGCTTAGTGGTAGAGTGCTTGCCTAGCCTGCATAAAGCTCTGGATTCAACTCTTCAGTACCACATCAACAGTAAAAGCTGGAAGTGGCACTGTGGCTCAAGAGGTAGAGTGCTAGCCTTAAGCAAAAGAAGCTCAGTGACATTGCTCAAGCCATGAGTTCAAACCCCAGGAAGAAGAAGAAGAAGGAGGAGGAGGAGGAGGAGGAGGAGGAGGAGGAGGAGGAGGAGGAGGAGGAGGAGGAGGACGAGGACGAGGACGAGGAGGACGAGGAGGACGAGGAGGACGAGGAGGACGAGGAGGACGAGGACGAGGAGGACGAGGACGAGGAGGAGGAGGGTGGTAATAAAACTCGTTCCCCCACCCTGCCCCCTCTCACTGAGTAGGTTGAAACCAACTAGTTTTTCATGGCATTGGCAGACTTGTATATTCAGAATAAAGTGAGACTTCTGATGGAATGCCTGGAAAGGAAAATACCACCTCTAAGAAATTTTCAGGGATGTTTCCAGTGGCAGTTTAGGCTGTGATCAGATTCTAGAAAAATTGCGCTTAAAACTCAAACTTTCTATCACCAATAGAATAATGTTTTCATTCATTCAGTACAGTGTTTAGGATAACTACAAATTGCTAGAAATTTTCTCAAGAAATACCAAAGCCACTTAGGGTCAAAGCTTTTACATTCTAGCAAATAGCTACAAGAAAGGGGATGCTAGTGAATGGGAATGCTAGCTAGTGCTTTGGAAAATTGAGAGAGGACCTAATAATTAGATTTAGGTGACTTTGAAGAAAGGTACAAAAAAGAAGAGGAGAATGTTGCATGAGAGAAAGAGGAATGTGGAATGTTGAATGGAAGTGTGATGGAAAAGCACTCCTGTGTTGCAGTTCATGTGCAGGAGGTCAGGATTGAACCAAAAGTTCACCTCTGGCTGGGTTCTGGTGGCCCACATCTGAAATCTTAGCGACTCAGGAGGATGAGCTCTGAGGACCTGGTTCAAAGCCAGCCCTGGCAGGAAAGTGAGACATCTCTAATTAACCATCAGAAAACCAAGTGGAACTGTGGCTCTAAGTAGTGGAGTTCTAGCCTTTTGTGAACAAACAGTCTTAGAGAGATTCATGAACAGGAAGAGAGAAAGAGAGGTAATGGAAAGGAGAGAGGAGAGGAAGATGAGAAGGGGAAGTAGAGGAGGAGATGGTATAGGTTAGAAGAGGAGGGAAGAGAGATGATGGGGGGAAAGGAGGAAAAAGGGGAGAGAGTGAAGTGAAAGAAACAGAAACAGAATAAGAAAAATTACACAGACGTCAAGCCCCAGCTCTAGCATGTACTCACATACACACACACAAACAAAGAAAAAGGGAAAATAGTGAAATCAAGAGTACTTCTCTTAACATCACATTAAGAGAAGTACTCTTGATTTCACGAACCCTTAAATATGTATTTTAATGTTTTCGTTTCTTTCATGCATGTGTTTCTAACGCATTTATAAGATTATTTCTTTGTTGCTTTGTATGTCCCTCCCCCACAGTGTAACCCCCGCTTTCACTATATTTGATGTCAGTATTACATGTGGAGGAGATGGGGACAAACAAGTCGTTTAAGGATTCAGGTGGACCTGTTGCAACAATGAGAAGTACAAAATGTCATGTCAAAACCAGCTTTACAATGTCGGTGTGGGGGGGGGAGGGGGGTATAATTGGGTGGGGGGAGGGGGGTAAAATTGGGTGGGGGGAGGGGGGAGGCAGGGAAGGGAAGTGAAGGGTAAACAAAGGAGGAGGCTGCAATGCTTGGTAAGAAATGTATGCATTATCCTGCCCATGTAATTGTCGCCCCCCTGTACAGTATGTTCTCAAATAAAATAAAATACAATTAAAAAATATATATATATATAAAAAAAAAAGAGTACTTCTCTTCCACCGATCCTCTTCACTGAACACTGGTCCACATGGAATTTAAGATTCTTCAGCTCTCTTCATAACCTGGATCTCATCATTTCTCCTTTATTATTGCTGTCTACCCTATCATTCACCATGTACCCATCTTTGTCCTCTTGTGGCCTTCATTGCTTCGTTCACTAGAATCCCATCCATTCTTTGAGGGAATCACTGCTACTCAAATTTCCCTGAGCTGGATCAATGACAGCCCAGCCTTCCTCATGCTGAAAATCGCATCAGTCTGCTCTACAGTCTCAGCCTGCTATTCCCAGTGTACACATAGCAAAGGCCAGGTCTGCCCAATTCCTCCCCCTCATATGCTTTTCACCTAAAGGCAGCATCAGTCTCCACATAGCCTATCTGGGCAAAGCTAATGTCCTGCCTAAACCAACACAAATATCGCAGTGGTGAAGGCTCATATCTAATCTTCCTGAATTTCTGTTCATGTGGGAATACAGTTAGCCCAGGCAGGATGTGTCTACAGGCAGAGTCCATCCAGGCCCCGTCCATCCACAGGTACCACTATATCTCCATGCCTTCTCAGGTCTCCTTTTCCTTCATATATTTCACCATGTTTAGCTGAAACAAAGGGGTTATATTTTAACGTATACACTTTGTGATTCCAAAAATGCACTCTTGGTGTTCAGAATGATTGACTATTGAACATCATCTCCCCCAGCACAGTGGTTCACCCAGCATAAAAATTAGGGTATACTCTTCCATGAGGCCAATAGTCTTTCCCTTGGAACTGCCAAGGGAAAGCACCATACCCAAAGCCTGGTGCTCTGGGGAAAGGGTGTCAGCTGGCGGCCACTCTGGGGACTCATTGTGTCTCTACCAAGATAAGCTAACACTCAGTGCTGATCCACTTGTACAGTGCACATGTCCCTCCCTCCCTGTCAATTTGTCTACCAGCCCACCATCCCCTTTCTCCCACAACCATTTCTTAGGTCTCACTCACACAGCTGTGCCTCACATAAGCACACAAATCCCTTTCATAACAACACAGAAAACAAGGTATGCTACAGCAGACTAACAAAGTCAAATGCACTGCCTGATGCTGGAGGAGCTGCCTGTCATCCTAACTATCCCAGGAGCCTGTCTGGGAACACTCCATCTTCACTTAACTAGAAAAATGCAGGCCGGGAGCTATCATGTAATGGTAGTGTAATAAACAGCATGGCCAAAGGCATCCTCCTCCCCCCCACATGCTGAGCTCATTGTTCCCCTGGGCCTAGCTGTAGGGGGGGTCAAGAAGGGATGGAACAGTGGGCTTCGTGGGGGCAGGGCAATTAGTGGAGGTTGAAACTTTTATAGCTGTTGGAGTGGGGGAGGGGCCCAGCCTATATATAGGCTGTCTGTTCTGAGGAGTAGGGGCTGGGGAGAGACAGACAGCAAGAGGCTCCATCCAGAGCAGAGCAGAGCAGAGCAGAGCAGAGCAGAGCAGGGACACCCTGTGAAGAGCTCTGAGGCCTGAGGATAGGCCACTGGAGAGGCAAGCAGAGGAGGAAGGAAGCAAAAGGAAAAGCCTTCCCCTTTGGAGGTTTGCAGACTATTTGGAGGTTTGCAAGTCTGGAGGTGTAACTCAAGTGATAGTAAACAAGACATGACCATGCCAGCTGAAAAGGAGAAAGCGTGAAAGAGGGAGGAAAAACCAGAGAGAGTCAGAGTCAAATTCATGAGCAGGAAGTGAAGGAGAGAGAATGGAAGTGTGCATGAAAGGAACAAGAAGTGGGATAGGGGAAATAGAATAGTAGAAGTTATGGGGAGAAAGAAAAGGGAAGAAGATGGTAGAGGAGGGAATGTGGGAAAAGGGAAGATAGGAAGGAGAAAAAAAGGAAACAATAAGAAAACAGCACTGAGGTCCAGCGTCCAAGTACCAGCATAAGCATACACACAAAAAGAAAAAGGGGAAAAAAGCATGGAGGAATCATGGAAATCAAAAGTACTTCCTTACACCTACCCTCTTCACTGACCACTGGTCCATGTGGAATTCAGTATTCCTCAGCTCCTTTCATAACCTAGCTCCTGTCATTTCTCATTTAGGTTTAGTGTGCATCCTGTCATTTACCAGGTACTCATCTTTGTCCTCTTGTGGCCCTCAGTGCTTCTCTTACCAGAATCCCATCTCATTCTGCACCCCAAATAGCCCTGACCTGGACTCCTCATCCACCAGGAGGCCCAAGCCCAGCTCTAGCTGCAAATCTCAAGTCTTCTCTTCAGGCTCAGCCTCCTGATCCCAGTGCACACATAGCAAAGGCCTAACTCCTCCATTACACACTTGTCACCAAAGGCAGCATCAGCCTCAGCAACTGCCTCTGTGTGCAGATCTAATGTCCCTGGCTGAATCAACACTAATAGCCCAGGGGTGGAGGATCACATCCAATCTTACCCACTTCTGCTCATGTACAGATGCACTCATTCCAGGCAGGGTCCATCCAATATCTTCATGCTTTCTTAGGCTTCTTGCTCCTTCACAGATTTCTCCACCTCTAGCTGAGAGGAAGGAAAAGTATTTTAATTCATACATTTATGTGATTCAAATTTGGTGGGGGGGGAGGATTGGGAATGAGGGTGGGGGGAGGATGGAAGGGATGGGTAGGGGAAACAAAGGAGGAGGCTACAATGCTTGATAAGAAATGTACTCATCTTGCCCATGTAATTGTAAACCCTCTGTACAGTATTTTCCCAATAAAAATTTTAAAAATAAATAAATAAAAAGAAAAAAATGAGCTCTGGATGTTCAGAATTCTGCTCACCAGCACTCTGATACCCTAAGAACAAAAACAGGGCTCTGCTATTCTTCCATGAGGCTTAGAGCCTTCTCATGGGAACTGAAGGGGAGAGGAAGAACAATGCCCAAATTCTGGGTGTTAGCTGGGGGACTCTGGGAACTCACAGAATCTCTACCCAGATATGACATCACTCAGTGTTCAAACCCTTCAATTTTGCACCTACTTCTCAACCTGTGCATTTGGCATAGCAGCCTACCACACCTGTCCTTCCCCCAACCATTTTCAAGGTGTTCCTCACACACCTGTCCTTCAGATAACTACACATCAGAGGAGCCATCCTGTGCTACACCAGTTTAACAAGATCAAAAGCATTGCTGATGGTGGTTGATCATGCCTGTAATCCTAACTCTTCCAGAAGCTAACACCCCGAAGATCACAGTTAAAGCCAACCTGGGCAGACTTCATCTTCAATTAACTAGAAAAATCCTGGCTTGGAGGTGTGACTCAAGTGGTACAGCACCGGTTATGAACATTCAAACTCAAAGAGAAGATCTAGAGAGGCAGGAAAGAAAAAAGACAGATTTATGAGGACAGAGGAAGGGAGAAGGGAAGAGAAGAAGAAGAGAAGAAGAAAGAGAATAGGAAAAGAGGAAGAAGAGGAAGAGATGAATAGTCTGGAGGGAAGTTACCTGGAAAAGGGGAGAGAGGAAATGGGGAGAAAGAAGAGAGAGAAAAGGAGACACAGAGAAAATCACCCAGTTCAAGTGCCAGTACCAGCACACACTCACAAATACATACCCACAACAAAAAGAAAGGAACGGAAAGGACTGAGAAAATAAGGAAAATAACACTATTTCCCTTCCCATCCACCCTCTTCACTGGAGACTGGTCCATGTGGAATTCAGGAGTCCTTAGCTTCATCTTCTCAGCTGTCTTTCAGCATCAGTGTCAACCTTGCCTATCAGGAAGGTGCCCATCCTTTGCCCTCTTTTGTTCTGCATTGCTTCTTCTCAATGGAATACATTCTCAACCTGTTAGCTGTGCTCTATTCCCCAAATAATCCTGAACTGGATCATTGATCCAACAGAAGTCACAGCCCACCTTCTGCTGCAAATCTCATCAGCTGCTTTGCAGGCTCAGCCTCCTGACCCTTGTGCACACATAGCAAAATCAGGTGTGCCGAAATCCTCCCTATTACATGCTTGTCAGCTGAGGCAGCATCAGACAAAATCACTTGCTATGTGGAAATCTAATGCCGCTGGAGAAGCGAACACAAATAACCCAGTGATGGATCATATCCAAACATACTGAATTTCTGCTCATGTCCCAATACAGTCATATCAAGCAGGGCCTATCCATAGGCAAAGTCCATCCAGGCCCCGTCCATCCACAGGCACCAATATATCTCCATGCTCTCTCATGTATCTTGCTGCTCCTTCCTAGGATTCTCCACCTGGTGCTGAAAGGAAGGGTAATGTTTTAATTCATAAAGTTTGTGGATCTAAAACTGGGCTCTGGATGTTCAGAAGGTTCTAATACTTTAGACTCAGGTCTCCCAGTAATCTTTCTTCCCTAGGGGAACAAAATGTACTTGCTATTTCTCATGAGGCCTAGAGACTTCAACAGAGAAAAGCCAAGAGAAAGGAAGCACTGTGCTGAAGCATGGTGCCCTGGAGAAGGGGTGACACCTGGGGGCCTCTGAGGGGACTCCCAGAATCTCTATCAAGATATCCCAATTCTCAGTGCAGACACTCTTGAACAGTATACATGCCTTGCCTCTCTATTGATTGTACACACTATCCCACAGCCCCCTTCAACATCCATTTGTAACTTGTCCCTCACACAGCTGTCCCCCAGACAAGTACACAAATCCCTTTTTCCACATTAGAAAAGCCAACCTGTGTCTCACCAGATGAACAAGGTCAAAAGTACTGCCATATATGTATGGTTCTAGACGGAAATCCTAACTATTCCAGAACTTCACACCCAGAACAGAGTACTTAAAGCCAGCAAAAACACAGCATAGAAATGTAGGCTTGGCATCTAATCTTTAATAATGGAGCTAAAAAGATAGAATTGAAGAAAGACATCCTCTTCAGTAAATGGTGCTGGCAAAATTGGTTAACTACTTGTAGAAAACTAAAGCTAGATCCTTATATATCATGCTGCACAGAATCAACTCCAAATGCATCAAAGACCTCAGAGTCAAAGCAGACACTCTGAAAACATTACAGGATAGAATAGGAGAAACCGTAGGTCTCCTTGGCACGGGTCCAATTTTTTTTAATAGAGACCCAGAAACTCAACAAATCAAAGAAAGGTTGGACAAATGGGAGTGCATGAAATTGCAGAGCTTCTGCATGGCAAAGGACATAGCTAGCAAGATCAATAGAAAGCCCACGGATTGGGAGAAGGTCTTCATACAACGGACAAGGGTCACATAACTAAAATATACCTGGAACTCAAAAAATTAAATCCCCCAACAACAAATCTTCAAAGAAACAACTGCCCAACAATTAAGTCGGCTAATGACTTAAAGAGAAACTTCTCTGAAGAGGAAAGAAGTATGGCCAATAGACACATGACCAATAGACACATGACCAATAGACACACCTCCCTAGCCATAAATGAAATGCAAATCAAAACAACATTGAGATACCACCTCACCACAGTTAGGATGGCTAAAATCAAGAACTCTAATAACAACAGATGCTGGAGTGGAACTTTACTGCATTGTTTTTGGGAGTGTAAACTTGTCCAACCACTTTGGATAGTAGTATGGAGGTTCCTCAAAAGACTCCACATAGACCTCTCCTATAACCCAGCATTCCCACTTTTGGGCATTTACCCAAATGCTCACAAACAATACCACACTAAAGCTACTAGCAAAACTATGTTTACTGTAGCATTATTTACCATAGCTAAGATATGGAACCAACCCAGATGCCCCTCAGCAGATGAATGAATCAAGAAAATGTGGTATATATACACAATGGAATTCTATGCCTCCATCAGAAAGAATGACATTGCCCCATTTGTTAGGATATGGTAAGACTTGGAAAAGATTATATTAAGTGAAGTAAGCCAGGCCCAAAGAAACATAGGTCCCATGGTTTCCTTTATTTGCAATAACTAGTATATATCTGAGTCAAGCAGAAACAGTCAGATAAGTTGATGTAATGGGGAAATGAACCCTAAGGTATGTATTCAAATGTTTTTTT
The DNA here is from genome assembly GCF_024711535.1 of Dipodomys merriami. Taxonomy (NCBI): domain Eukaryota; kingdom Metazoa; phylum Chordata; class Mammalia; order Rodentia; family Heteromyidae; genus Dipodomys; species Dipodomys merriami. The sequence continues at coordinate 6,686,314 of NW_027206368.1, forward strand.
TTTCTTTCATGGGATTGTTTCTAAAACATAAGATTATTTCTTTGTTGCTTTGTATGTCCCTCCCCAACAGTATAATCCCTGCTTTCACTGTATTTGATGTTGGTATAATTTGTGGAGGGGAAGGGAAAAAACAAATCTTTTAAATAGGGAATACAGGTGGACTTATTGCAACAATGCGATGTACAAGTCGTTATGTTGAAAACAAACTTTACAACTTTGGCAGAGTAGGGGTGAGGGGAGAGGAGGACTGGAGGAGGGAGGATTGACTGGGGGGGGCGGGGGAAGGATGGGAAGGGATGTGAGGGGAGACAAAGGAGGAGACTACAATACTTGATAAGAAATGTACTCATTATCTTGCCCATGTAATTTTAACCCCTCTGTACGGTATTTTCACACACAAAAAAAGAAATGCAGGCTTGGAGGTTGGAATCAAGTGGTAGAGCACCTGTGATGTACATGCAAACTGAAAGAGAAAGAGAGGAGAGATAGAGACAGAGACAGAGGCAGAGAGACAGATTCATTCAAATATCTGCTCATGTGTAGACACAGTCATCCCAGGCCTGGTCCATCCACAGATATCACTATATATCCATGCTTTTTCAGGTCTCTTGTTTTTTAACATGTTTATACACCTCTACCTGAAAGGAAAGAAAATTAGCTTAATTCATACACTTTTCCAGTGTAACCAGGGACTCTGTTTGCTCAGAATGTTCTCAAATTTGAAACTCAGCTCCCTCAGCACTCTGATTCCCATTAGAGAAATTTGGACTCCCAGGGCAGTTGCAATTGTAAGTAACCTGTGTAGGAAATCGGGTCTTTAAAATTTACTATTTTTTTTTTTACTGTGAGTAAATAAGTCTGAAATAAGGGACTTTTGGATGATGGCATAATGTTAGAATGGTGATTAGGTGTAGACAGAACACACAAGAAACTGCATTAAAATGGAGGAAAGTTGGGGCAGAAACTACTCTCATGGTCCATGGAGACAGTTCTCTCTATTTTCCCAATGAAGATGTGCCCCTGAGTTTCGACACAGCCAGAGTAAATAGTGTTCTCAGGAGTTTTACACAGTCACCTAGAGACTGCCAAAGGAGAAACGAGTCCAGGATGCCACCTTCCCCTAAGATCCCCCTGAAGCCCAAGGGCCTCACTTTAAACCTAAGTAAACAAACTAGGTAAGTAAGTAGGAAAATATGCAACATATCTGGAAGGTGAGATGATGACCTACTGCAGCATTTGGGACACAAACACCTTAGTGTTCAGAAACAAATGGGAAAAGTTGTTTAATAAAGTGACATTACTTGAAAGTAAGGGATTGAGGTGTATTCACCAAGCTCAGAAGGTACAGACAGCTTGAGGCCACATTTCAGCCTACTTTTCAAAATTTAAAAGTCAGCTCCTTGTCAGCTGTCCTTTCACTAGAAAGAATGCTAGCTGGAGAACCCCCTAGCTATGCTAGGACTATGCCTGGCTATGCTGGATTGAGACCTTTGCTGAGGATACTGGGCACACAGCAGTGTGAACTTCCTGTATGACTCCCTCCCCTCCTGCAGCTCTTCAATTCCACACCTCTCTGATTTTCCACACCCTAGTGCTGTGGCAGAGTGCTGCACATCTTTCTCTGGAACAGCTTTGTTCTTAAGCTGTGGACATTAGTTTTTGGGCTTCACACAGTACCAGAGTTTGTGAAAAATGGCGACTATCCTGTGAGCCACACTCTTCCAGCCCCATCACTTATTCCATCTGGAGGCTATGGATTCCCCCTTTTCATCCCTCCTTCCCAACCTCTGGCCAGCACTAGTCCATGGTCAACATTATTCTCTACATATCTGAGCGATCCTGGGCCATTTGTCTCGATAACTTTACTTAATCTTTGCTTCCATTTGTCACGAAATGATAGCTTTCCAATCACTGTTATGCTTGGAAAATTCTCCTTTGTGTGTGTGTGTGTGTGTGTGTGTGTGTATGTGTGTGTGAGTATGTATGTGTGTGTGCATGTATATATGTGTGTGAAAGAGAGAGACCATTACCAATTTCTCCATTGATAGACATTTAGACTGAATCTATACCTGAGCTGCTATAAATAATCTAGAAATAGACATATTATAATTGTACTTGAGTTCATGTATTTATTTAGAGACCTTCAAACTGTTTGCCATAATGCTTGTATCAATTTACAATCTGTCTGACAGGAGTTCTCTCTTCATCCTGGCCAGCATGTGTTATCTTTCTATCATTTTGATTTTTAAAAAGTTTTCCAGCATGGCTATAGACACTGGACATTTTTTCATATATTTTTGCCTATTTGCATTTCTTCTTTTTGGAAATTTCTATTCAGATCATTTACCCCTGTCTCTTTTTTTTTTTTTGCCAGTCCTGGGTCTTGAACTTGGCCTTGGCACTGTCTCTGAGCTTCTTTTGCTTGAGGCACTCTAGCACTTGAGCCACAGCTCCATTTCTGGCTTTTCTATGTATGTGGAACTGAGGAAGCAAAAGCAGAGCTTTGTGCATGCTAGGTGAGCACTCTACCACTAACGCACATTCTGAGTCCTGTACAATTACTTATAGAATATAAAAACCTAATTAGGAAAGATTCTATCTTCCTTCAAGAGCCATTAAGAGTTCCATCCTGCATCATAATAGTTAGTAATGACTTATTAAAAATAACACCTTGTGTGTGTCATGTCCTGTGTACGATTACTACTTGCTTATAAAAAGCATCAATATTAAGATAGTCATCTTCTATTTCCAGAAGAGAACCATTTCTCTCTGCCTAGATGACACCACTGCAGCCTAGGCCCCTGCCCCTGTCCCTAGCTGGTCTTCCCATTCCCCCTTCCCTGTCCCTCCCAAAATCATCCTTGTAAACACAACCCACAGCATACTATTCTCTGTCTGTTTATGAGTGTGGGTGGGTGCAAGCACAGGCCAATACGTGGGCTTGAAGTCCATGTTCAAGGTGAGTGTTCTACACCTTAAGCCACAGCTCCACTTCCAAGTTTTCTGGGGTCATGCACTTTCCTACACAGGATAGATTTTAATAATGACCTGGCAGCAGCCAGCCATAGAATACTTTTTTTATTTGCATGCATGTTGTTTTTACTATAGCACCATTCACAATAATATAGGGTATCATTCAAGTGTCAATCACTGGACCAATAAAAAGACAGTACATACATATTGTAGTACATTATTCAGCCTAAAAAAATAAACAATAAATTTTCCTGGCTCTGGTGGCTGCTGCCTGTCATCCTAACTATACATGAGATAGGAGGATTGAAGTCAAAGCCAGCCCAGGCAGGAAAGTCCATGAGACTCTTACTTCAAATATCCATCAGAAAACCAGGAATGGAGCTGTGCCTCAAAGAGGTAAAGTGTTAGCCTTGAGCTAAATGCTCAGGGACCACTTACTGGCCCTAATTCAAGCACCAAAAAGGAACCAGAAAAAAGAAACCAACACTCAGACACTATGGATGGAACTGGAGGACACTCAGTTTCATGAAGTAATACAGGCAGAGGAACACCAATATCAAACATACCCTTTCATATAGGAAGAAATGTGGCTTTAGAATAGACAGGAGAACTACAGGACATTGTTGAAGCATGATGGGTCACCCCTCTGCCCACAGCCTCGTTTGGTGAAGGAGGCTTCTCTGATCCTGTCTCTCTCCACTGAGCCCAGGCTTCCTTGCTGCAGCCACACTGGCATTTGTACTGTACCAGCTGGGGGCCACTGCTATTCCAACTGCCTGGAATGCTTTTCCCAACACCCAGCTGCTCAATCCCCTATCCTTCCCCAAAACCCCCTTGCCAAACAGGTCTCCTCTGATACTTAAAAATAAAACCTTGTGCACATGTGTACACAACACACATCTGCAAACACACAAAAACATAGAGTATTTCGAACACTCATCCTGAATTTTTCTGCCTTAATCTTCATTTTCATATATACTATGTGGTATTTTTGTAAAGTTTGGGTATTCTCATTCTCCATGCTTGAGTGTAAACTCACAAAGAGAGGTATTTTTATGCTGTTCCCAGCATTCTGTCAGTCTTCAGCATGATGTGACTGATCCTGTGGGCACTCAGTAAATGTCCATTGAATGAAAGCCTACCTATTCCCTCACACACTTATTCAACAAGTATACTGCCATACATGGTCAAAGCTCTTTCCCACTGTTTTCCCATGACTCCTCTCCAGAGCCCCTGTCACCCTTGCTTCGTGGTCTCCCCACCTGTGTTTCCAAGCCCTTTGCCTGAAGTTTCTGCCCCTCAATCTTACATATGGAGATGGTGTACACACACCAAATAACCTGTTCCTCCTCTGGGAAGCCTTTCCATACCACCTCAACTCCTCACTCGAGTTCTTCCAAGTCTCTCTGCAAGCCATGAACCCGTCCTAGATAATGGTCTGTGTGACATTGTAGCTAACCTGTGGAATCCTCATCCTTAGGCCAACTTTTCGTCTTCTCTCCAAGTGCTGAGCCAAATGCACTCCATCTGTTCCACAAAGGTTTAGGAGTGTTCTAGCATGCACATGCATTATACTGTCAATTGAAAAGTCAAAGTAAGACCTGAGTTTTAGAGAGTGAGCTCATCTGGCCCCTTAAGACAAGACTGGCATGAAATCATAAAATGACTTGCCTCCTGCTTGGCACAAGGCCCTGGCCACAGCCTCAAGGGTCCACAATGCCCCTCTCCCACATCTCCTTAATGCAACCCAATACTGAAATCCTACCCAGTGCAGCAGTGATTAGGCACCCTCTCTACTGCTCTGGGACTACTAGAAACTAGCCTCAAGACAAACCCACTGACATGAACTGAAGTCTACTCCCTCATTTCAGGACGCCTGAGACAAAGAAAAAGAACTTAGAAACCATGGAAATTCACAGTTCTTCCCTCCCGACCCACCCACTTCACTGAACAATGATCCATGTGGAATTCAGGTGTCCCTAGTTTCCTCCTCTCAGCTCTCCTTCAGCATTAGGGTCAGCCCTGTCTATCAGCAAGGTGCCCATTTCTTGTATACTTTTGGCTCTCAGTGCTTCTGTCACAAAAATCCTATCTTATTCTCTGGGAAGAGCTCTGTTTCCTAAATAACCCAGAGGTATACCCTGTTTCACTGGGAGCCTCAGTCTTCTCCTGCTGCAAATCTCATCAGTCTGCCCTACATGCTCAGCCTCTTGACTCCAGTGAACATACAGCAGAGGTCCAATGTGTCCAATTCCTCCTCATCACACACCTGTCACCCAAAGGCAGAATCACCCTCAGTACTTCCTCTGTGTAGAAATCTAATGCCCTGCTGAACAAATATCCCAGTGGTGGAGGTTCATATCTAATCTTACTGAAGTTCTGCTCATGTCTGCATGTACTCATCTCCATCCACATGCTCCTATATTTTCATTCTTTCTTAGGTCTCTTGCTCATTCAAAGGTTTCTCCACCTCTAGTTGATAGGAAGGAAAAGTATTATATTTCCTACATTTTTTGGTTCAAAAATGGGCTCTGGAGGTTTATAGTGTGGCAATATTTGAAACAGCTTCCTCCACACTATGTGCCCTAGGACAATAATCAGGCCCTACTCTTCTTCCATAAGACCTAGAGGCTTCCCCTGAGAACTGCCAGGGAAAAGGAAACACCAAGCCCAAAGCCTGGTGCTCTGGGGAAGGGGGGTGTCAACTGGAAGCATCTTTGTGGACTCAAAGGGTCTCTCCTAAGAATCTGACATGTCTCAGTGCTGAAACCCTTGTATTATGGAAATGTAATTCTCTGTCCATTTTCCACAGCAGCCCAACCCAACACCCTTTCCTTCCCCCAAACATTTCTAAGTTGTCCCTCATACAAGTATACAAATTCCTTTTGTAATTACAGAGAAACCAACCTGTGCTGTACCGTCACAAATTCTAGGTGCTGGAGGCTCACCTGTATAATCCTAACTACTGCACACGCTGACACTGAGAAGACTGTAGATAAAGCCAGCTTGAGCAGACTCCATGTCCAACTCAGTAGAAAATCAGGACTAGAAGAGTGACTCCACTGGTAGAACATCAGCCAGAAACACATTCACACTCAAGAGAGAGAAAGGGAAAGAGGGGGAGAAGGAAAATGGACAGAGAGAAAAACAGAGGGACATGCATACATACCTAAAGACAGAGAGACAAAGAGACAAATTCAGGAGAAAGGATTGAGTGAAAAGAAATGGGATAGGGAGAAGAGAAAGATTAGAGGGAGGAGAAAAGGAGAGGGTGTAAAAAAGGAGAGATTAAAGACATTAGAGGGAGGAGGGCCCAAGGAAAAGCCACAGAGGGAAAAGGAGACTGAGAAAGAGAAAAAGAACAAAGTTCAAGCCAGCACACTCCCAAATGCATACACACAACAAACAAAAAGACAAGAAAAAGCATTGAGAAATCATGGAAATTAATAGTACTTCCTTCCCCACCCACCCTATTCACTGAACACTGTTCCATGAGTTCAGCATTCCTTACATTCCTCCTCAGGTCTCTTTCAGCATCAGTATCAACCCTGTCTTAAACCAGTTATGCATCCTTTGCCTATTTGGACCCTTATTGCTTCTCTCACAGGAAACCCATCTCATTCTTTGAGAATAGCATTGCTTCCCAAATACCCCTGAGCATTACCACTGATCTACCAGGAGCCCCAGCCCTCTTCTTACTGCTAATCTCATTAGTCTACTCTGCGGGTTCAGCCACCTGACCCAGTGTACACATAGAAAAGGCCAGGTTTGCCCAACTCCTCCCCATCACACACTTGGCACCCAAAGGCAATATCAATCCTCAGCACTGCCTCTGTGTGCAATTCTAATGCCCTGGGTGAACCAATACAAATATTCTAGTGTGAAGGCTCACATCTTACTGAATTTTGTTCTTGTGGGAAAGCAGTCATCCCAGGCCACCCAACCACGGGTGTGGTCCATATACAACCAAAGTCCATCCAGGCTATGTCCTTAAACAGATCCCAGTTTATCTCCATGATTCCTCAGGTCTCCTGTTCCTTGATCACCTCTAGCTGAAAAGAAGGGAATGTATTTTAATTCATACACTTTGTGATTCCAAAAATTGCCTCTTGATGTTCAGAATGTTCAAATATTTAAACTTGGCTCTGATAGCATTCTTTATTCCCCAAGGAGAAAAATTGGGCTCTGCTATTCTTCCATGAGGCCTAAAGTCTTTACTGGGAAACAGAAGCACCATGTACAAGCTGGGTGCTCTGGAGGGGGCCTCTCTGGGGACTCATAGAGTCTCCACTAAGAATCTGACACCTCTCAGTGTACTTGTACAGTGCACATGTCATCCTTCCCTGTCCATTTACACTAACCCATCACCCCTTCCTTCCACAAACAATTTTTTTAATTTAATTTAATTTTATTTGTGAACATACTGTACAGAGGAGTTACAATTACATGGGCAGGATAATGCGTACATTTCTTACCAAGCATTGCAGCCTCCTCCTTTGTTTACCCTTCACATCCCTTCCCAGCCTCCCCCCTAACCCCCAATCCCAATCCTTCTCCTTCCCCCCCTCCCCCCCCACACCGACGTTGTAAAGCTCGTTTTGGACATGACAACTTGTACTTCTCATTGTTGCAACAGGTTCCACAAACAATTGTAAGGTGACTCTTACACAGCTGTCCCTCACATAAATACACAAATCCCCTTTCAAAATAGAGAAACTAACCTTTGCCACACCAGATTAACAAAGGCAATTGCATTCCCTGATGCTGTAGGCTCTTGTCTGTAATCCTACCTATCTCCCAAGGTGACACCTTGAAGACTGCATTTACAGCAAGTCTGGGAAATCTCCATCTTCAAGGAAATAGAGAAATGCAAGCCTGAACTGTAACTCAAGCAGGAGAGAACCAGACATAGCCATGAAAACTGAGAAAGAAAAAAAGAGGAAGACAGAGTGGGAGAAAGGGAAAGAGGGAAAAAAGGGAGAAGTGCACAGAGAGAGGAGGAGTGAGGGAGGTGGATGGAGAGAGAGACAGATTCAAGGGCAGGAAGAGAGTGAGAGGGAATGGTAGAGGGTAGTAGTAGAACATCAAGAAGAGGAACAGGAGAAGTAGAATAGGAGTAGTTATGGGAGGAATGAAAACAAAGGAAGAAAAATGGTGGGCAGGGGCAGGGAGAAGGTGAGAAAAGTGGAGAGAGAACAGAGAAGGCAAAGGAAATAGAGCATAAGAAAAAAAGCACTGAGGTGTAGCAGCACACACTCACACATACCCACAACAAACAAAAGGAAAAAAAATAAAAGAATAGGAATTGAGAAATCTTACAAATCAACAGTTAATTCCTTCCCAACCACTGTCTTCACTGGGTGGAAAATGTCTAGTGTGCCCGACCAGCTAAAAGAATCTAGGCCCCAAATGTAGCTGGAACTGGAGCTCTGAAGGGTATAGAGTGGAAGGACAGGCAGACTGGCACTTCGGGCTCTCAAGAGGTAACTGAAATTTTGAGGACAAGCTGGAGGTGTTATATCCTGAAGAAAAGGTGGCTCTTTTTCGTGGAGAGGGCTGGTGGGATTGTCATCAGGAGGTGTGCATGGTGGACTAGCCAAAGGCATGGTTTTTTATTCCACACTTCTGGTATTCTCCTTCAAGTTTTCTTGGATGAGCAGGTAGGTGCCCATGGCTTCATTGAATGCTCTGTCCTGGAATGTCCTTTCAATACCAGCTAGGGTGTACCCCATGTTGCCCATGACTGTGACAATAATGGGGTCCAGCTTGCTGGAAAGTGGCTCATCAGGAAGCAGGCCAAAACCCACACCTAGAGTCAGCCATCAGTGCTCCATTATCTCCTCAATAGCAGGCCTCAGATTGAAGCCCACAGTCAGCAGTTTAGGAAGGAGATCATGTCCCATTGCAGTTGGTAAAGGGGACCGGTGTACCTGGCCTCTAGGATTTGTTTCCGTATCTGAATCATTTTATTCCCCTCAAATGGGAACTTTCCCATTGTCATCATATTCAAAAGCACGCCTAAGTTCCCAAATGTCCACCTTGTACCCATTGAACATGTTCTGTAGGAACATTTCAGGAATAGCAAGGCTCCACAAACCCCCCTTTAGCAACTTCCCTGTCACCCTGATGCTAATGCCAAAATCACTGACCTTGACATTGCAATTGGTATCCAACAGGACGTTGTCGGCCTTCAGGTCCAGTGTGCAATTCTGTTCTCATGAATGTAGTGAACATCACTCGTGATCTGCTTGAACAATCTCTTGGCTTCATACTCTAATAGGTGACTGCAAGGGGATTTATTGCCCCACCCCAAGAGATAGCCCCGAGTGTCCAGCTCAGTGACAAGGTACACACAGTCTTCATCCTCCATCACCTGGAACAATAGTATGATGTGTGGGTGATATACACTCTTCAAAATGGCTACTTCATTTTCTATCTCATGGCTTTTTAGATCGTTCTTTGGGAGAACTTTGACTGCCACTGTGGTGTCTGTGAGGCAGTGATGGGCCAGCTTCACATAGCCACAGCTGCCATAACCGATGATCTCTTTCAAGTTGTACTGTCCAATGACAGTGATCTCCTCCTCCTTTGGGGAGGAACTAAAGTTGTACATTAACATCTTGCCCCTGGGATGGCAAGTGATCAAGCTTAAGAATTTACCTAAGATGATCTCAATGAAGTTGACAACTAATAAATCTTAAGAAACGGAAGGTAAACTACTAACAAAGTAAACACAACCCCCAGATGAGTAAATGAATTCCCCAAACCCAAACAACACAACCACCACCCCCCCCCCACACCCAATGAAAGTAACCAAGTAGCTCTGAGTTAGCGGGTCACCAAGTAAAAGCTCCCAGTGCTGTAACTGAAAAAGCTGGAGAGAAGCTGCCTCATATGTACCCTGCTGGGCACGCCTCACAATGCCCTGTGATGTCAGGGGGAAATGGACCAATCACAAGTCAGGCCATTGACATCAGTGAGGAAGTGAACCAATCAGAGCCCAGTGCACACCCTCTGGCAGTTAGGTACTTGGGCCAGGAAGTCTGTTGCCAACAACACTGGGCACATGGGAGGATGCTCTTACTGCTACCATGACAGCCATGTGGGAACCATGAGGACATTGGCCAGTGGCCTTCATCTTCGGGGTTGGGCATCCTAGGAAGACCCCTGTGAGGACATCACCCAGTGGGGTATTGATGAACCCCAGAGAGTGAGACAATCCATGGAGGCACAGTGAGAAGTGAACAAAAGAAGTTTATTTACACTATTTACACCAGAAAGGTGTCTTGAGACTACCTTGTCCTGGGTTAGATACCCAGAACCAAGAGCAGCCTCAACCACCAAACCTCCAATAGGCAGTCCTGACACTCCAACCTTTATTGGTTGGTCTGCAAACCACAAATTAGTCGGTCCACAAACCTACAAACCTCAGATCTCCAAAGCTCCAAAGCTCCAAACCTCCAAAGGGGAAGGCTTTTCCCTTTCTTCCCTTCTTCCCCCACATGCAGACCTCTCCACTGTCCACAGGCCTCTCTAGAGGATGGTACCAAATGGCCTCCAGAGGAGGCCCCGAATGACCTCCATAGGAGGTCCCAACAGGTCCCTCCAGGAGGCCCTGAGTAACCTCCGGAGGATGTTCCAAATGTCCCCTCAAGAAATCCCTGAAGAGCTGGGAAGGTGGCTCAGTGGTAGAGCGCTTGCCTTGCATACTTGAGACCCGGGTTCGATTCCGCAGCTCCATATAAGCAAAAAGAAGAAAAGCCGGGGGGCTGGGTAGGTCGCTCAGTGGTAGAGTGCTTGCCTTGCATGCATGAGGCCCTGGGTTCGATTCCTCAGCACCACATACACAAAAAGAAAAAAGCCGGAAGTGGCACTGTGGCTCAAGTGGTCGAGCACTAGGCTTGAGCTGAAGAGCTGAGGGACAGTGCCCAGGCCCAGAGTTCAGGCCCACAACAGGACTACAAAAAAAAAAGTCCCTGAATAGCTCCTCGAGAAGCCCCAAAGGACCTCTCAAGGAGGTCCCAAGTGGCCACTCGAGAAGCCCCAAATGGCCTCTCAAGGCTTGCCCTGTCCTCCACAAGCCTGTCCTGCCCTACGCAGCAGGCTTTCCCCTCCTGCCATCTCTCTCCCTCCACTCCCACTCCTCTCCTTCCTCCACACTCAGTTCCTGCCTCAGGACTCCTGGTCTTTCCCTTCTCTCCTCTCTTCAGGACACCTGGTCTCCTCTGGACTCCCCTCTCCACAGGAGTCCAGTTGTCCTCTGGACTCTTCCCTTCTCCCTCCCAATGTGTTTTCCCCCTAACGTCCTCCCTGGCCTTGGAGCATGCAGCCTATATACACCCAGATAGGCTGCAGCCCTGTCCCACTGTCAGGTTTCAAACTGACATTAATGCTCATCCCCCAAGCTGCCCAAGTCCAATTCCAATAGGCAGCTCACTATGTGCATGTCTCCAGGAGCATGCCCCTCCCCCTTTTGGTGGCATGCTCCGCCCCTTTCAGTGGCATGTCCCAGCCATGGCACACCCCTCCAGTGCCCCTTGGGGTGGTGACATCAGTCTCTCAATACCCTGCTCTATCCAGGGGCCGGGTCTGTGGAGTTGTGAGGCTTGAATCTTGATGCCGCTCCCCTTCCAGCAGGCTGGACCATGGGACAACACTATTGGGCCCCGCTGATTTTCGGGGCACCACGGGTTATTACAGAGACTATCCTTGTACAGAAATTATAACACTGTCCTTTTCACATAGCATGGTCTACATCTAATTGCAAGGGAGCCTGAGATATGGAGATTTTGTAACGATTCAACTCAAAAATGTCTTTCCACTTGAGAAGAGAGACCAGACATCCAAGATGAAGTCATAGTTTTGTCCACATCTGCCATTCTCATTTCTGATTCCAGTTTGAATTGGTTCCTGTGCTGCTTTGTACCTCTTTTTTACTGTTTTTGATTCGCTTAATCACTTTTTTTCAATCTTTATTTATCCCTCACAGGTTAGAAATAAAGTATCTTGCTTTTATATATTTTAGTACCATTGTCTCAGATTTTAATATATCTATAATTGTTCTAATAAAAACCATACACAAAATATGTCTTATCTCAGAGGCAGACTCCTATTTTATGGACCATGGACCTGAAGTTTATTTCATTTGAGAGGTCTTTTATTCTTTATTTCATTTATTTATTCATTTATTTTTGGCCATGGAGCTTGAACTCTGGACAGACCTGGGTGCTGTCCCTCAGTTCTTCAGCTAAAGCCTAACACTCTACCACTTGAGCCACAGTGCCACTTCTGGTTTTCTGGTGGTTATTGGAGATAACAGTATCATGGTCTTTCCTAGCTGGGCAGGCTTTCAACTGCTATCCACACATCGAAGCCTCTTTAGCTAGGATTTTACGCATGAACCACCACTACCCAGCAACTTGAGAGTTCTTTTTAAGGGAAAATAATTAATGATTTGTCAGACATTGGTGGCTCCCACCTGTAATTCTAGCTACTCAGGAGGCTGAGACCTGAGGATCTTGGTTTGAATCCAGCCTGGGCAGAAAAGTCCATGAGACTCTTCTTGAAAACGACAAGATAACCTCAAGTGTCCCTATGCCTCAAAGTGGATGAGAGCTAGCCTTAAGCAAAAAAAAATCTCAGGTACAGCACCCAGCCCCTATGTTCCAGTCCCAGGACTGGCAACAACAGCAGCATTAAAAAGGAGCTGGGTGTAATAAAGCCTTATTCACAAACACAGAATGCAGAAGGTAGAGGCAGGAGGTTCAGAGATTGAGGCCATCTTGGCCTTTATAGTGAGTTACACTTCAACCTGGACTACATAGCAAGATTTAGTTCTAAAAAAAACCCTCTTCCCCCTAAAACATGCAGGAAGTTCACTTAAAGATGAATCTCAGAGAGCTGTTCCTCCATAACCCTATTTCATTTTGTCAAATATTGTCACCTACTACTTCATTCTTTCTTTTTCGAAAAGTCTCCATAAGTAGTTGCTGACAGTTATCATTGTTGGGTCATACATGAGGGTTATTTAGACATCCCAACATATACTTTTTCCCTATTCTTGATTCTTTGAATTCTCTCCCCCCTTCCTTTCCTCTGTTTACCCTTCCTTTTCTTTACTAGTTCCTCCTTTTCTCTTCATGTGCTTGTTGTAATAATTCCTCCCTTTTGTCTGTCCCTTACTTCCTTCCTGAGATAGAATTGGGTGATATAGCGCAAACTATTCTGGAATTTATGTTCTCGCTGCCTCAGTGTTCTGACTGACAGAAATACAGGAGTACACTGGCATGACCGGAAAATTCCAAATGGTAGAGAATACTGGACCATTATCTTTTTTCCATAAAGTTCTCCCTAGATTCCCTAGACTCTTCACAGACATGAGGCTGTTTCATGTCTTATATGTCTCTTAGGCTCTTTTCTGAATTTCCTTTTTTGTTTCCTGTCCCATTCAGTGGCCCTTAGCCTTGGGGTGGTTCCAACCAATGCCAGGCATACCCAACCCTCCCTGGGACCAAGTATCTTGGGCACAGGCTCATTCAGGCAATAAATATGACAGAGCATAGATGAAGTGTACATAGTCCCTTCCTTTCAGGACCCATGAGCCTATTAGCTGAGCAGATCCCCTTAAGGGAACACACTCTGAAAGGAAGTTCCAGATCAAAACCATACCAATCTCGACAATCCCTTGCAATCTCACATTTTTCTGATATTGCCATGTCTAGTTATTTCTAGTGAATAGAACATGGCAGAAATGAGAGATATCATTGTTCAGATTGCAATATAAATAGCCGTTGCTCTCACAGTAGGATCTCTTTCTCTTGCTCTCTCTTGCTCTCTCCTTCTCTCTCTCCTTCTCCTATACTCTTTGCCCTGGGTGAAACAAATGCATGTGTGAGCTGTCTACGGAGAAGGCTCCATGACAAGGAGCTGCAGCTCCAGATGACAGCTGGAAGACATGAGTGGGATGCAGTCAAGCCTGGAAGTGACTCTGACTTAAGTCCAGGTTTTGAATCTATCTCTTTTGGTTTCTGAATAATAATCAGCTAGGCACAACTTCCCCAATGAGAAAATAATACCCAAAGGTGGCAGGTGGCCATTCCTACAGACTATGCAGAAACCATGTCCAGAATGGCAAAAAGTAGACTTTTTTCCAAGTCTTTGATGCCTTGGCAGACAGTCTCCTCCAGCGAAGTCTCTCATTCCTATCATGCAACAGAACCAGGCTGCTGCATCTTTCCACTGCAGATGAGTGCCCTGCAGTGATTTAAACAATGGCCAGAAAGAGGATGAGACCACCTTGGTAAAATGCATCCAGCTGTAACAAGGATGTTACATTCTGAAGTCTCTTTACTGCACGTAGGACCAGATACTGTGGTTCCAAATAGCATGCCCTTTGGCTTTGTGAGACAGAAATCTTTACTTCCATCTAGAAAGATGGGCAAAGAAAAAGAAGGTCCTTGGCTAGGTTTCTCATGACAGAGCAGTTTGATACCAGATGAGGCCAAGAGTCACAGGTACTATATCTCTGCAGAAACCTATCCCCAAAGAAGAGTGATGGATGGAAGTCAGCTCAGAGAGAATGAGTGAGTTTCAAAGTAGTGCTGACTAGCATCTTGGGATGGCCCCTGGCTTCTGGCTTGATTAACCATCTCTGCTAAGTGTGTCTGAAGATGTATAAGCACAGGCTTTCTAAACCATAGAAATAAATGATACACACAAACAAAAACTCCCACAGAGCAGGATATAGGTCAAGCTTGTCCATTCCAAGTCAATTGACCTGATTCAACACTTCAAGTATTTCAGTGTTTATATAAAAGTGCCTATGTGCCAGGTGCTGGTAGCTCATGTCTGTAATCCTAGCTACTCAGTAGGCTGAGGATGGTGGTTTAAAGTCAGTCTGGATAGGAAAGGCTGTGACAGACTTTTCTCCAAAAATCACTCAGAAAGCTAGAAGTGTCATGGCTGCTCAAATGGTAGAGTGCTTGCCTTGAGCTGAAGAGCTGAGGGACAGCTCCCAGGCCCAGAGTTCAAGTACTATGACTGAGAAAAAAAAAGAAGTGCCTATGAATCAATTCTTACATATTGTTTTTCCCATATAGAAAATCTGTAAGAAGCCGGTGGTGGCTCACACCTATCCTAGCTACTCAGGAGGCTGAGATCTGAGGATCGAGTTTCAAAGCCAGCCCGGGAAGGAAAGTTCATGAAAGTCATCTCCAATAAACCACCAGAAAACCAGAAGTGGACCTGTAGCTCAAGTGGTAGAATGCTAGCCTTGAGCTGAAGAGCTGAGGGACAGTGCTCAGGCCCAGAGTTCAAGCCCCATGACCACCAGAAAAAAGAAAAGAAAAGAAAAGAAAATCTGTATGAACACATCAGTAATGTTTTTTGCATGCAAAAAATGATACCTGTTGTTGCAGAGAATAATTACACATGTTTGAAATCTCCAAATCTTGATTTTCTATTATGTAAGGATCACCCAAATCTATCTTCACCAGTTCATTTTATTCTTAAGAATCATCCTAAGAATTGTGTTTTATTTATTATTATTCAAACACACACACACACACACACACACACACACACACACACACACACACACACACACACACACACACACACACACACAAGACTGCAGCTTAAAATTACAAGTCAGGCATTTAAGTGTGGAATCTAGAATTGGAACCCAGCTCCAACCACACTCATGTCCACAACTCGATGAAGAGGAATGCAAGCAAGCAATTACTTGATGATGTTTTTGTTTAATTTTGCTGTACCACTTGAATAACAGCTCCACTTCTGGCCTTTTGGTGATCAATTGTCAATAATAGTCTTAAAGATCTTTCCTACCTGGGTTCACTTCCAACTGTGATCTTCAGATCTCAGCCTCTTGAGAAGCTCTGCTTTAGGTGCTTTGTTTCCCTGAAAGCCCAAATAAATTTATAGCTATAAAAGAGGATGGGGGCGGGGGAGGGAGGATGTATCTGATTTGTTAGCCAAGCTCCAAGAGCCAAGTATCACTTTTTTTCACCCATTTAGACTTAGAAAAATATGCATATCTAGATATGAACATTTTTACAGACATGACTAGAGAACATGATTTAAAGGTGGAACTATAGGGTTAAAAGGGAGGGAGAATGATAGGGTATAAATAAGATTAAAATACATTGTGACTAGGTAAGAAAATGGTATAAGGAGACACATTTAAAGCTACTGAATGAGGTGGTAGAGGGATATGGAAACTCAGGATCCAGCAGGCACTGTTCCTTAGCTATTCTGCTCAAAGATATTGTTCTATCCCTTGATCCACAGCTCCACTTCTGGCTTCTTGATAATTAATTGGATATAAGTGTCTCACAAAATTTTCTGTCCCAGTTGGCTTTGAATCAAGATCCTTGGATTTCAGCCTTCTGAGTATCTAGGGTTGCAGGTATGAACCACCAATGCCTGCCTACATTTGTTTCAAGGATGGAACAAAAGAAAGTGATGGAGGAGTGAGTTTAACTGAGATGCAGTGTATGCATGTATGGAAATATCCTGAGATCTTTCTTTAGACAACTAATTACATGATAAGAATCATCTTTAAAAAGAGTTTGTTCTGGGTGCCAGTAACACACTCCTATAATCCTAGCTACTCAAGAGGCTGAGATCTGAAGATCACACTTTGAAGTGAACACAGTCAGGAAAGACCATTAAGCCTCATATGGCCAATTAATCATCAAAAGGCCAGATGTGGCAAGTGGTACAGTACTCGTTTTAAGTAACAATTAAAACAACAATGTCAAAAAAGCCATGCTCAGACACAGCTCCCAGGCCTGGAATTCAGGCTCAAATATATTTACTGATGAGTTTATAAGTTAAATTTAGCTTCCACGTAGAAGGGGAAACAGGCATTGACTTCATTTAATATTTTTTGAATGTAATGTTTTGAATGTAACTTAAATCTCATTTTTGGTGACATTAAATGACAGCTCACCAGGAGTTCCCCACCTCCCCAACAAACACATACACACACACACACACACACACACACACACACACACACACACACACACACACACACACACAGAGGACTAGAAACTGACCAAGGTAAGAATCGCTTCCTGCATTTCTAGTGAAAAAGACAATTGAATGATGCTCATTTGTAGTTGGATAGTCTTATTTTTGTCGGTGGTGGGGCTTGAACTCTGGGCCTGGGAACTATCTCTCAGCTCTTCAGCTCAAGGCGAGCTGAAGTACTCTACGACTTGAGCCACAGCATCACTTCCAGTGATGCTCATTTTTATCTTAGTCTTAGCATTCAAGATATCCAGTTTTCCCCCAAGACTGATTTTATGGAGCTCATCCAGTGCTGAAGTTCATGAATTTTAGTGGGCTGTTGAATGAAACAAAGATTGATACACAGAGCATTCTCCTAAGTGGTCATAGAAGACCAGATAATGATTGTATCCCGTGATCATGTTGACACAGTCAGTGATGGAGATGACTCATACATGTCAGTGTTCATAAGGTTTGAAAACATATTTTATGTACCTCAAGAAAGAAAACATCATGAGTGGGCTGGGAAGTTGGCTCAGTGGTAGAAGCGCTTGCCTTGCAAGCCTGAGGCCCTGGGTTCGATTCCTCAGCACCACATAAGCAAAAGGAAAAAAGCCGGAAGTGGTGCTGTGGCTCAAGTGGTAGAGCGCTAGCCTTGAGCTGAAGAGCTGAGGGACAGAGCCCAGGCCCAGAGTTCAGGCCCCACGACTGGACCCAAAAAAAAAAAAAAAAGAAAAGAAAACATCATGAGTGAGTGAGAGATCTGGGTCTGAATCACACAGTAGCCATACTCTGGGCCCTGGCTCTCCCTCTATATATAGCTGTCACCCCAGCACTATGGAAGATGGTCAAACAACAGCAGGTAAGCTGAGCAAGTAAGTCTGCTTCAAAATGGAAAAGACCATCTGACCTGTGGTTGTAATTGGCATATTTGTGGAATATTCTGCAATATCCTTATGCCTAAATTCAACTCAACCTAAAACATGGGAGGTGCAGAAAGACTCCAAGGTAGGCCTCTTGATAGATCTCAAGGAGTGGGAGAAGAGAGCAGGAAGGGCAAGGCATAGCTCCCAGTTATCCTCTCAGTCTCTCTGTTCCTTATGCTCCATTCCCCAAGCAACCACAGGAGCCACAACTCAGGACAAAAATGAGAAAAATGTATCTCTCTGGTCACAGGAGTTGGGGTCCCAAGATTGACTGACTGATTTTGTTCTCTGTTCTCCTGAAGGTTAACCCTGGATTTGAACACATTTTAGCAAATGTATGACAGAAAGGAAGCACGAATGGATGCAGAAGATTTCACACATCATAGAGATAGGGGATCATCCTGACACTAGAGCCCCCTTCTGTCAACTCAACAAATGAAGGCCTTGATTCCAAGGCCTTTGGAACCCTGGTTTCTTCAATACAATTAATATTGTACTTAGCATGCTGAAACATGGCTTGTGTTTTCATGGGTCCCACAGTTGTTTTGAAAAGTAAGAGAATGCTTTCTCAACCTTTTAAAACATTTTGCTAAAAAGAAATGAAACCCTAGAGATTTGAAGCAAATGACCATGTATGGCATCTTCTAAGTGTCAATATTCCTTCCAACCCACAGTGGAAAATTGCCCAGTATCGTATACAATACAGTTATGACCCTGTAAATAATTACCTTTATTACAAGTGAAAAACAAGATTTAAAGTTACATTTCTGATCCAATTATTAACTGCCTGCTTTGCAAGAGCAAAAAATGTTTTAAAAATGCTCACAGGGTATGAGAGAGCAAACTATGATTGACTAAGATAGATAAAAGGTAGGTTGTATTACAAAGCTATCATTTAAAGTAAGTTGGCAATGTCATCTAAAGCATCCACCCCTCAAGGATGGACAGAAACACATGCTCCCATAAACCAGTTTGGTCAAAGAAAGTCATAGGGACATTCAATGTTTCTGACCTTGCATTCTGCAGATGATGCAACTGAAGCACCAGTAGGAAAGGGGACAAGTCCCCTGTGGACAAAATCCAGGTGGTGGTGGCCATGCAATGATAATGGTCCCTTGGCATTCTGGTGTCAACTCTGCTCAAAACCAGATGTCCTATGCTCCTGTGAAAAGATAGAGAAAATGAAGTTGTTGGTGCAAGTTTCACAGGAAGTGCTAAAGACTCATGTGAGCGAAAATGACATCCTTTTTCTACTCTTAGGCTTCTCTGAATTATCAGTATGCCATTGTACACTGTGAATCTCTTAGTGGACATCTATTGTATACAAAGCAGGAGTTCATCCCCATTGTCAACTCCTTTCTCCAAATCTCCATCTTTTCTTGTATCAACAGGAGTAACAGACCTCCTCTTACCATGGCTTCCAGTCCCTGGTGGGGAGGGGGATCAAGAGGAGGGGCACTTACTGGCAATGAGGGTGTCCTCTTGATGGCACTGCAACAAGGCACATATAGACCAGGAAGACGGAGGTCCACAGGCAAAGAGACATCAGTGTAGCAGATGCAGTGCCAGTTCGGGAAAGGTGGCAATGAATATGGCTCCAGCTCCATGACCACCAGAGATCCTGGCAGAACTGACCAACCCTGGGGCCATACTGGGGGTAGCAAGGAGGTCTCTGAGACAGCCCCACCCTTCATTCTCCCTGGGGATCTAGGGCACCTTAGTCCATGTCTATATAGCTCTGCAAGTGCGTTCCCAATCCCCTCACCCAGCTTCAGGTCCTTTGACACACACTTACAGTACCTTGACCTGCACTTCCGGTCCTATGAGTGTGTGTGTGTGTGTGTGTGTGTGTGTGTGTGTGTGTGTATGTGTGTGTGTGTGTGTCTTTGTGCCTGTGCGCACGTGTGTGCATACACACGTGTGTGAAGTGGCCCACTTACTTTGAACTAGCCAGAGCCCAGGAGGGCATCACACACATGCCGCAGTCACACGACTATGAGGATGGAGATGCATGCAGTCAGGCTGAAGATACCCTAGGATTCACATCACAGCAACAGGTGCAGCACCAGTTGGGGAAGGAAAGAAATGAACATGGCCTGGGTCCTGAGACTGCTGGTGGATGCAGTGGATTCAAGAAGCCTCAGGGTGGACCCCGGAGACAATGCAGGGCAGATTCCTGAATTCCCGCTTCTTTTTTGGGTGGCCACTGTGGTGACACTCACATCCAGGTGGGTGTGCATGTGTGCGCGTCTGTGCATGCATGTCCCTCACCAGCGTGCATGATTATGTGCAGTGCATGTGCATTCTCTTACCCTATGCACACGCACATGCCCTTCTCACACACTTCTGGGCTGGGATTCTAAATTTCCTGAGAAGCTGGAGGATTAACAAAAGGGATGGGAATGTCGCTTAGTGGTACAATGCCTGTCTAGCATATGCATGAAACCCTGGGTTCGCAACCCAGATGCCCCTCAGTAGATGAATGGATCAAGAAAATGTGGTATTTATACACAATGGAATTCTATGCCTCCATCAGAAAGAATGACACTGCCCCATTTGTTAGGAAATGGAAAAACTTGGAAAAAATTATATTAAGTGAAGTAAGCCAGGCCCAAAGAAACATAGGTCCCATGATTTCCCTTATTTGTAATATCTAGTATAGTATGAGTCAAGCGGAAAAGGTCAGATAATGTGATGTCAGGAAAATGAACCCATATATATGTATTTTAATGTTTTTTTTCTTTCATGCATGTGTTTCTAACGCATTTATAAGATTATCTCTTTGTTGCTTTGTATGTCCGTCCCCCACAGGATAACCCCTGCTTTCACTATATTTGATGTCAGTATAACTTGTGAAGGAGATGGGGAAAAACTAGTTGTTTAAGGATACAGGTGGACCTGTTGCAACAATGAGAAGTACAAGTTGTCATGTCCAAAATGAGCTTTACAACGTTGGTGCGGGGGGAGGGCGGAGGCAGGAAAGGAGAAGGATTGGGATGGGGGGAGGGGGGAGGCTGGGAAGGGATGTGAAGGGTAAACAAAGGAGGAGGCTGCAATGCTTGGTAAGAAATGTACGCATTATCTTGCCCATGTAATTGTAACTCCTCTGTACAGTATGTTCACAAATAAAATAAAATTAAATTTAAAAAAAAAGAAACCCTGGGTTCGATTCCTCAGTAGCACATAAACAGCAAAAAACTAGAAGTCGCTCAAGTGTTAGAGCTCTGGCCTTGAGCACAGCAAGGAACAATGACAGTGTCCAGGCTCTGAGTTCAACCTCAGGACTGGCAAAAAAAAAAAAAAAAAAAAAAAGAACAAAGCTCACTCGTAAACGGAATACAAAATCTATTTTATAGATAGTGCTCCAACCGAGCAGGGTGCCATGCTACATCCTCCACTGGATGCTTTCCAGTAGCAACTGGGAAAGTCTCACCTCAGGTCTAGATTCCAGCGGTCATGGGTCCTCCAGCCTCTCAGGAGATATAGAAGCCCAGCCGGGAAGTGTGAAGAAGGGGCATGCATGGTCACATACTGTGACAGTACAAACGTGCAATGGGCATAAGCACAAATGCTGGTGAGGGACACTCATGGGCACACACATGCACACAGTCCTGGATGAGTCTGGAAGCACACCACCATAGCGGCCACCCTTTAAGGAAGCAGGAGGCTTGGAGTCTGTCTGCCCTGCATCCTCTCCCGGCTCCGGCCTGAGGCTACTTGGTTCCACTGCATCCACTGTGTCCACCGACAGTCTCAGGACCCAGGCTGTGTTTGCTGCCATCCTCCTGCAGCTGGTGCTGCACCTGCCGCTGGCACAAGAAACCCAGAAATCTCTATGCCCTAGCTGCGTGGATCTCCATCCTCCTAGTCCCTGTCGGTATGTGACCATGCATGCCTATGATGCCCACCTGGAGTACGGCTGGTTTGAAGTAAATGGGCCACTTCACCCCACCCCTTCTTCAGCTAAGGGTTAGCTCTCTACCACTTGAGCCACAGTACCACTTCTGGTTTTCTGGTGGTTTATTGGAGATAAGAATCTAATGGATTGTGTGGGGGGGGGGCGGGGAGAGGCTGGAAAGGGATGTGAAGGGTAAACAAAGGATGAAGCTGCAATGCTTGATAAGAAATATACTCATTATCTTGCCCATGTAATTGTAACCCCTCTGTACAGTATGTTCACACACACACACACAAAAGAATCTAATGGAATGGTCTGGGAAGGGGGCTCAGTGGTAGAGCACTAGCCTTAAGCTGAACAACTGAGGGACAGCGCCCAGGCCCAGAGTTCAGGCCCCACAACCGGACCCAAAAACAAAAAAAGAAAAAAGAAAGAAGAAGAAGAATCTAATGGACTTTCCTGCCTGGACACTGTTTTTTTTTTGTTTTTGTTTTGTTTTGTTTTTTCCAGTCATGGGGCCTAAACTCTGGGCCTGGGCACTGTCTCTCAGCTCTTCAGCTCAAGCCTAGCACTCTACCACTTGAGCCACAGCACCACTTCTGGCTTTTTTTCTTTTTGCTTATGTGGTGCTGAGGTATCAAACCCAGGTCCTCATGCATGCAAGGTAAGCGCTCTACCACTTAGCCACCTTCCCAACTCCTGCCTGGACATTCTTTCAATTGCTATCCTCAAATCTCAGCCTCTTGAGTAGCTAGGATTGGAGGCATGCGCCACCACTGCTGAGCTATCTCAAAGATCTTTTAAAGGGAAAAGAATTAATAATGCATTAGGCACTGGTGGCTTCCACCTGTAATTCTAGCTACTCCGTAGGATGAGATTTGAGGATCTCTGCTTAAATCCAGCCTAGGCAGCAAAGTCCATGAGCTTCTTCTCAACAATTAATCACCAGAAAACTGCAAATGGCCCTGTGCCTCAAAGTGGGAAAGAGCTAGCCTTAAGCAAAAAACCTCAGGGATAGTGCCCAGGCCCTGTGTTCCAGTCCCAGGACTGGCAAGAACAGCAGCATTAAAAATGAGCTTGGTGTAATAAAGCCATACTCACAAACACAGAAGGCAGAAGGCAGAGACAGGAGGTTTAGGGATGGAGGACAAGTTGGCCTGTATAGTGAGTTCCAGTCCAACCTGGGCTACGTAGCAAGACTTAGTTCCAAATCCATTCTCCTCTTACCCCATAAAAACCTAGTAAGTTCACTCACAGAAGAATCTCAGAGAGCTGTTCCTCCATAATGCTATTTCATTTGGTCAAATATTGTCACATGCTACTTTATTCTTTCTTTTTTTAAAAAGTCTCCATAAGTAGTTACTGACATTTATCATTGTTGGGTCATACATGAGGGTTATTAAGCCATCCCAACATATACTTTTTCCCTATTGTTGGTTCTTTTTATTCTCTCCCTCCTTTCTTTCCTCTGTTTACCCCTACCTTTTCTTTACTAGTTCCTGATTTTCTCTTTTCATTTTCTTGTTGCACTTTTCCTCCCTTTCATCTGTTCCTCCCTTCCTTTCTGAGATAGAATTGGGTGATGTAGCCCAAGATGTACTGAAATTTATAATTTTCCTCCCTCAGTATTGTGTCTGGTAGTCCTACAGGAGTATGCTATCATGACTGGCAAATTCCCAGTGGGAGAGAATACTGGCCCATTATCTTTTTCCATAAAGTTCTCCCAAGATTCCCTAGGCTGTTCACACACATTAGGCTGTTTCATGTCTTATATGTCTCTTAGGCTCTTTTCTGAATTTCCTTTTTTGTTTCCTGTCCCATTCTGTGGCCCTTAGTCTTGGGATGGTTCCAACTAGTGCCTCTCTGAGACCATGAATCTTGGGCACAGACTCATTCAGGCACTGGATACGGCAAGAGCATAGATGAGGTGTAGATTGTCCCTTCATTTCATGACCTATGAGCATTAACTGAGCAGGACCCCTTAGTCCCAGTTTCAAAACTATACCTGTCCTGACAATCGCCTGCAATCTCTCATTTTTCAGATGTGGCCACATCTAGTTATTGGTTCTAGTGAATAAAACGTGGAAGAAATGAGATGAGAGATATCACTTCTCAGATTGCAATATAAATGGCTGTTACTCTCACAGTGGGATATTTCTCTTGCTCTCTTGCTCTCTCTCATTCTCTTTCATCCTTTGCTCTGGCCAAAACAACTCCATGTGTGAGGAGTCTATGGTGAAGGCCCCATGACAAGGAGTGGGAAGTAGTCATGTCTGGAAATTACTCTGATTTACATCCAGGTTTTGAATCTATCTCTTTTGGTTTATGAATAAAAATAGACAACTAATGAGTTGGGCACAACTTCCCAAATGAGAAAATGATATCCAAAGGTGGCAAATGGCCATTCCTATGGACTAAGAAGAAACGAATCCTGAATGGCAAAAAGTAGATTGTTCCAAGTTTCTGATGGCTTAACAGACAAGTCTTCTCCAGCAAAGTTTCTCATTCCTCTCATGCAACAGAACCTGGCTGCATTATGCTCCCACTGCAGACCAGTGCCCTGCAGTGATTGAAACAATGGCCATAAAGAGGATGCGACCACGTTGTTAAAATGTATCCAACAGTAACAAAGTCACCTAGAGGAGATGTTACATTCTAAACATTACTGCACAGAGAAGCAGACATTGTGGTTCCAAAGCATGTCCTTTTGCTTTGTGCAATACAAATCTTAACTTCCATTTAGAAAGATGGGGCAAAGAAAAGGAGGTCTTTCTCTAGGCTTTTCATGATGGAGCACTATGATATCAGATGAGGCCACAGTGTCACAGGTACTGTATCTCTGCAGAGACCTGTCCCCAAAGAAGAGTGATGGATGTAAGTCACCTCTGAGAGAATGAGTTTCAAAGTATCGCTGACTAACATCTGGGGATGGCCCTGGCTAGATTATCCATCTCTGATAAGTGTGTCTCTGATAAGTATCTGGAGATACTTAAGTCTGGAGATGTCTAAGCACAGGCTTAGATAAATGATATACACAAATAAAAACTCCCACAGAGCAGGCAATTTATAAACCTTTTCCATTCCCAGTCAACTGACCTGATTCAATAGTTCAAGTACATCAGCGTTTATAAATGTGCCTATGAGCTGGACACTGGTGGCTCAAGCCTTTAATCCTAGCTATTCAGGAGGCTGAGATCTGTGGATCAAGGTTTAAAGCCAGTCCTAGGAGCAAAGTCCGGGGACTCTTATTTCCAATAAATCACTTAGAAAACAGGAATCATCACTTTGGCTCACATGGTAGAGTGCTCTCCTTGAGTTGAAGAGCTGAGGGCAGAGCCTAAGGCCCAAAGTTCAATCCCAATGACCAACCAAAAAAAATGCCTTGCATGTTGCTTTTCCCATATTGAAAATACATAAGAACACATTAGTAATGCTTTTTGAATGCAAAAAAATGTTACCTGTTGTTGCAGAGAATAATTACACAGCATGTTTGAAGTCTCCAAATCTTGGTTTCCTATTGTGTAAAGATCACCGAAATCTATCTACACCATTTTATTTTATTCTTAATAATCATCCTAAGAATTGTGTCTGACAATTCTT
Source organism: Dipodomys merriami (assembly GCF_024711535.1). Classification (NCBI taxonomy): domain Eukaryota; kingdom Metazoa; phylum Chordata; class Mammalia; order Rodentia; family Heteromyidae; genus Dipodomys; species Dipodomys merriami. Next base: position 6,711,745 of record NW_027206368.1, read on the forward strand.
CCCCCAATATCATTCTCTGTGAGAATCTTCTAAGATATTACCTTCTCTAGGAAGACTTCCCGAGCACTGTTGCTACCAGATCATGTGAAAGAATCATCACCAAGTAGTCACACTTTGGTGTTCTCAGACATGTCATTATGGTTTCTATTTTCTTCCTCTACTCCAATACAGTTTTTAAGCAACTGATACACTGTAGCCAGTAAACCAAATGCATCCTTCCACCTTATTTAGTAAACCAAATTCCCTAGAAGGTTGTTGGGCTCATTAATGTCCCTGCAATGAGCTTTCCCATCATGACAGCAAACCAGAGGGACTGTGACAGAGAACAACCACGTAGATTACAAAGGCTTCCAAGTTTCATATCCAGCCCTATGATGAAATGTTCATGCCCTCTCTCTTAAGAGAAAAGGAAATGGGCAGTTCACATTTGTGACCCCCTTCTTAGGTCATTGGCATAATCTACAAGCATAGTTAAGTACTTCAAAAATGTTGCTGGATTAATGAAGGTAATGCAGAAATTACTTGACCTCATTCCTTTCAAATTGATCAAAATAAAATTGATCAAAAGTAAGAATTGTTCAAGATTATATACCTTAAATGGAAGCACTTAATGTAACTTTTAGGGCAAAATTCCATAGAGAGGCCCTTGAGCAGCATTTTCTTAAAAATATAATTTTGAATGTCCTTATTCTTTAGTTGTACAAAGGAGTTCCCATGTAACAAAGCAGTTCACGAATACAATATATCTTGATCAATGGTACCGCTTTCAACCGATCCTTTCCCTACCTAGCCCTTCCCTCACTCTTAATTTTGTAGCAGATACATTGGATTCTTGACTGCATTTCCCCCCTCTTTACTATTTGTTCACACTTTTCCTATTGACACCACCCATTTTTTTCCAGTATCTGCTTCCTGATGTTTCATTTTGCTAAAATCTTTGTCTTTCTAAGGAATTACATATTTGAGATCTCCCTTCAATCCACCATATTTCTGTGAATACATTTGTGTATACATGCTTATCACCAAACGTATTTACTGATGCGTTTATAACCTAAATCTACCATCCACAATAGAAGGGGAAACATGCATTGACTTCACTTATTTTTTGAATGTAACTTACTTAAATCTCAATTTTGGTGACATTAGATGGCAGCTCACAAGGAGTTCTCCACCTCACACACACACTGGAACAGGAATTGACTAAAGTAAGAATCTCTCCCTGCATTTCCAGAGTAAAAGACATGATGCTCATTTGTCTTATTCTTAGCAAAGGTAGCAAAATGATCTTTGTTAATGCAACCTGCAAAAGCAGATCTTTGAACCAGTACAGGGCAGCACTGAGAAATGGTTCCATGAGCCTCTAGGACATTCCAGCTCCAAATCTCAGCATCCTAGCTTCAGAAAGCTCCATGAACACAACTCAGTGACACTTGGTATTGCTCAGCTGTGAAAGGAGGACAAGCAATGAGTTTGGGGGCACTGGGAACACAGGAGTCTACTACTTATAATGAAGGGCACGGTGTTTAGAAGAAAAGAAAGGGGAGAGTCAACCAGCATCCAGGAAATTATAAATGATTAGGTTTATGTAGTAACGGACAAAAAAGCAGACAAAAGACAAATAACCCAATTGAGATTGAACAATTTCACTTCATATGGTGGCACAACGGTTCTTTCTGAGGGCACAGCTTGTGTATCAGTACTCCTGAGGAACAAGTGGAGGACAAGAAATGTCCAAAAAAAATAAAAGCAAGCAGTAACCTGTATTTATTTTCACCTCTCCAATTGCTGCTTTTTGCCACTAGAACAAACATGGCCTCTTGGGCACTGGCCACAGCATCTATAACCACACTGGAGGCATGAATTCAAATTGAGCTTTGCTACCTATGGGAGAAGGTTGCACAGAGTGCTTTGGAAGCAAACATATGGATCGAAAAAGCCTGATGAATCCAGCAAAGATAAAAACTCACAATCAGTACTGTCATCTTCCCAGCACTCTTTCCATTCTCACACACTTTGGGATTCTCCTGGAGACTTTATTTGCTTTTATGCTATATCCATGCCATCACAAAATACTACATGTTGGGCTTTTAAACTGCATGCAGAAACTGAACATACCACTGTGTCTACCTGTAATTCAATCCACATGAGTGCAATGCATCCTTATTCCCATACCTGCAAACTACAGTCCCTAAACAAGGTCTCCCATCCCTACTCTCTTTCAAACACTATCACACTATGAAGTGTTTCTTGGCTGGAACTTCACAATGGCGTCCTACTCATTTCAGAAGGAAAATGAAATGTCTCTGTGTTATGATACCCTTCCTCACTGCCACTTCTCTTGGTCATTCTCTTCTGGCTATTGCTGTTTTCGTAAGTGAGTCACCCACATTCCCAAAACCCATCTCGGGGCCGCATTCACTGGCTCTGAATTGCTTTTCTCCTAGATAAAATCATGTCTCTCTCTCCAAACTCTGGTTTCAATAAAACAGCCACATAGTTGAGAGTTCCTCCCAGATAAATAACTCCTTGTTCTTTTTCTTTAATCACATTTTTCATGACCTAATAATACTCTGTTTGTGTGTGTGTGTGTCCTTGTTCTTTTTCTTTAATCACATTTTTCATGACCTAGTGTGTGTGTGTGTGTGTGTGTGTGTGTGTGTGTGTGTGTGTGTGTGTGTGTGTGTGTGTGTGTGTGTGTGTGTGTGTGTGTGTGTGTGTGTACTAGGGCTTAAACTCAGGACCTAGGATGAGCTGTCCCTTAGCATTTTCACTCAAGACTAGTGCTCTAAAACTTGAACCACACACTCCAACATTTCTGGCTTTTTGATGGTGCATTAGAGCAGAGAGTCTCAAGGATTTTCCTGCCTTCGATTGACTTCACACTGTGATCCTCAGATCTCAGCCTCCTCAGCAACCAGGCAAGAGCCACCAGCAATTTTCGGTAAACATATTATTTTCATGACCTCTTTTCTCCTACCTGACTGACGCTTCTTATGGACTCATTTGTTTTCTACAGCTATTGCACATTGGTGCTCAATGTGTCATGGATAAATAAAGACCCACAGAGTGTTCAACACTGGTGGTTCATGCTTGTAATCCTAGCTATTCAGAAGGCTAAGTTTTGATGATCATGGCGAGAAACCAGCCTAGGCAGACAAATCCATGAGACTCTTTACCCCAAGTAGCCTACAAGAAAAACAAAAGTAGAGAATGGTCAAGTAGAAGAGTAATATCTTGAGCAAAAAAGCAAATGAGGATATGAGGCTCTCAGGTTAAGCCTCACAAAAATAAAATAAAAGACCCACAAAACAACCTCTGTGAATCAAATGTGTAGCTTGTTTATCCACCCATCCAACTTCACCCTCAGAACACTGAAGACCTACGAAACATGTAATGGAAATTTCTATTTTAAGATAAAGCTGTTTATTGACTTAACACTAAAATGACATGCTAAGGAACTGAAATGTTTGTGCACAAATCAATGTGGAATCAAAGCTATGACATTAAGTACATGTATTGAGTTTTATAAGACCTATGCTGATATTTTTTGTTTGGATTTTTTGTTGTTGTTGGTGGTCTTTTTGTATAACTTTTTTATAAACCCCAAGATAAAGACTCAAATGTCTTTTTCTTTCTTGCTATTGTTTCCAATGTATTTACAAGATATTTCTTTGTTGCTTTATACATCCCTCACCCACAGTATAACCCTTGTTTTCACTGTATTTAATGTTGTTGTTCTTTTTGTCAGTGGTGGGGCTTGAACTCTGGGCCTGGGCACTGCCCCTCAGCTCTTCAGCTCAAAGCTGTGGGTTAGTCTACTTTATACAAGTCCATTAATTTTATGATTGGATAGATAAAAGCCTATAGCCAAACTACACTGAGATGTTTTTCTACTTATCACACAATAAGGAAATGCATTATTACCTTGAAATTAGATTTCCAGAAATATTTCCTTGACTGAGAACAGCAAGATAGATTGTTCAGATTGTTTCTGATAGTTTTAAAAGTAAATAAAACAAGCAAATAACAGGTGTTATTTACTTAAGTTGTTACCTGGATACGTCAATGTAATAGTTGCTTGTGAAGAATTCAAAGAAAGAAAATACTGATCTGTAAACTAGGCATGGTAGTAAATGCCTGTAATCCCAGCACTTAGAAAGCTGATGATACAGGAGGATCATTTGCTTCAGGTCAACATAGGTCAACAGGGTGATATACTTTCTGACAAGAAAGAAAGAAATGAAAATACAGGGAAGAGATACTGGCATGTATTTCATTTTAGCCTTGAGGCAGTCCTGTGAAAAGGCACTATTAGCACATTTTTCTCTACCTATAGAATATTGATACTTAGAGAGGTGAGGGCTCAGAGCTCGTGTCATATAGAACTGAGACTAAAATCAATTCTCCTGACTACATAGCTGACACTCTTTCTTCTCCACCATAATTAAAGGTCTTTTTCCATCTCAAACCAACACTACCCATCAAGAATTAGATTGGAATTATAAATTCATCAACTATAATCTGAATCTGGCTACACTATACTACATTTATCTAAGCCTATTCTTGCCACCAATATTTTAGAAAAAACAGTGCACATCTGCATTTAAAAAAATAATAATGTGTTGAGCTTCACTTGAAATGAAGAACCCAGAAAACCAGGCAACAAATAGAGCTTGCACTGAGACCCAGATAGGTGTCTATATTCTCTAGAGATGGATAATATTCTCTATATACCAGCACCACTTGGGTACCTGACTGCAGTTACTATAGCTGTTTTAACCTTTGAGACTAATAGATTATAGGAGAATTATTTCATAGTCTATGAGATCTGGTTCTATTAAATATTGACCCATGTATCTTTACAATAAATATATATTTTAAAAATGACCCATGGCAGCGTTAGTATGTCCTTGTTTGTGATCATTTCGGTAAATGCCCAAAAGTGGGATTGCTGGGTCATAGGGAAGCTCTATGTGGAATCTTTTGAGGAACCTTTATACTGCTTTCCAAAGTGGTTGAACAAGTTTACACCAGACCAACAATGCAGTAAGGTTCCCTTCTGTCCACATCCCTCCAGCATCTGTTGTTATTAAAGTTCCTGATTATAGCCATTTTAACTGGGGTGAAGTAGACCAGCAGAAAAGATCAGAAAAGTTGATGTTATGCAAAATGACGACAAGATAAGGATTCAAATGTTTTTTTTTTCCTTTCTTGGGATTGTTACTAAAATGTTGATGAGTTCTTTATTGCTTTGTACTTCCCTCCCCCACAGCATAACCCCTGCTTTCACTCTATTTGATGTTGGTATAATTTGTGAAGAGGAAGGGAAAAAACAAATCATTTAACTCTGGATACAGGAGGACCCACTGCAACAATGAGATGTACAAGTCGTTATGTTGAAAAATGAACTTTACAACTTTGGCTGGTGTGGGGGGAGGGGGAGTGGGGGTGTGGGGGTAAGTAGGGATGGGAAGGGGAAAAAGGAGGAGGCAACAATTCTTGATAAGAAATGTACTTGTTACCTTGCCCATGTAATTGTAACCCCTCTGTACAGTATTTTCCCAATAATTTAAAAAATGACCCATGGTTTGCCTCATTTGTAAGAACTACAATATGTCTATGATATTCTATAACAAGCTCTCAATACCCCAAATTGCTAAGTGCATAGGACCACATATAATGAAACATAACAACATGAACTCCAAGAATCAGAAACAAGAGGCTCTTTTCATATCTTGTATGTAGTTATTATTTTTTTCCTCTTATAGTTTTCTGTACCTTGTGTCTTTTATATAAATTTATTCATTCTTTGGAAAAGAAAGGGAATCACAGAAAAAGCAGGACAAAGGATGAAGTAATGCAACATTAATACTCATTTGACACTAAGTTGGAAATTAACCTTACAACTGTGGGGAAGGGGACTAGGGATGGGTAAGATGGAGAAAATAGGGATGGGGTAACACTATTTAAAAACAAATGTATCCATTACCTTACTTATGTAAGTGTATACCCCAGATCATCATCTTTTCAATAAAGATAAAAAATTTAAAAAATGTTTTCCTAAAAAGTCAATTCAGCCAAAGGACACTGGATGGAATCTGCACAAGTTAAAGTAACAAGATTATTGCATGCCAAATTCAGTGCCAGAGTTCTAACAGGCACTAAGTATCCTGGTGCCAGTGGCTCACACCTTTAATCCTAGCTACTCAGGAAGCTAAGATCTGAGGATGACCGTTCAAAGTCAGCCTGTGCAGGAAAGTCCATGAGACTCTTATCTCCCAAAAAAACACCAGAAAATGGGAAGTGGCACTGTGACTCAAGTGGCAGAGCCCTACCCTTGAGCTGAAGAGTTTGGGTCAGCACTGAGGCCCAGAGTTCAAGCCCCACCACTGACAAAAAGAAAAAAGAAAAAAGAAAACTGGTACTAAATAAATACTAGAACCCCTAATTCCTTTGAGATCCTTTGATACCCTCTTGTTACATGCGATCTTTGGGGAATGATACTGTTTTCCAAAACAGTGGCTCAGGGGTCATCCAAATCAAAATCATATGAAAAGCTTGTAAAATGAACATTGTCTCAGTCCCAGACAAGAGATGCATTTGTCTGCATCTAGAGAAATAACCTCTCTGTAACAGTCTGGATCTTAGACTCCCTCTGCGTTCCATTACTTCTGGTTGGAGCTGTACTGCAAAAGATGCTACTTGCTGAGCAAGCCATTAAGAACAGTGTCTTCAAATTCACACATTATGGCTGTCCTCATGAGCTACACTCATATGACTGAGATTTCAGAGGCCAGAGAATGACTAAGATACAAAAGCAAAAACTTTTGGCAGGAAAAACTCATAAATACACAAAGTCCTCTACAGACAGACAACAGGAAAAGCTGGAAGTGGGAATACTGGGTAAGGCCTTGGTCCTTTGAATCTCATGATCTCATCCCAAGGTTCATACTTAGCACTATCTCAAACTCAACCCTTCAACTACCTTGGTCACACAGTGAAATTATCCCTGCTGTTGTTTGGTTTGTAAATAATCTTAAATTCAAAAAAGTCAATGTTTTTTAAGACTATGAAACACGTGGCTACTTTTTTTGAAAGACTAAAAAAGATTATACATTTTAGTAGAATACTAGAAAGAAACTAGTTGTACCACACCTTACACAAGAGACCATCACAAAACTGAGGCTAGGAAGCACTGCTCTGACAGTTCAAATCAGCAGTTTACAAGAAGTGGCACTGTGGCTCAAGTAGTAGATTGCTAGCCTTGCACAGGACAAGCTGAGGGACAGCGCCCATGTCCAGAGTTCAAGCCCCATGACCGCCAAAGAAAAAAAATCCTCTGTTTACTCACACAAAATGAGATGCTACTCTTTTTTTTTGGTGTGGCTCAAGCGGTAGAGTGCTTGCTTTGAGCTGAAGAGTTGAAGGACAGTGCCCAGGCCCAGAGTTCAAGTGTCACAACCAACAACAACAACAACAACAAAGAAGAAGACCACTGAGGTTCAAAATCTATATAGAAGCCCAGCAATGGTGGCTCACACCTTATATAATCCTAGCTACTCAGGAGGCTGAGATCTGAGGATCACAGTTCAAAGCCAGCCCGAGCAGGTAAATCTGTGAGACTCTTATCTCCAATAAACCACTAGAAAACAGGAAGTGGTGCTGTGGCTCAAGTGGTAGAGCTTTTGCCTTGTGCTGAACAGCACAGGGACAGCTCCCAAGCCCAGAGTTCAAGCCCCATGACCAACCAAAAAAAATCTATAGAAAGAATTATCAAATGTGATTATAGACCAGGCACTGATGGCGCTCACCTATAATCCTAGCTACTTAGGAGGCTGAGATCTTAGGATCATGTTCAAAGTTAGCCCAGGCATAAAAGTCCCCAGGAGACTTTTATCTCCAATTAACCACTCAAAAGCCAAAAGTGGCACCATGTTAAAGTGGTAGAAGACTAGCTTTGAGGCAAAGAGCTCAACGACAGCACCTAGGCCCTGAGTTCAAACCCCACTACCAAATAATAATAATAATAATAATAATAATAATAACCATAACCTAAATTGCTAACAAAAAGCAATATTGCTTTACAAACACTCATCTGAGCCAGGCACCGGTGGTTCATTTCTGTAGTCCTAACTACTTAGGAGCCTGAGGTCTGATAATAATAGTTCAAAGCAAGCCCCACAAGGAAGGTCTCTGAGATGCTTATCTGCAATTAACCACCTAAAAACTAGAAGTCAAACTCTGCCTCAAAGTGGTAGAGTACTGGCCTTGAACAAAAAAGCTCAGGAACAGTTCCCAGGTCCTGAGTTCAAGACATGACCAACGACCAATGGAAAAAGAAAAGAATAGAAAAGAAAAGAAAGCATGAGAGACAGAAGGGTAGGGAGGAAGGGAGGGAGTCAGGGAGGGAGGGAGGGAAGGAGAGAGGGAGGGAGGGAGGGAAGGAAGAGAAGAAGGAATGAAAGAAGAAACGAAGGGAGGGAGGGTGGGAGGGAAGTAGGGAGGGAGGGAGGGAGGGAGAAAAATCTCACCTAAGCATTTTAAACATATAAATTTAATCTTGTTTCTTTGCCAGTTCTAGGACTTGAACTCTGGGCATGTGCACTGTCGCTGAGCTTCTTTTGCTCAAGGATAATACTCTATCACATGAACCACAGTACCACTTCTGGCTTTTTCTGTTTATATGGTACCTGCTGAGGGATCAAACCTAGGGCTTCATGCATGGTAGGCAAACACTCAACCATTAAACCACATTCCCAGCCTCATAAATTCAATCTTTTTAATAACACTGCTAGATAGATACCTGTTAGAGAGATACCATTATGACCCTGATTTACAAATCAGGAAAATAAGGTCATTTGCCCTACTTAACAGGACTAATATGAGACAGAAATGGAATTCATACTTCACAGTTTGGCTCCATGATATGTCATTTAATGCCTTTCTGGAAGAAAAGAAATAATTAAAGGAAATAAAAGTAGACATTCTGAAGAATATAATTCAATGTGTGTTCAATGCTGAAAAATATCAGACAATGGAGTTGGGAGAGACCCTCCAGCCAGGTGCCAGTGACACACACTAAATCCTAGCTATTCAGGAGGTTAAGATCCAGATCATCAAGGTTTGAAGCCAGCGTGGGGAGGAAAGTCCTAGAGACAACATCTCCAAAATATCCAGAAAAAAGCCAGTCGGGAGGCATGGCTCAAGCAGCAGAAAGCCAAGCATGCATAAGGACTTGAATTCAAACCTCAGCACAGATAACAGTTCCTCTAATGAGAACTGTTTAAACTCCAAGTCTCATTCAAGCCAGGCATCCTCCCACTTAAGCTATACCATAGATGGGATCACAGATATGCACCACCATGCCAGGCTTATTGACTAAAAAGGAGTCTCACTAACTTTGTGCTCAGATTGGCTTTAAATCCTGGTAATTCTCCTGTGATCTTCTCCTCCCAAGTAGCTGAGATTACAAGTGTAAGACATTATGCAACTCTACATAAAAGATTAAGAATTATTTTTGGCATCAACTCTCAAAAGAAACACTTGAAATTAGAAAATAATGCTGCAATGCCTGACAAAATTCTAAGGAAATAATTTCCAAGTTAGAACTTTTGCCTTGTCAAAGACAAGACAGTAAGGAAGGCTACTTCAGATTTGCAACCTCTCAAAATATATACCTCCCATAAAGGCTACTTCAGATTTGCAACATCTCAAAATATATACCTCCCATAAAGGTTCTTAGGAGGCTAATGGAGAATATGCTCCACCAAAATAAGGACCTAAACTGAGAGTTAAGTTCTTAGAGTAAGTTTTACACATAAGAAAGCATTGAGCCAGGTGCTGGTGGCTCATGCCTATAATCCTAGCTACTCAGGAGGCTGAGATCTGAGGATCTTGGTTCAAAGCCAGTCCAGGCAGGAAAGTCCATGAAACTCTTATCTCCAATAAACCACCAGAAAACCAGAAGTGGCACTGTAGTTAAAGTGGTAGAGCACTTGCCTTGAGCTGAAGAGCTGAGGGACAGCGCCCAAGCTCAGAGTTCAGGCCCCACAACTGGACCCCCCAAAAAAGAAAGCATTGAAAGGATTTCCAGGATAGGGATAAAAAGAAATACTAAGATGACATTTATGCAGCAAAGTACTTAAAATGTAATCTGTTCCAACTGGACTGGCCAGAGCCTCTAGGAATTATTTATTTAAAAAGATGATGATAGGAAGCAACAGAAAATATCTGAACATATTGAATGGAGAGTCATAGAAATTGGTAGAGGCATGATTCCTACAGCTTAGTTCGATTCATGATAAGTTCATAGAAATTAAGCAAACCAAGAAATAAATGAGATAACCATTAAATCCAAGGAAAGGAAGCTAGATCTAAAATACACTGAACATGGTGAAATACACAGAACTCTAGGCATTCACACACAATGAAACCAAAGGAAGATACTCTTAGGGGTAGAACACAAAGTCACAATGCCTATGTGCCTCTGATCATATAAAATAATTATTTATCAAAAATAAACTCCAGAAAATGGAAACAGGCTTTTTCTTGTTGCTGTTCTGTTTTGTTTCTGTCTTGTTTGTTCATTTATCTGTCTTTTAAGGGGTGGCACAGAAATGGAGGAACAAAGGGTGAACAAATGCAGCAGTAGTACTCACTAGACACTATGTAGAAATGAACTATACAACATAAGGGTAGGATTGGAGAGAAAAACTAGGAGACAGCAAAAAGTTGGAAAATGTTAGTGTGGCTCAAGAGGTAGAGCACCAGCCCTGAATTTAAAAAAAAAATTAAAAAAAGCTGGGGCTGGGAAGGTGGCTCAGTGGTAGAGCGCTTGCCTTGCATCCCTGAGGTCCTGGGACCGATTCCTCAGCACTACATAAGCAAAAAGAAAAAAGCCAGAAGTGGCACTGTGGCTCAAGTGGTAGAGCGCTAGCCTTGAGCTGAAGAGCTGAGGGACAGTATCCAGGCCCAGAGTTCACGCCCCACGACTGGACCCAAAAAAAATAAAAAATTAAAAAAGCTAAATGAGAGCGTGAGGTCTTCAGTTCAAACCCTTGTACTACCACCAAATTAATAACTAGCATGCAAAAGGGCTGGATACAAGGCTCAACATTAGAGTTCCTGCCTAGCAAGCATGGCCATGAGTTTAAAACTCAGGTCAACCGAAAAGCTTTTAAATGAATGAAAGAAAGAGTGAATGAATAAATGAATTTGAAATGACCAATTAAAAATGGTGAAAAGATCTAAAAAGGCATTTCACCAAGGCAGGTATATGACTAGCCAAAAAGAATATATAAAGATGCTGGTTACAGGGCTGGGAAGTTGGCTCAGTGATAGAGCGCTTGCCTTGCATGCCTGAGGCCTTGGGTTCGATTCCTCAGCACCACACAAGCAAAAAAGAAAAAACCCGGAAGTGACACTGTGACTCAAGTGGTAGAGCGCTAGCCTTGAGCTAAAGAGCTGAGGGACAGCGCCCAGGCCCAGAGTTCAGGCCCCACGACCGGATCAAAAAAAAAAAAAAAGATGCTGGTTACTAGTAGCTCTAATCTGTAATCTTAGCTGCTCAGATCAAGGATCATGGTTCCAGCATCGCCCAGGCAGAAAAGTCCAACAGAACGTCTCTAATTAACCAGCAAAAAGCTGGACTAGAAGAATGTCTTAAGTGGCATGGCAAAGCACCAGCCATGAGCAAACAAGCAGAGCAAGAATGATTTTCCATGTTCAAACCCCAGTATAAGCAAAAAACAAAAAAACAAAAAAACAAAAAAAATAACATTATTAATGTTTAAAATCACAATGCTATATTACTTCACACTCACTAGAAAGGCTCAAAGTTTTAAATGAGGTAAAAAGTATTGGGAAGGATGTTAAGAAACTAAAACCCTCATATATTGTTGGAAGGATTACTAATACAATTTGGCAGTTTACATTTTTTAACACAACTTTACTATATGATACAACAATGGTACTTAAAAGAATCAACTCAGGGATGGGAAGGTGGTAGAGCACTTGCCTTGCATGCCTGAGGCCCTGGGTTCAATTCCTCAGCACCACATAAGCAGAAGAAAAACAAAAAGCTGGAAGTGGCACTGTGGCTCAAGTGGTAGAGTGCTAGCCTTGAGCTGAAGAGCTGAGGGACAGCGCCCAGGTTCAGAGTTTAGGGCCCACTACTGGACTCAAAAACAAAACAAAACAAAACAAAAAAGAATCAACTCAACAAGAGAAACAACATGTCAACATAAAGATTGGGGGGAGGGGTATGGTCATGGGGCTTGAACTCAGGACCTAGGCATTGTCCCTGAGCTTTTTGTGCTCAAGGCTAGAACTCTAGCACTTTCAGCCACAGCTCCACTTGCAGTTTTCTGGTGCCTTATTGGAGTTATCTCATGGCTTTTCCTGTCCAGGCTGGCTTCCAATCATGATCATCAGATCTCAGCCTCCCAAATTGCTAGGATCACAGGTGTGAGCCACAGGACCCCTGCAGACATAAGAACTGTATCAAATGTTCATAGAAGTTAAAAGTGGAAACAAAGCAGAGGCCTGGTGGCTGACATCTGTAGTCCTAGCTACTCAGGAGGCTGAGATTTAAGGATCGCTGTTCAAAGCCAGCCCCAGTAGGAAAGTCCATGAAACTCTTATCTCCAATAAGCCACCAGAAAACTGAAAGTGGTGCTGTAGCTCAAGTGGTAGAGCATGCTGAAGAGTTGAGGGACAGTGCTCAGGCCCAGAGTTCAAGCCCCATAATCGACAAAAAAAAAAAAATGTGGAAACAACTCAAACAGCTACTAACTACTGAATAGATAACCAAAATGTAGTATATCCATACCATAGAATGTTCAGCAATAAAAAGAAGTAACATTTTGATACAGGCTACAAAATGATAAAGCTCAAGAATATGTCCAGTGAAAGAAGACAAATACTACATATTCCATGATATGAATTAGAATCTGTTAAAAGACAAATGTATATGTTACTGGTAGTTTAAATAATTTTTTTTCAAATTCTAGAATTATGAAGAATACTGTAGCCACTAATAATATGAAATATTTCTAGTCATTTTCCCTTTCCAAACTAAAAAAGAATGAAACTAATGTGAACTATTGTACCATTAATATATTAATACTTTTGTAGGAAAAAGTCTGGACAAATATTTCCCAAAATACTATTGGCAGTAAACTCTAAGAAGTAGGATTACATTCAAACATGTATACCATCTAGATCTATCCTTGCCAAATGAAGTATGAGAAAAGACTATCCCCTCCCAACCCTCATGATGCTTCTGCAGTTTGTATCTGCCATTACTGTGGTTTAAACTCAGGGCCTTTCAGCATCCCTCAGCAATCTCCCCCTCACACTGGTAATATATTACTTGAGCCATACCTCTGCTTCCAGCTTTTTGCTAGTTAACTGGGCAGGGTAGGGGGAGGTTGGGAAGGTATGGGAAGGGGAAACAAAGGAGGAAGCTACAATGCTTGATAAGAAATGTACTCATTGCCGGGCTCTGGTGGCTCATGCCTGTAATCCTAGCTAGTCAGGAGGCTGAGATCTGAGGATCGAGGTTCAAAGCCAGCCAGTGCAGGAGAGTCTGTGAGACTCCTATCTCCAATAAACCACCAGAAAACCGGAAGTGGCACTGTAGCTCAAGTGGTAGAGCCCTCGCCTTGAGCTGAAGAGCTGAGGGACAGCGCCCAGGCCCAGAGTTCAAGCCCCATGACCGACAAAAAAATAAAAAGAAATGTACTCATTATCTTGCCCATGTAATTGTAATTCCTCTGTACAGTGTTTACACAATAAATTTAAAACAAATAAAGAATATAAATAAATAAATATCTCATGGATTTGACTTCCCAAGCTGACTCTGAACCACATTGATCAGATCTCAGCCTCTTGAGTAGCTAGGATAATAGACATTAGCCACTTGCACCTGGCTTGTAGAATATCTTTTTTAAAGATTTTTATTTATTTATTTATTTATTTATTTATTTATTTATTTATTTATTTATTTATTTATTTATTTTCGGTCATGGGCCTGAATTCTGGGGCTGGGCCCTGTCCCTGAGCTCTTCAGTTCAAAGCTAGCACTTTACCATTTGAGCCACAGCACCACTTCTGGCTTTTTTCTGCTTATGTTTCCTGAGGAATCGAACCCAGGGCCTCATGAATGCAAGGCAAGCAATATACTGCTGAGCCAGCTTCCCAGGCCCTAGAATATCTTTTAAATAAATTATTTTGAAAACAGAATTAAATATACAGAATATAATCCCCAATTATTTTAGATTTAGCAGAATTTTTCTGTTATGTGACTATAAAAGTTCTACATAGCCAGGTTCCAGTGGCTCGCGCCTATAATCCTAGCTACTCAGGAGGCTGAGATCTGAGAATCCACGGTTCAAATCCAGCACAGACAAGAAAGTCCGTGACACTCTTATCTCCAATTAACCACCAAAAAACAGAAGTGGTGCTGTGGTTCAAGTGGTGGAGCACTAGTCTTGAGCTGAAGAGCTGAGGGACAGCGCCCAGGCCCAGAGTTCAAAGTCCCACGACTGACAAAAAAAAGTTCTACATATATAGGTTCAATTTCTGTACTTACATTTTTTAAAACTATACTTAATAGAAAGTTGAATTCTCCTCAAGGGCCCAGTTTTGTAATACCTTAGAATACTGTACTCCACCTACCATAGGTGAATGAACTAAAATTAATCACCTTACTCAAAGGTATAAAGGAATCTATGATACAAAAAAGATGAAGCAAGCTGGGCGCCGGTGGCTCACACCTGTAATCCTTGCTATTCAGGAGGCTGAGATCTGAGGATCTCGGTTCAAACCCAGCCAAGCAGGAAAGTCCATGAGACTCTTACCTCCAATAAACCTCCAGAAAACTAGAAGTGGTGCTGTGGCTCAAGTGGTAGAGCATTAGCCTTGAGCTGAAGAGGTGAGGGATAGCACCCAGGCCCAGAGTTCAAGCCCCATGGCCAACAGAAAAAAAAAATCTCATTCTACCTTCAAATGATGCAATTAAATGCATCTTCTCAAAATGTAAACTGAGAGATACAAAGTACAAGAGCAATTAACAGTAGAGCTAAAACTAAAAGAATGCTTAAGCAGAAGCAATTAGAGCTACTGAGATGAACAAGAGAAATTAGAATCACAGACATTATGGCAAAATGAAATAATGGCCAAACCCAAGTGGAAATAAGCAGAGACACAAGTAAAAGATTTAGAGTAATGGAAAAGAACAACCAAAGCTCTAGTCTCAGGACAAACTTCACATACACAGAGTTAACAAAGTTCACAAAGAAGCATAATAGTCCCTATAGAATCTCTGGACCCAGAGCTATGTTTATAAGCCATCATCCTGTTTCCTCCATTCCAAGATATTTTTACTTCCTTTATGCTTCCATCAAAATTCTTCCAATTAGCTCTGACAGTCACAATTACTTGTTCCTTGCAACCAATAGCATTTTTCAACTAAAAAAAAGAGACTGGAGGCTTACCTTTGAGTATCACCAGTGGCACTATTTGAAGAGTTTACACTCATGGTAAGTCTTCCAACTCCTTAAAAATACCCCACTGTTTCTTAATGATATAGTTCTTTATTGGCGATTGAAATTGTTCAAGATGTGTGTGTTACAGGTTAGGTGGACTAAAGTCTGTTAATATAATAAACAATACAACAGCAAGTTTATATTTGAATCCTGAAAGAACTGATTATTTTTCTTTGGATCTATAGGCTGGTTCCTAATTTTTTTTAATTATTGTTTAGCAAACAAGTGATTTTTTAAAAGAAGGGTTTATTTTTAAAAAGCAGCAGGCACTGGTGGCTCACACCTGTAATCCTAGCTAATCAGGAGGCTGAGATCTGAAGATAAAAATTCAAAGCCATCCTGGGCAACAAAGTCTATGAGACTCTTTTTTTTTTTTTTGGTCGTGGGGCCTGAATTCTGGGCCTGGGCGCTGTCCCTCAGCTCTTCAGCTCAAAGCAAGTAGACTACCACTTGAGCCATGGCGCCACTTCTGGCTTTTTCTTCTTATGTTGTGTTGAGGAATCAAACCCAGGGCCTCATGCATGTGAGGCAAGCACTCTACCATTGAGCCAACTTCCCAGTCCCATGAGAATCTTTTATCTCCAAATAACTACCAGAAAAACTGGAAGTAGCACTGTGGCTCAAAGAGGGAGAGCACTAGCCTTGACCAAAAGAGTTCAGGGACAGCACCCAGTACCCAAGGTTAAGCCCCACAATGGACAAAAAAAAGCATTGGAAGCAAAAATGATGAAAACATTTTTTAAAAAAGGCCACAAACATGATCCTTCTTGAAAGAACAGGTATTTACTTTAATATTTTATAAGAAAAGTTATCCAAAAAATAATAATTGTGGAAAAATAATAACAAATTATGTTTGAACTTGGAAATGGAATATGTATTACCCAACTGCAGGACAGATAATTCTATTTCTTTAAAAACAGAAAACAAAAAACAAAAAACAAGCAGCTCCTCCTAATGAAGTTTTTTGTTTTGTTTTGTTGGTTCTGGTCCTGAAGCTAAAACTCAAGGCCTGAGTTTTCGGGCTCAAGGTTAGCACTCTACCACTTGACGCACAGCTGCACTTCCAGCCATTTTAGTGGTTAATTGTAGATGAGTAACAAATTTCCTGGCGGGATTTGAACCAAGATAGTCAGATCTCAACCTCAGGAATTGCTAAGATTACAGGCATTAGTCACCTACTCCCTCTGCCCAACCAGATAGTTGTAAAACAATATTGCAACTGAAAAGTCCAAACCACTCCCAAATAAAAGGTCCAATGGTGATTTGTGGTTTCTTTTATTCAGCGTTCCTCAATAGAAATTTAAAATAAAAAACATGAAAAAGAAATAAAACAAAAAGGGGCTGGGAAGGTGGCTCAGTGGTAGAGCACTTGCCTTGCATGCATGAGACCCTGGGTTCAGTTCCTCCGAACCACATAAGCAAAATGAAAAAAGCTGGAAGTGGCGCTGTGGATCAAGTGTTAGAGCACTAGCCTTGAGCTGAAGAGCTGAGGGCCAGCTCTTCCGGTCGTGGGGCCTGAACTCTTGGCCTGGGCACTGTCCCTCAGCTCTTCAGCTCAAGGCTAGTGCTCTACCCCTTGAGCCACAGCGCCACTTCCATCTTTTTTCATTTTGCTTATGTGGTGCTGAGAAATCGAACCCAGGGCCTCAGGGATGCAAAGCAAGTGCTCTACCACTGAGCCACCTTCCCAGCCCTAAAAAAATTTTTAAAAGCTAACAATCCAATAAAATATACAGTTTAAAATGCCCCCCCTTTTTTTTTAATTAAGCAAGTCCTGGGAAAGAAAACTACAGTTATCTCTCTCTCACTCGACAGGTAAACTCTCACTGATAAACAAAAATAAAAAACAAAAGCAAGAAAATTCAGCTGACACTGGTGGCTCACTGATAACAGGACAATTAATATTTAAAACCATCCTGGTCAGAAAAGTCTTTGAGACTGCATCTCAAAAAAATAATAATTAAAAAAAACAGCAAAAAGGTAACGCCAAAGCTCAAGTGTTAGAGGTCCATGTATGAACAAGAAAGCTAAGTAAGAGCAACAGGCCCTGAGTTCAAGCCCAATACCAACATAGAAAAGAATAATAATGATTAACTCTCTTGATCATAGAGATATCTCTATAAAAATCTTTTTTACTAATGTGTACAAAAGGCCTTCTTCATAAATTAACTTTTAATAATATAATCTACGGTAATTTTCAAAGGCCTTCTTGCAAAAAGATAAAAGGAAGAAGGAGCCAGGTGCTGGTGGCTCACGCCTGTAATCCTAGCTACTCAGGAGGCTGAATAGTTCAAAGCCAGCCTGGTCAGGAAAGGCCATAAGACTCTTATCTCCAATAAACATACAGAAAACAAGACGTAGCGCTGTAGCTCAAGTGGTATAGTACTCGCCTTGAGGGACATCGCCCAAGCCCAGAGTGCAAGCCTCACAACTGACAAAAGAAAAAAAAAAGGAAGAAGGAAAGAGAACTTGTCACTTGCTTTAGCCTGCCTACTTCCTAGAAACCTCTTCTATAGGAGATACTTCAACTTATATAGAGCCAATTTACCTTACTTCAGTATTAAGGAATCTCTGGGTAAATATACTAAACAGAGAGAAAATAATTCACAGCATCCAAATATATGCAAGTACTAATAAACCACGAGAACGTCTATTCACAGAAATCTAATATTCTAAGACAATGGGTTTTTGTTATTAATTTTTTTCATTTTTATCTTCTAATGATTCTACAAAAGGGTTATAGTTTTACATGTACATTTGTTTGTACACTGAATCTGAGATCAGTCACCCCTCCCATCACTCTGTACTACCAACCCACCCATCCAGCAGCCATATCAAGTTCCTGTCCTTCAGTTTTTATCACTTAACCTAGAACTCTGAAAAACATTATTCCTGATTAAGAAAGGGAACAGGTAAAACTTGAAGTGATTTGGTGAAGGGGAAAGAAATAATGAAATAATTATTGACATTTTGAACGTACAAAGACATCCTGAAGGGGCTGGGAAGGTGACTTGGCCATAGAGTGCTTGCCTCACATGCATGAGGCCCTGGGTTCGATTTCTCAGCAACATATAAACAGAAAAGGCTAGAAGTGGCATTGTGGCTCAAGTGGTAGAAAGCCCTAGCCTTGAGCTGAAGAGCTCAGGGACAGCACACTGGCCTGGAGCTCAAGCATCATGGCCAACAAAAAGAAAAAAGAAAAAAAATACATCCTGAAGACTAAAAAGAGGAACAAAATACCAGTGTGCTCTGTATCTGCTCCCACTAAGCAAGCCTCAAAAAGGACCACTGGGGATTAAAAAAAATTGTTCAAATAAAGAGACTAAGGAGAAGACACAACCCAGTACCAAGAACTAACGTCTCCAGGCTGGGAAGGTGGCTCATTGGTAGAGCGCTTGCCTTGCATGCATGAGGCCCTGGGTTCAATTCCTAAGCACCACATAAGCAGAAAAAGCTGGAATTGGCTCTGTGGCTCAAGTGCTAGAGTACTAGCCTTGAGCTGAAGAGCTGAGGGACAGTGACCAGGCCTAGGGTTCATGCCCCACAACCTGAAAAAAAAAAAAAAGAAGTAAAGTGTACCACAAACACAAAATGTTCAAGAGTAATAAACTAATAAAATAGTTTGGCCTAAAAAAAAAAAGTGAAATGTCAGCCAAAAGGTCAGAGATAAAGAATCCAATTTCTCTAGGACCTAAATACCTTGAGAACAGTAGTAGGTACACACAAATACCAGTTATTAATATATTGAGCAACTTACTACTTAATTATGACTAGAACTTTGCTCCTGACAACATTGTAATGAAAGAATTATCCCATTTTTCAAAGGAGAAAACTAAGACTCATTAACTATAAATGCCTTAATAAAAGTCATATAATTACAGGACCAAATATCCAACAATAACTGTAAAACCCCAATTCCATCTGCAAGGCCTTTGATGACTCCTAAAGTGACTTTTTTTTTTTTTGGCCAGTCATGGGGCCTGAGCTCTGGGCCTGGGTACTGTCCCTCAGCTCGCAGCTCAAGGCTAGCACTCTACCACTTGAGCCACAGCGCCACTTCTGGCTTTTTCTGCTTATGTGGTGCTGAGGAATCGAACCCAGGGCCTCATGTATGCAAGGCAAGCACTCTACCACTGAGCCACCTTCCCAGCCTGACTATTTTATTTTACCTCAGATTTATTATCTTTTAATTTTTAATTTTATTATAAAGGTAATGTACAGAGGCGTTATAGTTACATAAGTCAGGTAGAGTACATTTCTTTTCTTTTCTTTTTTTTTTTTTTCGGCCCATCGTGGGGCTTGAACTATGTGCTTGGCACTATCCCTGCACTCTTCAGCTCAAGGCCAGCACTCTACTGCTTAAGCCACAGTGCCACTTCCGGTTTTCTAGTGCTTTATTGGAGATAAGAGTCTCATGGAGTTTCCTGCCTGGGCTGGTTTTGAACCACCATCCTCAGACCTCAGCCTCCTGAGTAGCTAGGATTACAGGCATGAGCCCCTGGCCCCTGGCTTACATTTCTTTTTTGACATTGTCACCCCTTCCCTTACTCAGGTTTATTATCTTTGCTTCAACTAAGGAAACCTATCTGATTTTGAGAGGCTAAAGACTGTCCAAGAGCAGGCAGCCATTAATTGGGTGTGTCAGGGAAAAACTACTGAGCCCCAAAATCATTTAATTAATTATACCACTATTTTCCCAAAGGTAAATCCCAAAGAAATTGCCTTCAGAATGGAAGAAGACTAGGAAACTGGGAATAAACTGCACACATTTGGAATAAACTGCATACAAATATGTACACATTTGGAATAAACTGCACACATATATGTACACATATGGCAAAGAGGTATCAACAGCCTTCCGTTTATCTTATAGGAAAGGAAATTGATAGGATATTTGATCCCCATTATTACAAGCATATTTCAGCATCTAACATCTTCACATCTAAATGTTCTTCCAGACAGATAGTAGTTTCCACAAAGAGCTCAGTTTCTTCAATTTCTTTTCTTTTTCCTTTTTTTTTTCTACTACGGGGGAGTGGGGATTGAACTCAACGTCTTATGTTCTCTCTTGACTTACTTGCTCACAGCTGGTGTTCTAACACTTGCATCCTGCTTCCAAGTCAGCTTTTGTTGGTTAATTGGAAATGGAGTCTTGTAGATATTTCTGTCCTGGTCAGTTTCAAATCTCAATCTTCTGATCTCAGTCTCCTGAGAAGCTGAGTTTACAGAAATGAATCACTGGAGTTTATTAATTTCTTCAATTTCCACATAATTGATACAGATAATGTGGTAATCATATGATCCCACAACTTCACAACCAGTATGACTCTATTACTTGAGCCACACCTCTAGCCTTTTTTTTCAGAGAAGGTTTCACCTTTTTGCCCAGGCTGGTCTTAGACAGCTCTCTTATCTATACCTCCCACATATCTTGAATTACAAATATATAGAACAATATCTAGCATGTTCATTGAAATGAGATCTCACAAACTTTGGCTTTTGGCTTTTGGTCTTTGGCTTTTTCATGAGTGCAT